>NW_005871148.1:4141534-4205436 GCF_000147115.1 Myotis lucifugus | reverse complement strand
GAGGGAGGGAGAGAGAGAGAGAGAGAGAGAGAGAGAGAGAGAGAGAGAGAGGAAGAGAGAGATCAGTTGCCTACCATCCATGCCCCGAGCGGGTATCAAACCCACAACCTGGATATGTGCCCTGACTGGAAATCAAACCTGCAAACTTTTTGGTGTGTGGAAGGACGCTCCAACCAACTGAACCACCTGGCTGGGGTCCCCTCCTCCTAATTTTAAAGAACCCACCTGCCCACCACAGCCCTTCCTTATCCACTTTAGGGCCACATACGCTCCGGAGGGACACTGAGGTGTTTACAGCAATTCTGCATGGGTCAGGGGCATTTTGTTGAGAATTAATGAGAAAACTACCACCGGGGACAGGGGGAGAAATGAGGGGTCAAGTCATATAACCTGCTAAGGCAGTGGTTCTCAACCTTGGCTGCACATTAGAATCACCTGGGAATCTTTTTAAAATCCTGATTTCTGGGCCTCATCCTCCGGAAATTCTGTTTCTTTGTTATGGGGTGGGGCCACAACATTAGTAACAAAGAAACAGAATTTCCAGAGGATGAGGTCCAGAAATCAGGATTTTAAAAAGATTCCCAGGTGATTCTAATGTGCAGCCAAGGTTGAGAACCACTGTGCTAAGGGCAGAGTTGAGACCAAACCCCAGGTCTCCATCTCCTATGTAGGATGTTCTCCATCAGGTTCACAGTACAAAGAACCATCCAAGCAGGACTCTGGCCAATGTGAATGCAGCGGAAACCCAGTAACTGGGCCCCTGAGATCCCTGACTTAATTCAGACTTGAAGGGGAAACTCGGGCTTAAAGGCAAATACCTAGGTGGTCTTGGAGTCAAGGGTGGATAAAGGGTTAAGTGACTCGTAGAAGTGACTGATGACTCCCTCCTCACCAACATGTTCAGGGGGATGGATGCTTCCAGACTGACTGAGGCATAGACTGAGACTCTCTGAATGTCATAACTGAAAGGCAACTTAAGATCATGCTTTCAACCACCTCCTTTGACGGATGAACAGGCGGAGCTTAGTCACATTCACAGAGACACAAAGTAGCCTGCTTGTTGTTGGGGCTGAGGAGAGAAGGGGGTTTTGTTCAGTGGGGAGGAAGTTTAAGTTTGGGAAGATGAAAAACTTGTGGAGATGGATGGTGGTGATGTTGTCCAATATTGTGAATGGATTTAATGCTCCTGAAATGTACACTTAAAAGTGATTAAAATGGCAAGTGTGAGGTATACTGTACCACAGTTAAAATAAATAAATAAGCCCAGCCGTTGTGGCTCAGTGGATGGAGTATCAACCATGCACCGAGAGGCCACCAGTTCATTTCAGGTCAGGGCACATGCTCAGGTGGTGGGCTCCATCCCCAGTAGGGGGCATGCAGGAGGCAACCGATCAGTGATGCTCCTCTCACATCAATGTTTCTATCTCTCCCTCTCTCTTTCCCTCTCTCTAAAAATCAATAAAAACATATTTCTAAGTAAATAAACAAATAAATAAAGCTGAGCTTGGAGACTAAAGCCAAGGTCACAAAGACCTGTGCCTCCCACAGCCTAGAGATCCTTACACTTCTCAGCCAGGTCCTACCCAGAGCCCTGCCCTGGGGCTGCTCCTTGGAGGCAGGCCTGCCCGGTGCCCTTTGGCTTATCTAGAAGAGCAGTTTGCTTTTGTACCACTCAGGGAAAAATGGGGTTTAAGAGCCAGAACTACGCCCTGTGAGCCAGTTCCCGAAATAGCCAGTGCTGAAGTGCTGCCCGTTGGAAGACGCTGGGGAACTGAGGAATTAAGGTGGGGAAAAATAAAAAATTAAGAAGGAAAGGTCAGATAAGACTCAGCTCTGCCCTCAGCCTGCTCACTGACCTATCCAGAGACCCTTCCCCCACCAGGGCCTTTGTTTTATTGTGGATCTCTCTCTCTCTCTCTCTCTCTCTCTCTCTCACACACACACACACACACACACACCATTATCTCTGCTGTCCACCCTGAGCCATCCCTCCAGGATCAATGAGGGTAAGAAAGACCCTACCCCTTCACACAAGAAGCAGAGCAGAACTCAGAGTGACACAATCAGAAGGGAACTCAAAGCATCTAGAGCAGGGGTGGGGAACCTTTTTTCTGCCAAAGGGCTATTTGGATATTTATAACATCATTCTCAGGCCATAAAAAATTATCAACTTAAAAATTAGCCTGCTGTATTTGGTCCAACATTTAATCAACTCACCCCAATGCCTTGGCAGGGCCAGACCAAATGATTTCTCGAGCTGGACATTCCCCCACCCCTGATCTAGAAATGGTTCTAAAAGTGTGGTCCCCAGACCAGCAGCAGCAGCAGTGGCTGTGGGAATTGGTTGAAAATGCCTATTCTCAGCCCCCTACTGAGTGGGAAATGCAGGAGGTGGTGCCAAGCCTCCTGTGTTTAAACAAACCTGGAGAGCCCTGTCCTACATCCGAGCCCAGGCCCCTCATTTCACAGAGACCGAGGTCCAGAGGGGCTCCATGGCTCACTCAGTCACCCAGACCAGACCAGACCAGACCAGGCTGTTACCCTTAGCTCCTGAATTAGAGAGAGTGCAATCCTCTGATTAAGCTGATGATAATGTGGAAACCAAACAAACAAACAAAAAAGTGGGAAAATGTAGAAGCTCACAGCCAATCGGTTTGGCAACACAGAGAGGACGTGTGAAGGCTCTGCAGCCAGCTCCCTGGCTTTGAGTCCCTGCTCGGCCACTGCTGGCCTGGGCACCAGGACGAGTTATTTACCGCCGGGGCCCATTTCCTCCTCTGCAGAGCAGGAGAAATAACAGTGAGCATCTGACAGTAAGAGGAAGAGAAAGAAAAAGAAAAGAGGAATCAACCAAGGCCTCTTTATGCAGCAGCCGAGCGGGAAACCGCTCAGAAACAGGACGTGCCTTGGCTTCCAGGACGGGAACCAAGCCCAACTGACCCCTGGTGGCCCAGACGGGAGCTCCCTGGCCTGGGAGTCGGGAGATGGCTTTGGTCTCACCCTGGGCACTGGGGTTCCAGTTCCTCTTGTTTTTTTCCAGCTAAAACAGACTGAATGCTCACTCTAGGGTAGAGATAATACACTGACTGCATGCGTGGGGTGGGTAATTAGCACCATCTCCCCTGACCCTGTCTCATCCCCCTTTCTCATTGAATTCCATCTCCACTTAACAGTCGAAGAAATTGGGCCTCAAAGAAGTTAGGCATCTTGGTCAAAGGGTCAAAGTCACACAGCTGGTAAGAGGCAGGAGAGGTTGATGACTCCCAACACAACAGGGCCCTTCACTGTCTTGAATCCCTCCCTACAGGGTTGGGTGCCTGTGGTTCATTCCATCCCAAGGCCAGAGGGAGCAGTCACATTCCAACAGCCTGGCACTGAGGACTCTGGCATCTAGAACCAGCCTGGGGACCCCGAGAGAACCCACTTGAGCAGGTGCCTCAACGCAGATGCAGGAAATCAGAACACACCTCCCCCAGATATGCCACTTTGGCACAGCAGTGATTTTGAGCTGGAAGCAGAGAATCAACGGATGCAGAAAGAAGCCGTCTGGGAGATTCTCTTATCGGAGTAAAAGCAGAAACTTCTGAGACCTAAGAACTGCCATAAACCACCTGCCCCAGGAAATTTTATGGTCATGAAGACTCGGAAAAGCTGGTGCCGAGGTGGACGTCCACAAATAAGCCTGACACCCCAGTAGGGTCCCCCATATATTTACCTTCCCACAGCTCTCTACCTGGAACCCCTTTTCCTTTGTTTTGTCACTTCTCTATGAATTTATTATTCTTGGTTAACATGCCAAATAAGCCACAGATTTTAATCCCTCTACCAAGTCACTTATCACCTGCTTGTTTTTCTCTCGTTAATCTGTCTTTTTTTCAGCAGGGCCCCTAACAACAACCCTTGGGAATCCACACTGGGCGTGGCCTTCCTCAGCTGGAAGGGGCCTCCAGGGATAGCCCTAGGTGACTACAGACCCCAAGGCCTTATCCCTGCAGCCTGCCCGCCTACCAGCTTCCCTTCCAAAGACAGTGCCGCTCAGGGATCAGGAACATGGAGCCTGGCTCTGGGGCGGACCAGTTCTCAGGGACTTGCTTGCTGTGTGACCTCGGGCAAGTATTTTAACCTCTCCATGCCTCAGTATCCTCATCTGTAAAATGGAGTTTATTGTGAGGACTGAAAGAGATCATGTAACCTAGACCACTTGGCACAAAAGCTCAATAAATGTGAGCTTTTGCACAACCAAAGCAACTGCAAGGGAACCATGTCTGGGACCATGAGAAAAGCAGAAGAGACATTTTTGCAGTTACTAAACAGGACCAACCTTGAACCCTACCTGACCTTTAGCTTTCTTTCTATTACATGGACGAACAGAGAGAAGAACAGAGAAAGCCTGTTTATTTCCAAATTTACATTTTACTAGCTCTGAATATATTGAAAATGCAAAATCAGATACTTAAGCCAAAAATTCCCCAGCAAATGGTTTTCAAAAATTATTTAGTGCTGAGTCCCACAAGGGGCTGAGTTTCTGCTCCAGCCATGAATTAGCGTTAAAAAAAAATTACTTAAGGAGTGATTCCTATTTCAGAGAAAAAGTAGGCTCTTCAGGTAAGACAGTTACCTGTCTTCTCAAATGTTGTCAGCATCAGAAACATCTGGGAACATGTTAGAGTTCAGATTCTGGCGACTGTGGTCCTGTGGGTCGGGCTGGGCCCGGGACCATGGCTGCTTCTGGCCTGTGGACCACACTGGCATTAGCCGGGCTTTACTGAGTCTCCCAGCCCTTTTTAAGAATTCCCTTCCAAAGAATTCATTTACATAGAGGTCTGTTGTTCAAAGGAAGCTATCCCTCTAGCAACTGTCTCCCCCAGGATGCTTATGCCTTTTACCTTGCAATTTATTTTCAGAACTTAAAAGTAATCTCTGTAGATTTCATTTCTGCAGAATGGAATGCAATAATTATACAAAAAATGAGATGGTTGGGAGCATCCCGGTTCCATGCCTGCCAGGCACTGCGCTCGGTCTGGGGGAAGCTCTTCACCTGCAAGCGGGGAGGTGGGAGTGGAAGTGGGTCTAGGCAGAGGCTAAGGGAATGGAGCAGATCCGACTCCCTCCCCCGAGGTCCGCATGCTCCCAGGAAGGCTGAAGCCACTGACCATCTTCAAAGCAAAGCGCCGACTCTGTCTAAGACCTTCTTGGGGGAGAGGGGGCTCTGCACCAGGCCTCCATGGGGAGCAGGTGAGGCTCACTGCCTGGCACCCACCCTGCTTCTCGGGGTCACAGGAGAGCTCTGCCAAGTGTCCTGTGAGCACACAATGGTGCCAGCACCCACTCCTCTCCAACAAGCCCAGCAGCTGGGCGCCTGTTTGCCTGGTGAGAGTCAACTCTGTGTAAGAGGTGGCACCCCTTCTTGACCTCCTTTGCTCCCTCTTTTGTCTGCCCACTCCCAGGACCTCATGGATGATGCTGGGGGCAGTGCCCACCAGGCTGGGGGTCAGGGCCCCTCACTCACCAGGGTTAGCTTTCCGGATCTCACTGTACACTGTCTCCGTGCCTTTCTTTCCCAGACCTGGAAAGGGACCAGGCACAGGTCAATAGCTGCCTCTGAGAACCAGGTCGGCCCATTACTGAAGCGGGAAAATATCTGAGGCTTCCCAGGCAAGGCTGCACCCCGCTACCCCAGCCCACGAATGCCGTCTTCAGGAGCGCCTGCAGACCCCCTCACCACGAAGCCCGGCCACTTCCCAGCTTTAGAAGACCTGGTCTAACCAGTGTCACTCAGCTGCAAGTATGAGGTTAATAGGTCACCTTGGGAACCCTGGACCAGAGGGGCCGGCAGCCTCCAGCTCGGGGCCTCCTCCCTGTTTCCCTGCCCCCGTGTCCCTGTGTCCAGCTTCACTGTGTCCCAGGAAGCTTGGCTACAGCTTCCCAATCGCCTGAGGTCCAGGTTACAGCCTGAGTGTCATCTGTGCCTAAGGATTAGCTGGGATGGAGACCATTTACAAATCTAGGCAGCTGGGCTGCTCAATTTCACATGCCCGTACCTGGGCCTCACTGCAGCTGCTGTCTGCATATGTCTGGGGTGGACCCTGGCTTTGGCTATTTTTTTAAGCGCTGCCAGGGGGTCCTAATATGAGACTGGGTTGAGATCCTCTGATCTGGGCCAGGGGTCCTCTAATTATGGCCCGCGGGCCACATGCAAATACAAATATTGTATTTGTTCTGTTTTGTTTTTTTACTTCAAAATAAGATATGTGCAGTGTGCATAGGAATTTGTTCATAGTTTTTTTTTTAAACTATAGTCCGGCCCTCCAACGGTCTGAGGGACAGTGAACTGGCCCCCTGTTTAAAAAGTTTGAGGATCCCTGATCTGGGCTATTTTGAAACAGCAGGCAAGATGGGCCACCCCAGGTGTGGATTCTACCCAGAGAAGACGCAAGGGTTTGGGAGACCAAGAGCACCCATTCGGCCATCTGTTTATGTATATGCACTGCCTATATATACACACATGTACACACACGCCTAGTGCATTGTCCACACACATATAGTATGTACACACAGTATGCACTACAGGCCTGCATGCCCGTGTGTACACTCACATACACACCCACAGACCCTGAGGAAACAGGATGGAACCCAGCTGGTTCTCTGGCTCCTCTAACCTGCACAAGCACCAGGAAGCCTCATTGTAGAAAGACATCTGATGCCATGTGGCCAGCACTCTCCCTCTGCACGTGGGGAAATGGAGCCCCCAACAGGGTGAGCCTTTCCTGCTGCCACAGCCAGCGCCATGTAGATGTTTCCTTCCTCAGTGGCAGATGGCCTGGGCATGCCCATGGACTCTAACTGCACCAAGATACTCTCAACTCAACTCAACTCACCCTGTTCCAGGGACACCCCCCTCTCTTGCCCCTGATCCTCCACTACCCGCATGGCCCTTTCTAATTGCTCTATTCCTCCTCATCCTCTAAGCCCCAGGACAAGCTTTGCTCCTATACTCGGAGCACACACCCTCACACCCCTATATACTCCCTCACACACTCACCCCTTCCTGTGCCCAGGCAGTTACAGAGGCCCCTGTGCCTCACAGCACTCTGGGGACACTTGCCCACTACACGCTGACATTCTTTGTCTCCATGACTGCCTCCCCTCGTGGCCCCAGAGCCCCTCCAGGGCAGCGCCTGAGGTCTTGTGCACCTCCCAACCCCAGCACCTGCATGGCGACCTGGACGCACCTGTAAAGTTTTGATGTGACAGTGAAGGCACCAGTCAACGTCCCTGTAAGTGTCTCTATCTCAGACCCAAGATCTTTAGGAAGGTCTTGTCACAGCCTAATCCCTGAGGTTTTTGGTTTTAGGATTAAAATCCTGGTCATTCATTCCACACTGAATGGCAAGGGTTCTGTGGCAGGACCCGAATGCCAGAGACAGCCTGGGGGGTGGTTCAGATCCCCACGGCTGAACTGGAGGCACTTGGGGTTGCCAGGGCCGTGAAGAAGGAGACTCCCTTGTGGCAGGGAACGAGAGCGGGAACTCAGTAGAGCGGCTGAGATACCAGGTTCCCCCCTAAGAGGACAGCAGAGAGGCCCACGCCACTCTCCCCCTGTGACACAGATTTGGGGGTGTAAAGGGAAGCTCCAGGGGTCCACCACATCCCTAGGAGACTCTCTGCTCAACATCAGGCCTGGCCAGTCCCTCGCTCAGTGTGATCTAATAGCTCCTGTGTGCCGGGCACCACAGAAGAGGAAACGGTGAAGTGGACCAGCTTTTAGGAGCCACAGGCTGCGGGGTGATGGGTGTGCAAACAGCGCTGTAGGACCCTGTGTCCGGGCGCACCAGGTCGCTGCCAGCTCATCCTCTGACCCAGCCCCCCATGGAAGTGGAGGAGGGGCAGGGGGCCCTGGCGGCCAAGCCTGGGGCCCTGGACACCCTGTGAACTCCACTGCCCCAGGTGCATGGGGTAGTCTCTCTGGTTACCTTGGGGACACTATCACCCTCTGGACCCAAAGAGCCACACTCAACTCCCTTTCACCTCCTAATGGCTTGCCCGCCTGGGCAGCATGGTGGCTGCCTCTTCTTGGTGCCCCAGTGGTTTCTCCTGTGCCCTCCGGTTTCTGCCCAGCTCAGTGGTGGGCGGGAGCTTGGAGCTCATCACTCCCCTCCCCTCGCTGCTGCCAGCAGCTGCCTGCTAATGACTAAACCAGCCAGCAGGCTGTTTGTCTCCGCTGTCAGAGGGATTTCCAGATGGGGCTTTATTTTGGCTTGTTTTTCTCTGTTAACAGAGAAAGAGATGGCTTCAACCTCATGGGGTTTTCCCAGCAATTAGGCTCAGAGCAAACAGGCAGCAAACCGGGGTTTACCGAGTTCCTTCCTGCCCCTCCTCCACCCTCAAGGGACAGCTGGTCAGCTGCCAGCCAGGGTTAGAAGTGGACCCAGTCCCCCCTTCCCCTCCTCCACCCCAACTGGGGAGGAGGGGGGCCTTGAGGACAGGGAACTGGGTTGGCCAAGACCAGGTCAAGTTTACTCATCACTGGCCTTGCATCCACAAAGTCCTTTCCTGGCCTGGTAACTCCCCAAGAGAAAGCCAGGGGGCAGCAGCATAAGCCAGGCCTGCCCCCCCGCCACACAGCCCTACTCTCGGCTGCCAAAGATGCTGGGTCCAAAAACCGCAACGTGAATCCTCTAGAAACTCTCCATTTCCACCCAAGTGACCCCCCTTCTAGCTCTAATGAGGCCTCCACAGCCCCCACAGCACCTTTGTGCAAATTGGGAAAAGGTGACCACTTGGGTGGTTACAACCCTGTAGGTGCACAGCTTGGCAAGGAAGGCGCCCTGCCTCACCTGTCCTAATACTTCGTTTCTCTTCAACACCTCCCACCCCTTCAAGCAAATTAAACCAGACACTACTAACTAACATGGAAACATTCCCAAAGGAGCCCTTCTCCAAACCCTGCTTCCTTCTTCCTCCTTCAGGGCCTTACATACAAAGCTTCCCGGGCATCAGGCAGAGCCCGTAATTCTACCTCCTCCTGTGCCCCTCCCCCTATGGGCCAGAAGCAGAGCAAAGGCAGGGCCTGGCCCTCAGGGGGGTAGTACCATTATCTGCTTGGGCACTCAGTGGGGTATGGAGGGTCAAGAAGATGGGTGTGTATGTGTTTCCACACACATGCAAAATCTTTGGGCAGCCCTGCCCTCTTGTTATAATCCTCCTTTCTTCTATAGCCCAAGTCCCCTAAAGAGGAAGTAAGCTTCTACCCATGGATCAAGTCCCAGGATGTCCAGTGATGGAGGGGCTCAGGCTGGACCAGGGAAGGCTGCCGGGAGCCCCCTAACGGTCCCATCTGCCACAGCCCACCCAGACTCAGTTCTGAGCAGGAGACCCCTGTGCTGCCTCCTCTTGGGCACCTGGAATTTAACCCAACTGAACCAGTGGTTGCCACGGGCACATTCCTCCCAATCTCAGACATCACGGCCATCCATGAAGGAATTTTGTCTCCCCCATCCTGGCTGTGAAATTTTTCATCCAGTGTTGTGATCTGTCTCCAGAATATATCTGGAATCCATCCATTGCCAGCACTTTGGCTCCACGCTCATCCCCTCTTGTCTAATGATAACATTCTTGTTCCCCGTCACATCCGTCCTCCACACCAGCCACAGGGATTGCCTTTTAAAGAAGGAAGTTGGAACCTGCCACTTCCCTGCGTAAAGGCTTCCAAATCTGCTGAGACTAGAATGCAAAGAGGACTTTGGAGGCTCCATCCCGTCCGCCCAGCTCCATCTGCCTCCTCTCTCTGCAGATCCTTAAGTGAGCCAAGCTCTGGGCCACCTCCACACTGCCCTTCTCATTTCCTGGGTCCTTCCTCCTCTGGGAGGGGCCACCTCCTTTGTGCCCCTTCAGGCTACAGCTTAAATGCCACCCCTCAAACAGGCCTCCAGGGACCACACAAGCTGGAATAGGCATCACCTTTCACGCCTTCTCATTGTACCCCTTCTCTTCCTTCTGAGCACCTGCTATAACCTGATATGATTTATTCTTTGGCTCCTTGTTTTCTTGGCTCCCTCAGAGGCTCTACCTCCGTGGGAGGTACCTTTACTGCTGATGCATCATGGGCCCTGAATTTATTAACTCAGCAAGTGAATCATTTTACAATGAAATAAAGAAGAGAACTTTAGGTCGGCCATGGCCCCCACTCCTCCCAGGTCTAGTCTGGACTTGGAAGTGGGGTGTGCAGATGGGCCGCACCAACTCTAGGGACCATTCTCACTGCAGGCTATGGGAACAGTGCCCAGTTATGCAGCTCACAGCCTAGGGCTGTACGGGACAGTGTTACCTGGAAGGCTCTCTGCACACACCTGTTGACATGTACTGGGAACCTAAGCGAGGAAAGCAGGAAGGAACCCAAAACGCCTCCCAGATCCTGGAGCAAGAGGTGAGGAGACACACCATCACCATGTGGCTCTGGCTAAACCTTGCAGGCTTGTCCTGGGAAACAGCCCCAGGCCTGCCTGCTGAGTGGACACTGCCTGGCCTCAGCCTCGACAGCGAAGGGCAATAGCCCTGTGAGCTTCCCAGCAGCGGAGATGGATGTCCTAGTGTTTGCTGGGCACCGGCCCACTCCTGGCCAGTCTCCCTAGCACAGAGCCAGGGACCTCCAGGCCAGTCTGCCCCTGAGAGAACCAGGCACATAAAACCAAAACCAAAACCAAAACCAGAGCCCCTAATTTACACAGGAAGGGATTCTGTACTTTCAAAAGCCTTTACCCAAGTGTTCCTTTAAATAGCAAAGCACCCACTCACTACCTTCAAACATTTCATTTACACAGCTCGGTCTGCAAGCAACTTTTTAAGGAGGATGCTGGGTTAGGGCCAGGGGGCGTACCTCTGGAAGAAAGCTCAAAGACCCAGGAGTGAGGCTGATCTCAAAAAGTCTCAAAAAACACATTTCTTAGGACTTAGTAAATTGCTCAATAAAACATATCCATTATTAGTAGTATGCTAAATAATAACTGATGAAATGTTACACCTCAAAGCCAGGGCGGGGTCATTGCTCCTGCCTTAGGCATGTTCAGCAGGTCTGACTGCTGACTACCTCCACTGTGAGCGACTGAGGGCTACTAGCCTCTTGTTCCTGGGTCACAGCCCACCTTACCCTGCGCGTCTACACCCAAGGAGAGAGCAAAGTGTGGGGAATCACTCGAGTGATGGCGTTTACCTTCATGAGGCTCAAGGGAGTTCACTTCCACTTCTGTGTACTCCACGTCCAAGGTCAGAGGCTCTGCCCAAAGGAAACACAGCACCCTGCGGTTAGACAGAATCCCCTCAGGGGCCTCGGGCGGCACTAGAGATTTCCATTCAAATGATTAAAGTATTCCGGGTTTTGCGGGGAAGCCAGCACAGGTGTATCTCCATTCTAAGTGGGAGAGAGATCTCAGGCAGGGGAGGCAGTGTTAACCTGGCACTCCCTGGAACGTGGAGGGGCCCTCCTGCCTGGGTCCCTGTTGTTTCTGCAGTGGGAGGGTTAGTAAAAGCTCAATAGTCCAGCCGGTGTGGCTCAGTGGTTGAGTATTGACCTATAAACCAGGAGGTCATGGTTCAATTCCCGGTCAGGGCACATGCCTGGGTTGCGGGCTTGATCCCCCATGTGGGGAGTGCAGGAGGCAGCTGATCAATGATTCTCTCTCATCATTGATGTTTCTATCTCTCTCTCCCTCTCATTTCCTCTCTAAAATCAATAAAAATATATTAAAAAATTTTAAAGCTCAATAGATAACTGTATGCCTTACCATCACCCTTTTTTACCAGCCCCTTAACACTCCCAGCTTCTCTAAGACAGAATTGACATATAACATAAGTTGAAGGTGTCCGACCTGATGATTTGCACTGATGCTATTAAAAAACAAATAAAACAAAAACCCTCACCTCCTCCTCTACTCTCCAAGAGAAAGGAGATTCTCCTACCTTATTCACTGACTAGTCCATTCTGATTTAGGAAGTTCCTTTTTGAGTCTAACCCAGTTCTCTCCTACCGGAATTTAGGTCACTTTCCCATTAATGACACTAGATATGTGTTTACTTATCAGCCGCTGACAGGGTCATTAAGAGAGGTGGGGAAATACCCACCCACAGGTTATTAACAGCTTTAGTTCTTCTCCTAGGGGTCTTTTTTCATGTAAAGGTTTCTAATTTTTTTAAAAACCCACTACATTATATAATTACCTTTCTTTTCTTTTACTGGGTTTGTTTCATGGTTTCCAATATCTTCATCGTAACCTAGTTTGGAAAATAACAATTAGGATGGGTGGCAGCGGAAATTCTAGTTTTCTATACATAACTTTTTTCCTCCCTCCTTCCCCCCCGCCCCCACTTCCCCCTCCCTCAGCAGTGTCTAGGTTCTGGATCCCCTCCTGGTCTCCCCGTGGCCCCATCCAACCCTACTGTGTGGTCTCTCCCTAACACCGTGGGATGGCCGCCATCCCGTGGGAGGGACACTTGTGCTTATGAATGGTTTAAGATTCCGAACTGTTCACTCTGAGCAAGTTCATGAGAAATTAAACTTAATTGCAAAAGGGACGGCTCTGTAACCACAACCATGAAGGACACTAGGACACTAACCTCCTCCAGCTGGAGAAGGAGACCCATAAGAACAGGTTTAAAAGGCAGTGAGTGCCTCTAGGCCGCCACCTCAGTAGGCAAACAAATGTTTGATCTTTTTTAAAAAAATTTTTAATCTTTATTGTTGAAAGTATTACATATGTCCCCATTTTTTCCCCATTGACCCCCTCTAGCCCGCCCCTGCCCCAGGTTGTTCTTTATTAAAAACAATTCTTCAGAATGTTATAAATAAACTAGTGGCCCGGTGCACAAATCTGTACACATTGAAAGGAAATTACTTAGAAGAAATATTTTAATATCGCTATTCACCCTTTCTCTATAATAGAAGTGTCAACCAAATTCATGATTGACAATGACAGATGGAAACACATGTGTCCGATTGGCGCCAGCAAGAGCTTTATATGGATCGCGCATATGCGAGTCAACTTAGCCTTTTATATATATAGAACTAGAGGCCCGGCGCATGGAATTTGTGCGCAGATACAGTCCCTAGGCCTGGCCTGCAATCAGGGCCATTTTCCCCAGCTGCCCACAGCCGGCCCCGCCCCCTGCTGCCACTCCCCTCCTGCGGTTCCCCATTTGCCATTGGGCAATCAGGGCCTGATGGCCAGAGGAAGGGACCAAGAGGTCAGCCATTCCCACCCACTCATCGGCCCCGCCCTTGCCATGGGTTTCCCTCTGTGTGTGGGGTGACTGGTGGGGTGGGGGCCTTGGCCTGGCACCACCCGCATCCCCCACCACCCACCCCTGGTTCCCTGTTCACCATCGGGCAATCAGAGCCTGCCGGATGGGGAAAGGGACCAAGAGGTGGTCAGTGCACCTCATAGTGACTGAGTGGTCATTCTGATTGTTCCGCTGTTAGGGTCAATTTGCATATTACCCTTTTATTATATAAGATAAACTTGCTTAATTAGACCTGCTTTGTGATTTAGCTAAACTTTTTCCAGCCCAGTGAAGCACCCCAACTTCTCTTTCACGTAATTGTCAGCAACACCGCAGTAAATATCAACATGAAGCAGATTATTATTGTAGATCACGCAGGGAGAACAAAGGGTAAAATATTTAACTACAGCAGTGTTTGACTATATTCTGCACAGTGAGAAAACCTGAAGTCATTTTCAAGGTCCACCATTTCTTACTTCTTTTCAGTCAGGTCAAGTTTCTAAGCTTTCTAAATCTCCATTTTCTGGCTAATGAAAAGAAAATAGGATTCCACCAAATCTCCTATTTAGCTACTTCAGGACTTCTGTGAGGATCAAATGAGATGAGGCATGGGAAAATGCTTCACAGACATTTGGTTAAAGTGTAACATGTTTCCACCTGGCTATAAAGCAAGTCATGTTCCTGGGCTGAAGAAACTGCAAGGAGGCTAGTCTCTAGGGAGAGGAAACTGGGCATTGCTACATGACATCATTACCCAGATGGACACTTAGCATATTAGGCTTTTATATATATAGATACTATCCCTGACGAACACAAGGCTTTCCATTATGTATTTGAACTAATTGCTATTGTGATTACCAACATATATTTATAAACTGAAATAATCCATGGAGAGACAACCCAAGAATTGGACTGTTTCTTGCATTTTGGATATTTGGGGGAAATTCTATTTTAATATGTCTATATCAACATTTCATTTAAAGTATCTCAGTGTTTCTGTATAGATAATACAATAGCCAGCAGAACCCACCTTCTACCACAAAAAGGTATTTTCTCTATAGCACTGGATTCCTTTTTGCCAAATAGTCACTAAAGTTTTCTGAATGTAGTTTCTTAAGTGATTTATTTGCTCTTTTCTCTTTACTGGAGCATTACTTTTGTTACTACAAATGTTTTATTTCACTTTTTAAAGGTATATGATTCATTACTAAAAGAATTGCTGGATTCTTAAAACACAGCTCTCAAGTATGCATTGTAAAAGGCATATCCTGAAATTTTCTTATTACATATTTATTTTTATTCTCTTTACATTTTTTAAATTTTTTTTCTTTCTTCCTTTCTTTTTCTGTTGTACTTTTCTTCTGAACTTTTTCTTATTTTGTAAGATACTGTTACTGACTTAGAAAAGAACATGGGCATCCTACTCCCAAACCTGCTGAAAAAGAAAGAAAACTGCTCCAAATCTGGCCCAGGACAAAACTTCCTGTGTGATGTAATTACAGTCCCCTCTTTGAGCAATTTTCTCTTAGACTTAAAGGGATTAAGAACTCCTGGGATTGGCTACCCAGCCTACTGCGCAGATGCAAGCTTGCAATAAGGCTCATAACCAGGTAGCCCTATGTTGTTGCATTCTTTTTAAAAATGCCTCTACTAACAGAGAAATAGTTCAATTGGTTTCCTGTTGTGTCAAGTGTGAAATGAAAATGTCTGGTGCTTGTAATAATCCCATCTGAGAAGATGTTTTATCGATGCCTCAATTTGTTCTCTGGCCTCTCTTACAAGGGGAGGGTGATGACGCTCGGACAGTGTTCAAAGTCTTTGCAGATGAGCCAGGATGGGGATTCACAGCATTATCATTATTGTCCACCTTTCATTCCTCGGATGTTCAGAAGGTGGTGACATTAGAGTAAAATGTCCTGCCTTTCTGTTCTGTTTTGCTTATCAGTTCACCATCCAGTGGCTGATGAGGTGAAACTGCCCTGCCTGAGGGTGGGGCTTCCCTAGGAACTTATCCCCACCACCTGCTTCTAAGAGGGGTAGCAAGTTGGGACACCTCTTAGTAACGGCAGGAAACCGTGACTGTACCGTAAGGTCTGTTGGCTTCGGTACTGGATCCTGGCATCTTCTCATTGTTGGAGGTCAGAAGTGGTGCTGCCGGCCTTAAAAGGAAATTTGAAAAGGAAAAAAATATACAACTTTTTTTTTGGCTCTAATGTCAAACCAACAAAATAATCAAGGAAAGATCATTTAATAATAATCAAGGTAAACCAGGAAGAGATTTCCGAAGCGAGGCCAACTTTACACTCTCATTTGGAAAACTGACTTTTTCTTTCAGTGAGATTATTTAACAAGCACTTTTTGCTGTTAAGAGGAGTGTCAGGGCCAATGGGCACAGTAACAACAGGAGTCCTTTCCTAAGTGAGCCCCAACCCCCTGAATTCCTCATTCTGTGCTACAAAGCCATTGTTTGCTTGTTTTTGTTCTCTTTTTTAAAATTTTTTCTTTTGTACCCATGCTTTTGGATTTTTAATTTCAAGAACAGTAAAAATAGTACAACTACTATATATATATATATATATATATATATATATATATATATATATGCCAACGCTATTTTGCAAAGTAGGTACATTTTAAAAATTCTTTCTACTACCACTGTAATTTCATAAGGAAAAGGGGATTTCACACGTAACAGTGTAGGAAGGATGTGACCTCAGAATAAAGCTATGTCTTCACAGGAAAGGACAGCTGGCAATCTTTCACTGGGACACACACACACACACACCCACACACACCCCTATACTACTCACACCCTTGTTATTCAGAGTTCCCCAAGAACCACTGAACACTTCCTAATGACCAGACTCTCCCTACAGACAAGTCTGTCTGTGCCCACAGAGCAGCCGCCTCTCTTCCCCGGACACACACTGACCTGGACATCTCCACGGGCATCTGCTTGGCTTTAAAAGAGAAAGAGAAAAACCAAAGTCAGTACAAAGTGTCCATGTCTATAACAGATAGGAACCCTCATTTCAATCACATTTGACTTTCTTGAAGATTGGTTAACCATAAAAAGAGAACAGAAAGCCAAATATATTTCCACTTTTAAAAAAAGGGAAAAACAAAACAAAAAAAGCAGGCCTTCTCTCAAATTTATTCTGAGAGATTTCACATCATTTCATCCAGAAATATGACATTTTGTTGTGTTAGCCAGGAGCTATTTCCTTTAGTGGAACAAGGTAGAGTGAAGACAATGGTACAGGAACCAGATTAGCCAGATAAAAAGGCAACTTTTTAAAAAATATGGTTTTTTTAAATTGATTACAGAGAGAAGAAGGGAAGAGAGATAGAAACATCAATGATGAGAGAGAATTATTGAGTGGCTGCTTCCTGCATGCCCCCTACTGGGGATGGAGCCCACAACCCAGGCATGTGCCCTGGCTGGGAATCGAACTTCAATCTCCTGGTTCCTGAGTCAATGCTCAACCACTGAGCCATACCGGCCAGGCAAAAGGCAACTTCTTGACTCAAGACAGTTCCAAAGAGTAAAGGCTACATTAATCCCTATGCTTTGAATTCCAAGCTGGCCTGAGAACGAGTCTGTCCTCTAGCCTTGTCTGTTCTGTGATGGCCCGGTTCCCTGAGAAGGGGTTTATTCTGGAACCTGTCTTTTCAGAGGGATTTCCTGTTCTAGAAAAAAAACAAGGCCCCTTCTTATCTAATCTGTACCCTTCCCAAGCAGCAGCACCAAGGCTCCAACAAAAACCGCCTTATCCCACACAAATCTTGGCAGAAGGTACTGGTGCTGGGCCCTTTTCCTTGAGTCCAGGCTAACTGGCTGTGATGCCAGAGTATCGACAGGTGGCCCTGGCTTCCTTTCCAGGTTCCATGTGTGGCTAACCTCAAGCACAGGGTAGAAAACACGGCACAACAGACAGATTAATTGGGGGGCATTCAGTGTGTGGGGGGCTGTCTCCAAAACACTCTCACCCCACTCTGCCACCTGCAGAACTAAATGTGGCCAAACCCACAGAGACGGCTTCTTCTGACCATACATAGATGGGACTTTCCCCCAAATTCATTTTTTCTGGGTTGCCCAACTAGGAAAGCAACCGCTTTCCTTTATGCCTAGTGAAATCCAGGGGCAGTAAAAGCTCCTCACCCACCGAAGCCAAGATCTTTGGTTATCAAGGTGACACCGAGAAGAACAACTGTGGTCAGTTACATCTCCTGAGCTCCCGCTGGGGCAGAGCACAGCCGCCCCTAAGGCTGCATGAAGCCCCTCACATCCATGGCAGTTTCCTGGCAAGAGCAACCTGTCAGAAGGCAATGAAGAACTGTGCTCACCCTTGGCTTTCTTCCAAAAATAGTATCTGGCCCCAACTGCCAAGATGGCAATTATCACTGCGATGACAACCACTGCAATAACTCCTTTCTTCCATGGGGCAAGAAAGACTGGAAATAAGAAAAATTAAAATAGTTTTTTTTTCTCTGCCAGCAAGAAACAATATTAGCCTTAAGCAACAAATAAGACTGATTTGTAGCTTCTGTAATCGCATCTTATACCAAGCATCTACCTCTGAGGGATTCTGTGTTCAGAGTTGGGGCAGAAATGATTGTTCTTGCTGCGGAGTCAGCATCGTCTTAAAGAACTGGAGGACTAACGTAGCCTTTCTGGGTCTGTGTGGTCCTCCTCCTTCTCTAGGAAACCACCCTCTTTATTCACATAGGTGGGCTCCTCTAACCATCTCTGTTCTGCATGACCCAATCCCCATGGCCACCGGTGGCTCATGGGGAGATGTTTGACCTAAGGTGGGCCATCTGCTACCTCTCCACCAAGAATTTGGAATTACAACTGTGTGAAATACTTCCAATTCCTTGTAATACTTCCAATTCCTCTTTTATATTTAATTTGAGTTGGTTTCTGTCACTTACGACCAAAGAGCTTGGAGGACATTGGTCTCGTTGCCCTCAGTAATAAGCACTGAACCCCACCCACTTCCTCTTACAAATGGTGAGCTCGCTGGCCTCACCCTTCGTGGCCACATTCCATCTCACTGTTGAGACCGTGACTCACCTTTGACAGTCAATAAGTTGCTTTGGGGGATATTTTTGGCAGCGTTGGCTCTGTTGGAGGCCGTGCAGTAATACTGTCCCCCCTGTTCCGTGCCAGCCGGTGACTTGTACCACATGACCTGGGTTTCATTCGAGATTTTTACGTGGAAGGGCCTGACGTCCTCTTCTCTGTAAAACTTGTAGGTGATTGGACCAGATGCGTTGTTCACGAAGCATCGAAGCACAAGATCATCCCCAGACTCCACTTGTTTATTATTCAGGATAGCGAGCTTGACCTCAACCACCGGAGCTGAAAAGCAGGAAAAGGATTAGCACTGAGAAAAGACAGGAGGTTGGGGATTGAGGGGTGAAGATCATGACACAGCCACCGCTCATGGCTAGCCTCCACCTACACCGTGACTCAGACTTGGATTTTGTCTCTCCTCTTAGCCCACATTCTTCAGTTAGTCCAGCAGGGCAGCAACAGATGTCTCCTGTCCTCATGTGTTGATTAAACACGATGTTTCACTTACCACCTCAAGGATTACTGACTACTCAGCTTGACTATACCCATTTCCTTATGTGTTCTTTAGAGGTCTATTCTGCATGAGTCTGTGCATGTGCAGCAGTGTGAGTGTGTGAGTGTGTGTGTGTGCGCACGAGTGTGTGGTTTCTTTGCTTACAAAGGTACATGGCATTTCCAGCGCTAAATAACAAGTAACTTAAAAACAAAGAAGATGTCTTTTTTAAATATGCCCTAAAGCATTAGTTGCTTCATGTATATGGATGTCAATTTGAAAAGTATGGCTATTCTTAGACCATATATCAATAGTAGCAGGAATCTCTATCCAACTCAAGATGTCCACATGGCACATGTAGATAAAAGTTATTAAACCAGAAGAAAGAGGAGGAAGAGAAGGGAGGCTTATATGATTTTTACAACAGGATGCAGACTATCTCAGAGATGCAGGCAATGGCACTCCTAAGGCTGAGAGACACAGATAGAGACTCAAGGAAAAATATCCACCCAGGACAATGGGTATATGAGTCCTAAGCCATTGTTAGCATGTCCTGTGAGACTACAGCCTGCAGCTCTAATGACAGGTTCTCACATGACATTGCCTGACAAGGGTCAACCACAGAGAAGAGCTCTGGTCAACAACGCAGATGACTGGCAGTTCACCTAAAAAGGAGCAAATGCTAAGAGAGCCCAAAAGCACAACTTTAGAGCTTCCTGAAGTCAGGATACTTCACTCTTATGTTCACTTGAAAGGTTCTGAAAAGAAAGGGCACTGGCCACACCAATAGCCCCCAGATATTTTCTGGCTCCATTGACCTGGGTGTTGTCCTGCTTGGCTACATGTTATATTTATGGACTTGGCATAAGTACCACCCACTTCCCTTGTCCACACCATCCCTGCATATTCTGAAACCTTTGAAAATGTGACCTAAAGCCCACACCCCACATGATAACTTTTTTTCAAATCCTCACCTGAGGATATGTTTAGAGAGAAGGAGAAGGAGAAGGAGAAGGAGAAGGAGAAGGAGAAGGAGGAGGAGGAGGAGGAGGAGGAGGAGGAGGAGGAGGAGGAGGAGGAGGAGGAGAAGGAGGAGAAGGAGGAGGAGAAGGAGGAGAAAAAGAAGGAGAAGGAGAAGGAGAGAAGGAGGAGAAGGAGGAGAGAAGGAGGAGAAGGAGGAGAAGTAGAAGGAGAAGTAGAAGGAGGAGGAGAAGGAGAAGAAGAAGAAGAAGAAGAAGAAGAAGAAGAAGAAGAAGGAGGAGGAGGAGGAGGAGGAGGAGGAGGAGGAGGAGGAGGAGGAGGAGGAGGAGGAGGAGAAGAAAGAGAGAGAGAGAGAGAGAGAGAGAGAGAGAGAGAGAGAGAGAGAGAGAAATATCTTTATGAAAGAGAAACATCGCTTGGTTGCCTCCCATACACACCTTGACCACGGATCAAACCTGAAACCTAAGTATGTACCCTGACTGGGAATTGAACCCGCTACTTTTTGGTGTATGTGATGACACTCCAACCAACTGAGCCACCTGGCCAAGGCCCCTGATTTCTTCTCATAGCACAGCAACTTACCTATCACCTTGACCACCAGAGGTTCACTGATCACTGCAGGGGAGGAATGGCAATTATCTGCCAGACACTGGTATTCGGTGTCTTCCGTGGGGTTGTCTTTGAATACTGCGGGCTCATTTGAGCCTACGGTGTAATTCTCCACAATGTTACTTGCTTTCAAAAGGTGATAAGAAATAGGCGTGGTTCCATTTATGGATTGGCAATGGACTTCTATGGTCTGTCCTTTTATCACCTCAGACTTGAAGTCATAAAAAATCCTGGGCCTGGAGAGCATTTCTAGAATGACACAGAGAGAAACAATCTGAAGCAACACATCCCACCCAAGGGATTCTTTCTCCAAACTCTGGGCTTCACTCTCTCTGTCATTACTGTGATTTTAAGTGCCTGCCTGCCTCATCTACCTATACAGGCCTCCTTTAAAATCGGCAGGGAGTGTGTGTGTGTGTGTGTGTGTGTGTGTGTGTGTGTGTGTGTTGAGGAGACAGAGGGAAAGGGAATGAATGCTATAAATAAAAGATGATATAAATTCAAGAAAAACATACACCCCTCTAAATACATGTTTATAGTTTCATACATGCACATCCATATGGGGTTATTTTCTTTGTTTTTTTGTTTTTTGTTTTGTATTGAGAACGGATGCACACAGGAAAAGCATTAAAAACACAAAAACGAGAGCATTATGCTAAGTGAAATAAGCCAGTCAGAGAAGGGTAAGTATCACATGATCTCACTCATTTGTGGAATATAATGAACAATGTAAACTGATGAACAAAAAATAGATCCAGAGACATAGAAACATCGAATAGACCGTCAAACCTCAGAGGGAAGGCAGGGGAGGTTTGGGGAGGGGGGTGGGTAAGAGATCAACCAAAGGACTTGTATGCATGCATATAAGCATAACCAATGGACACAGACAGTAGGGGAGTAAGGGCATGTGATGGGGGGTGGGGGGGTGTGGAAGCTGTCGGGGAGAGGAAATGGGGGGAAAAAGGAGATATATGTAATACTTTCAACAATAAAGAATTTAAATTAAAAACAAAACACAAAAACAAGAACACAAACAGAATATCTTTTCAAACAAATTCTCAGTGCCTCAGCCTCTCCTGATTGGAAATCGCATGCCTCCCAAACAAGAATCCTACTAGGTCATTACTTAGAAGTTAGCTTATTCATAAAGCTTCTATAATGAAATGATCTCCTCCAAAGAACTAAAATGGAATGACCCACATTTGTGTCTTGCATTATTTCCTTTTGAGTTAGATGACTAGAGGATCGATAGTAGGTTGAGATCCTGGTTCAGTTCAGACTAAGATCTTGGTTGGAGAAACCATAGCCACAGATTAAACTGAAAGACCATGACTAAATAATGACAGTGATAGTGACAGCTTGACCAGAGTTCATTTAGAACCCCTCTACTCAAAGTGTGGCCCAGGGCCCAGCAGAGCCAGCATCCTCAAGGCGCTAGTAAGAGATGTGGAATCTGGCCCCATCCTAACCTACCTTGTAACCAGGTTTTGCACATTCATCAAGTCTAAGACTCGCAGCTCTAGGCGGTCCCAGTACCTACATTCTGCCCACCAGAAGTCCTAGACCTTCTGGTCAGCCAGGATATGGATTAAAAACTGGAGCTTCGGCCTTAAAGTTTAGTGTTGACTAAACAGTGTTTCTTGCTGGAACTTATGGGTAGGTGCCTGCTCCAGCAGCCAGAATCCTGCCAATTCAAAGGCCACATCATCAGCATGCAGCCACCATAAAGCCATGAAAATGCTTTTAGCCCACAATATTTCCTTTGTATCGCCCCTCTCCTGTACTCTAAGCAGAAATACTACTTGCTTCTGTCCGGTCTCTCGATTTCACTCATCTCCCTTTCCCTCGAGTTCTTATCCTGCCTCAGTCTGATCTGCCTTCAGATCGGAGAGGGTGGCAACTTCCCTTTTTCCCACTCAGCTCTGAGCCAGCAAGGACGTACTCACCACACACGGTTATCAAGACTTCATTGCTTTTTTTGATCACCTTGCCCAGGCCTGCGATACAGGTGTAGTTCCCACTGTCCCATTTTGAGACTATCTTGGTGAAATTTTGAGCCTGTGACACATTCATGTCTCCCTTCTGGATGGCGAAGTCAACTGTATGTGGGACGGAGCACCACAGGTTCAGGCTGTCATCCTCGTCCAGATGTGTGGCGGAAGATTCCAGCTTGGGTTTGGGAAACAGCTCTGAAAAACCAGTGAGTGGGAATGGAGTGAGACGTTTCTGGGAACCACTCCCAAACCCCCTTCACAGAGAGTCCCTGGCCCAGCTGCTTTTGGCAGAACCAACTCCCAACTTCCTTCAAAAAGGTTTCCTTTGCCTCTCAAGGACCTGATAATCACACAATTGAAGAACTGGCAGGTTTGCGTCCCTTGTTAATCCAAATTATTTCATAGACATGGATTAGGAAAGTTTTACAACTTGTAAAGATTCATGCATTTACCTCTTTGTTCATTCACTCACACATTTTATTCCATAAGTATTTATTTCAAGCTATTTCTGTGCTGGGCACCTCGGTTGGCCTTGGGGAGACATAGTGAGAAAGAAACAGTCCCTGACTTCCAAGCGCTGACGTCTGGTGAGCTACTCAAACACGATGTTTGCAGCAGAGCCCATAGAGGGGCCACTGGACCTAGGCTCGGAGGAAGTCATCCAGGCAAAGAGGGAAAGGGTCATAGGCAGAGGGAACAGCATGTGGAAGACCTGGCAGAAGGTTCAAGCATCTGAAAGTTCAGTTGCCCTGGAACATAGTGGGAGTAGAAGAGGCCAAAGGAGGCCTATGGATCTTGAAGAATCTTGGAAACCACCCAAAGACGTATGGATTGCATTCCCACAGCAGTGGGAAGCATGGGGAGTCTGGGTCAGGGGAAGGACATAGATGTGCGTTGTGGGGAGATCTCTGGGAGTAGAATGAATGGGTGATACCTCCTGAGGTCAAGTTGTGAGCTACATATCCTATGCCACTTTAAGGAGTTATTAGTACACTCATTTAGGTTGCATGGCAACAGTAGTAAAGACGGAACTTGACTTTTAAGAGGTTTTGCCTTATTTATTTATTTTAAATATTGGCCCTTCTGCTTGCTAGCTTTTTTATTAAAGGCCAGTTTTGCCTTATTTAAATATTTCCTGAAATATATCAATATTTCATAGTTATAGTATGTGTCTTATTTTCAGCTACAGGGAAAGTACTAATTAACTACTTAACCAATGTGAAGACTTGGCTCCTTCATGTAAAGTTTACATTATAAACCAATGCACCCTGACTTCATGGTTATGTCCTTGATGCAGAACGAAGGAGTTCAGTAATTCTATTTTTTTTTTTCAAATCCTCACTCGAGGATATTTTTCCATTGATTTTTAAAGAGAGTGGAAGAGAGAGGAAAAGACAGAGAGAAATATCGATGTGAGAGAAACACATGGATTGGTTGCCTCCTGCATACACCCTGACCAGGGTCTGGGCTGGGGAGGAGCCTGCAACCAAGATATATGCTCTTGACTGGAACTGAACTCGGGACCCTTCAGTCCACAGACTAACGGTCTATTCACTGAGCCAAACCAATGAGGGTGAGGAGTCAGTAATTCTTGAGACACTCTGCATATTGAGAAAGGGACTGAGTCCCAAAGTTCCTGTTAGGAAAGCTTCTTGGGCTTGAGTTTTGAGACTGCAATCAGGAATCAGGAAATCGAATTCTACCTTTGCCTATAAATTTGCCTGCTGTACAGGTTTGGGGGTACAAATTAACATTGTCATCATTGATGTGATCATCATTGTTATGGAAGTGACTTCCATCTAGTCCACAGTGTCTTCCTAGTTTCCTGTACAGGGAATAAAATAAAACTTCAAGTAAGGTGGTGCCCCAATAATTAATCGATATTTTATTAGAGCACATGCCACCCTTCCTTCCTTCCATATAGTTGGTGTTGACTCCTCACCCTAGCCGGTTTTCATAGCTCTAGGTTAGGAGTGGGGAAAAGGAACCAAAGAAATTGACATCCTAAAGTGCCTTACAATCTCATTGGGCAGATTCCAAACAAATGTGAAAAAGTGACTTAGATTAAAAAAAAATCCCAAAGCAATGACTTTACATTTAAAAATATGTAAACAAAAAGGTCAAAAATAGAAACCATGTTGCTGAGATGGGTCCAAGGCGGTTTACAATTAGGAAGGAAATGTTAGGGAACAGTCTACTTGTAAAGGAGATAATGGAAACAGACTGGCAGAGCCATGACGTAGACTAAGAAGGATCAGTCTTTTATTCACTCATGAACGGATATTCATGGAGCTCCTAATGTGCCAGGTTCTAAGCATCAATGACTTACGATGAATTGAGCCCACAGACCTGGTCGTTCAAGAGCTCACACCAGGGGGTGAAGACAGATGCTAAATCTTTGCAGTGACTGTTGACGTCAAGGTATGAGCAGAGGGCAATGGGACCTGAGGTGTGACCGTGGGACTCTGCCTGGGGGAGCCTGGATTGAGATTTGGGGCTTAGTCCTTAAGGACAACAGAAGTTTTTCAGTGGCCAAGGAGAAAGAATAGGCTGAGTGGGGAGAGATGCTTGGAAGAGGGTGGGGTCAAGGTGAAGGATCATGGCCCCACAGGAGTCGAAGCCCAGGAATAGTTATGCCAAATAGGGGCCATCTTACGAGGGCTTCTTCTGCAGCTGGCTGAAGGATGAATTGGGACAGAGATGCTCAGGGAGAACCCTGGTGTGAGGCCAGTGTTAGGAAGGTGATTGTAGAGCTGAGAAAGACAGGACAACAGTGACAGACTTGTCAGCACTTGGTAACAGATTGGATCTTAAAAGATAGACAGTGGGGGGTGAAAGAAACCTTTTTTCTATCCAAAGACAAATGACAAATCCAATGATTTTTATGCTCACAAAATTATTTTGAGCCTCCAATATTACTGTATAGAGCCATTTACAGTGAGGCTTGATAGTAACAGGGACATGGAAAACCAGATGCATTAAGTGGGCTTGCAGACATTTCCAAAGGCTTGGTAGAATTTGAACATGGGGGTGTCTACCTGCCAGTTCTGAGGTGCTGGGTCAGTGCCACATAGAAAGGAGGGAGCTCAGGCTCACAGTGCAGGCAGGCAGAGGGCATGAAAGGACAGACCGAGCATAACACTTGGCTTTCCTGGGCATGGAGACTAATCTACCAAATGACTTGTATGCCCCACACGGCACACACATCTGAATGTGGGTGATCAGCTACAATAGTAACTTATGGTCCAACGATGCTGTATGCTTTCCTAAAGTAGCCTGGCCCAAGGGAGAAGGATGCTTCTTAACTGGTGAAACAATCCATATGTTCACCACTTGGTCCCTGTTGCTCTCACGGCAATAGGCCAAGCCTTTATTTACTTCCTCATTGCATTGCATTCTAAAGGTTTGTTTATGTCTGCGGATTCTTCAAGGGCAAAGCCTGACTTTAGGCAGCTTTCTATCCCCAACAGGTTGCCCAAAAAAACAGAAGGTGCTCAGTATATGTTGAATACTTTTCTCTAATGAAATAAGACATGTCTTATCCAGTGAAAAACATCATGTGCCTCATAATATTTGTTATTATCAACAATAAACTAAATTGCTAGCACACACTATAGACCAGCAGGATCCAGCACACATGCCAATCACCTAGTTGGGGTGTTGGCAGCCTACCTATGATACTGGGGGACTGTTGCTGCGACACTCAATGCTCATCACATAGGAGGCTTTCAGTAAATGGATGAACAGACGAAGAAATGAATGAACACCTTCCTTTGGGAATGAAGAAGTGCTGACTCTCGAGAATAAAATAAACATCTGCTCGTGACATCAGAAAGAAAAAGAAAAGAAATGCTGACTCTCTCTGTTCTCTGAGACACTTTCATCCTATATTCATGTGTTCATGCAACAAATAAGTTTTGAATTCCTACTGTGTGCCAGGCACTGTATAAAATAGGTAATGCTCCTGCCCTCATCAGCTTACACTCTAGATTCCACATCCATAAAACTGGAATCATGACACAGATCTCATAGCATTGTTATGATCATGAAATCAGAAAGTAGGCAAGCCAGTCACACAGTGCTCAACAAGAGGATTTGTTACCATTTGTGAGTTTGCTAATGCTTTTGCATCCTTGACCCTGTCATAGGGCCTGTCTGGTACTCTCACACAGTGCTTGGCACAGAGGAAAGATAAATGTGCTCTAATAATAGAAACACTAGCTAACATTCACTGGGTCCTCTTGGTGAGCTCTGTCATCTCATAGATTTGTGGCAAAGAGGCACTCGGTAAGTCACCCGAGGTCACAGAAGTGGTGAGTGGCAAAGTTGGGATCTGATGCCAGAATCTGCACCCTCAACCACCACAGCTAACTGCTTACTGGCTCTGCATTGACTTTTTCCCCACGGGCACACCTCCCACCCAAGTGCATTCATTCGGACAAGCAGGAGTAGAAATATCAGCATCACTGGCCATCCCAGATTCCAGCACAGTCGCTTCTTGAGCCTGCAATAGGCTGACACCCTCCAGGAGCACCCCTACCTGTGATGTTGACCACGATGCTGCTGACCTTGGAGATCTGGCTGGTTTCCACTTTGCACGTGTAGTTGCCGTTCTCCTTCATTGTGGCCATCACTGAGTAGGTGGCCTTATTGCCCTGCTTGCTGTGCCCCACAATGGTCTTGTCCCTCTGGATGATGATTTCTGGAAATGCCTGGACCATGGGCGTCACCTGAATGCTGCACTTAATGTGCAGCTGGTCTCCTTCGATGATCACCCCCTCGGGGTGGACGTGGAACTGGGGATTGGAGAAGGACTCTACAAGAAGAGGACAAGCCGGTTGGACTCAGGTTCAAGCCTGGGTGAGGGAAAGGGGCACTTTCTCCTCTTCTCTGCTCTTTTTGTTGCCAACCACTATTTTTCCTTATTAATTAAAAATAAACAAACTCAACCTGTCTTCTCAAACAACTTTGAGTTGGCTGCTCTGAAGCAGGGTCCCTCCCTTCTCGCTCATTCTTGCATCTTCAAACTTCTTCTTAACTGCAATTCTCTAACTTTCTTGAGCTTCCCAAAGGCTAAACCATCTTCTCTAAATCTAATCTGCAGAACCTTCTTCAAATGACCTCAGAAATAAAGAGTCATTAGAAACAGACTCTTCCCTCGCCCACCAAGCATTATCTAGGTTCCTCTTGCGCTGTTTCACACAACTCTGGGATTTCAGCATAAACAGTCCATAGCTTTCAAAAATGACAATTGTGTAGACAGTGCTATTTCATGAAAATAAATATTTAAATAACCAGATGCAAAAATAGTGTATTCTACTCCTTTCTTTAAAATGTTGGTTGTAACTGACTGAATTGATTTCATGGCTCACAGTTTGAAAACACCGTCTTAATAAAATATGTGTCAGACACCAGGGTGGGGAATCTCCAGGAGACAGAAAGAAAAGCAGGGCTAGGCCTTTGCTCCTGCTAAAAAAATAACAGATCATAGAGAGTATGTACAGATAGGGTTGTTAAAAATGCCAAAAGTGGCCCTAGCTGATTTGGCTCAGTGGATAGAGCGTCAGCCTGTGGACTGAAGGGTCCCGGGTTTGATTCCTGTCAAGGGCACATGCCTGGGTTGCAGGCTCGATCTCCAGTAGGGGGCGTGCAGGTGGCAGCCAATCAATGATTTTTCTCTCATTATTGATGCTTCTATCCCTCTCTCCTTCTCCCTTCCTCTCTAAAAT
The DNA here is from genome assembly GCF_000147115.1 of Myotis lucifugus. NCBI lineage: Eukaryota > Metazoa > Chordata > Mammalia > Chiroptera > Vespertilionidae > Myotis > Myotis lucifugus. Next base: position 4,177,278 of record NW_005871148.1, on the reverse strand, counting down.
CAATTAAAAATATTTTTTAAAATGCCAAAAGTGATATTAATATTTTCATATTCATTAGCTTTTTAACTATAAAGCCATTTAAATTCACACAAAAAAGCTAACGTTTAAAAACATAATCTTTCCTGAATAAAGGTCAAAAAAGGGAGAATATCTCTCAGGACCCTCAGCAAGTGCCCCTGGGGTAGCTCACTAATAACTGAAGGGTTTTTTCTTATGCTCAGATTAACTCCAGATGCACCAGAGACCTAAATGCAGGGGGGGAAATAACACATTTAAACCACAGAAACAGTAAGAGAAAACATCAATGCATTTTTTTTCTTTCATAATCTTGGAGTACGGAGGAACTTTAGGTGTGAATCACAAAGCTGAGATATCATAAGGAAGAAGGATGGATACATTTGATTAACTAAACATTAAAGGTTTTGCATTGAAAAAAATCATATAAAGAAGCTCTAAAACGACTGGGGATGTGCCCGCAACCCAGGTACATGCCCTTGACCGGAATCGAACCCGGGACCCTTGAGTCCGCAGGCCGACGCTCTATCCACTGAGCCAAACCGGTTTCGGCAAAAAATGTATTAACTTTTTAAAAAATCATACAATAAAAACAATGATAGCCCTGGCCAGTGTGACTCAGTTGGTTGGGCATCGTCCTGTGCACCAGAGGGTTGCCAGTTCGATTCCTGGTCAGGGCTCATGCCCGGTTGCAACCTTAATCCTCAGTGAGAGGTCTGCAGAAGGCAATCAATGATTCTCTCTCATCATTGATATTTCTATCTCTCACTTCCTCTCTAAAACCAAGAAAAAAAATTTTTTTTTTAAGTTTGAGAACTATGGACCTAAAGTGATTACGAACAGTCTTGAGAAGAGCAGCCCAGCCAGAAGTCCTCAGCCCCTTTCCAATCCTGGGCTCTTTCTCCCGGTACCAAACCAGCAAGCCAGAAAGAATGAAAAAAAAAAGAGAGAGAGAGAGAACAGGACTCTCACCCCTCACGGTGACCAGTTCGCTCCTGGTGGTCGCAGAGGTCTCCACGTGCCTCCCAGAAACGATGCTGGCTTGACAGAGGAAATAGATCAGACGGTCCTGTTCCTCCACTGTGAAGTCCAGCGTCACAAAATTCTGGTGCTGAGAATTTTTTTCTCTTTTTTGCTTGATAGCTTTTTTGTCTAGTTCGACTTTTTCAACTATGAAATGTACTGGGGCCTTTTCGTTGGGGACAGAACAATTGACGATCACGACTCCGCCCTCTATCGCCTCCTTCTTGTCCAGTGTCACTCTGGGACTGGACACTCCTTTGGGGAAAGAGAAAGTCCATTAGTATTAGTTTGATTGAATGGTACAAGTGAGTCATTGTGGTTGACCCATCTAAGAGTTCTTTTCTTGCCTGGCCAGTGTGACTCAGTGGTTGGGTGTCAACCTATGAACCAGGAGGTCATGGTTTGATTTCCAATCAGGGAACATGCCCAGGTTTTGGGCTCGATCCCCAGTGTGGAGTGTGCAGGAGGTAGCCGATCAATGATTCTCACCATTGATGTTTCTCTCTCTCTCCTTCTCTCTTCCTCTCTGAAATCAATAAAAATATATATTTTTAAATAATAAGAGTTCTTTTTATTTTATTCCCAGAACACCCAGTGCTACCTACCAGGTAATTACTGAGCATGTATGTGTCCAGCACTACACCAGGTACTTTGAAAAGTACAAAATATGTTGAAGATGTGGTTGGTGCTTTCAACCTTTATAATCCCATTGGGAAAACAAGTCTCCCCAAGTGAAACAGTTAAAAACAAAACAGCCCAGCCAGTATTCATTAGTATTTCTGTGGTTGTTGTTATACTTTATTGAATGCCAGTTGCAAGTTAGGTCGACTCTATATTCATTCTCATAATAAACCTCCAGGGTGGGCATGAAAGATAAAGTTATGCCCATTTTACAGATGAAGAAGGTGAAGCTCAGGGAGGTTCAAGGCTCATAGTTTTCAAGCCCCCAGAGTGGAGATTCGACCCTGGGTCTGTCTGACTCCAAGGCCAGAGGTTTGGGTATAGGAGGGGAGGGAAAGGGGATTGTGCATGGCCTCCCGTTAAAAAGCAAAGCTGAAAATAACTGAGCATCAGAGGGTGCTGCAGAGACAATGCGTGATGGAGAAGTCAGGAAAGGAGGAGGGTCTCTTTGCCTGGGGGTTCAGAGAAAATACTAGAAAGGAACAGGGCCTGAGGGGAATCTTGGAGGAAGGGTGTTATTTGGGCAGATGTTGTGGGATGGGGGCTAAGGACAGGATTTCAGGGTACACACGCACATGGGCAACTGCTCGGGCTGAGGTGTGTGAGTGGAGGGTCTAGAACAGAGAAAGGGGTGGAGAGAAAGATACATCGAGTAGTAAACCAGGTCAGATTAGGGGGAGCTGGGAGAACCTGGCTGAGATGAGATGTCCTGTCCAGGCCCCATAGTCTTGTGGTCATGAACTTCATCTTGGAGTCAGACAGACTTGCTTGCATCCTAAACTTGACTCTTCCTGGATGTGCCACCTCACCCAATCACTTATGACTCTTATGAATTTTGTTGTTGTTGTTTGTTAATTCTCACCCGAGAATATTTTTTTCAATAATTTTTAGAGAGAATGGAAGGGATGGGGAGAGACAGAGAGAGAAAAACATCGATGTGAGAGAGACACATGGATTGGTTGCCTCCTGCATGTGCCCCGACCAGTGCTGGGGATTGAACCTGCAACTCAGGTATCTACCCTTGACCAGAATTGAACCCATGACCCTTCAGCCCCCTTCAGTCCACGGGCCGACACTCTAATTACTGAGCAAAGTGGCTAGAGTGATCTTTTTTTTTTTTTTGGACCCACCAAGTTTGGAGATGGAGGGCTGTCTGCTTGGGAAGAAGACCTGGACTGTATTCATACCACTACTGTTACCTGTGGTGCAGCTGTTATGAAGGAGCTCCCCACGGGAAGGGACCATGTCTTACTCACTGCTGGATGCTGGGCCTGGCTCAGAGTAAAAACTCAATAAATGTTTAATGAATGGATCAACTGCCTTTAGTCTACCTCGAAGACCTATCATAATAACCACGGCTTAGAGGTCAACTTTAGAGTCAGATAGATCTTGGTTCTAACTCTAGCTTTGCCTTTGATGAAGTGCGAAACTCAACCTCTCTGAGCCGCAGGGTACACTCCTGTAAGCGGGAGGAACTACGCTTCTCTCCCAGTGCTACGGCAGGATTTAAATGAAATGTGTGTCAAGCACTTATAAGCATTTATCTCATGGGAGGCTAATAAATGGTAGTTCTCATTACCAGAACTAATGATAGTCTGAGTGACTCTCCTGATCACAAAAGCACAAAAATGCAGAAATGAGTTATGGCAACAGCTGTCAGAAAGTATGGGGCTGAATTTACTAACTCTGTCCATTCAATCATCCAAGTTTTAAGAAAAAGTACCCTAACTTTCTAAAGCCTGCCGGCACATTTCTTTCCAACAAACACTTCCAAAACTCTTGATCTACCACTCTTTCCTCATCACTAATGTAAATGCCCAGACATGTTGGATCCTCCCCTGTCCTCAGTGGAGATGAAGAAGGGCTGGTTTGCATTTCTGTGGCTGTTGCCCCTGGTGACACAAAGAGATGCCTGACACCTATGGAGGAACTGGCCTGGAGGAGGATGCTGTCATGTTCTCCCATGTGAGTCTCAAAGACTGACAAGAAAGTGGTCAGAGCCTGGCTGGTGTTGCTCAGTGGTTGAGCGTCTACCTATGAACCAGGAGGTCATGGTTCGATTCCCAGCCAGGGCACATCAATTTTAAAAATTTAAATAAATAAAAAAAGAAAAGAAAGTGATCAGAGATTTCATACTTATAAAAGGAAAATGCCACCAGACCCTTGCCCACTGGTTCTTCCTGCTTCCTGTTTGCTGTAAGGGTTATTTTTTTCTAAGGATGGCCTGACCCAGTATCTCATACATGATGGGCCATTCATTCATTCAATACTTGGTTACTGAGCACACTTCATTCACTATTCATTTAATCCTTAAAGCAAAATAATCCTTCAAGATCGGTAACTAGTTATCTCTATTTTAGGGACAGGAAACGTGCCAGTAACTAGTTATCTCTATTTTAGGGACAGGAAACGTGCCAGTAACTAGTTATCTCTATTTTAGGGACAGGAAATGAAGATCCCAAAAGGTTGGGCATTCTGCTGGGATACTCCCCTCTTTCTCAGCCTCCGCTCTTTCACGCTGATACCACGTGTCCCTTGTGCCACTTCACCATCAAGCAAACTCTTACATGATCTTCTGGATCTGGACCCAATGTCCCTCCCTCCAGGAAGACATCTCGAAGTCCTCTCGGCAGAATTATTTCCTCCCGCTTTTGTGCTCCCAAGGCACTCAGATCTTATAGCTATTGGACTGTAATTATCTGTGTAAATGTCTTCCTTCCCCACCAGACTGCAACTACCTCTGGAGCTGGGGCCTGCCTGATGCATGTACATGTCTTGCACTGGTTTTTTCCTGGCTTGCAGCCTTGGGAATTGTTTCTTGAGGGAGGGAATGAATGAATGAATGAATGAATGAAACCCTGTATCTCTGAACCCAAATTTCCCACAATGATTTCTCTTCTGTTTCTCCATCTATTTCTACTTCCCCTTTTCATCTGTTTAATTTATTTCACAATCACTTATTGAGGGCTACTGTGAGCCAGATTCTTTGTTTGAGATACAAAAATACACCAAATACCACCTCTTTTCTCATGCTCTTACAGTCTAGAAAAGCAGACACATGAGTGAGAAATAGTTGCAATATCGAGTAAAAGAGTAAATGCCATTTACTGGGAACTCATTATGTGCTAGTATTAGGCTAAGCCCTTTACCCACAGGTATCTTTTAATCCTCTCAAAATTCCCTGAGCTAGGTATTATTATTATCTTCATTTCACTGATGAGAATTTTAAAGTTTAGAGAGGTTCAGAGACTTGCCCAGATTGGAATCCAGGCAGACTGACTACAGAATCCAGTGTCAAACCTTGACTCAATGACCTTTATACAAATGCCATTGAATGTAGAGAGCATAAGAGCTTCGAGGACCCTGGGGGAGATCAATTTTGTCTGGAAATGTGTCAGAGAAAAGATCATTGAGCTGAGTCTTCAAGGAGAAATAGTATTTCACGAGGAGATGAGATGAAGAAGGGTATTCCTGGAAGAGGGAACAGCATGTGCAAAGGCAAGATGGTGATAAACAGCCAGGCATGTTGGGACCATGTCTAATGCCTACATTTTCGGGTTAGGAAAACGCCAGGCAGATGAGTGAGAAAGGTGATGGGTGAGCAGCTAGGCCTAGTGTTACTACGCATTCAATCACTGTTCTTGCTCCTGCATGTGTTAGCTTCATCTGCCTGAGCTACGTTCAAATCCAGGGACTCACCTCTCACCATCACTTCGTACTCCGATGTGGTTTTCACCTTGTTGTTCAGAATCACAGTGCATTTGTATATCCCTGCATTGTGGACCCGGGCTTGGGGGATGAAATAACTCTCTGTGCTCTTCATGGAGGAGACGTTGTAAAACTGCTCGTCATTCTTATAGAACAGCAGCTGGTGCTGAGGCCGGACGTGAGAAGTGGTGCTGATGTCCACGATGCACTGCAGGGTCAGATTCTCCCCGTTTTGCACCTCCTGCTTTGGCAGGATCACCATGTGGACACTGTTGATGGTAAAAGCTAAATAAGAGGGGAAGAAAGGAAGACTCCTGTTATCTGAGAAACAGCATTGTCCCGGTGACCTTCACCACACTGGGTTGTCATCACCCTACGCAGCATAGTGCTCAGGGGTCCCAAATGCCCACAGGGGCCAAGTGGGTAATGACGCTGGGTAGTGGGTCAAGCATGAGGCAGTTGGTACTAAGCTGCTCATATTCCACCAAGACAAGTGTGACAAGTAAAACATGCCCTTGCCCTCACCGGTTTGACTCGGTAGATAGAATGTCTGCCTGCGGATTGAAAGGTCCCAGGATCGTTGGGACCATGTCTAATGCCCACATTTTCGGGTTAGGAAAATGCCAGGCAGATGAGTGAGAAAGGTGATGGGCACATGCTCCGGTCTGGGCTCAATCCCCAGTAGGGGGCATGCAGGAGGCAGTCGATCAATGATTCTTATCATTGATGTTTCTATCTCTCTCTCCCTCTCCCTTCCTCTCTCTGAAATCAATACAATATATTTAAAAAATAAAAATAAATAAAACACATCCCTAAGATAAATATGAGCGGCCACACTGTGGCCCCTGGAGGAAGCATAGGATTCAGGCAGACAAACATGCAAGTTCTGGTTCATCATTTATTACATGATCTTAGGTGATTAACCTCTCTATGCTCTGCTTCCTCATTGGTAAGATGGGGTAATAACATTTAGTAGGTTGTTGCAAGACTTACTGGAGACTTACTGAGTCTCCTGGATACTCTAACACTCCTTATTTTTAGGCCAAGGAACAGCTACTGAGCTTAAAAGCAGTTCCCTCAGTTTCAGACAAGCCTTTTGATCATTGTAACCTGACCAACATTTTATCTCTAATTTTCTGACACACCCTGATTCAGAACCAGCCAACTAAGCCACTCCTGGATTCCTTACCCTCAGAAAAGGTGTGGGGTAATAAATTGTTATCTTAAGCCACTATGTTTTGGGGTAATTTGTTAAGCAGCAATAGATAACAAATATACCACCCAAACAATTTTCAAAAATATTTACCTGATGATTAAGATAATACAGAAAATGGAAAATATTAGCTCTTTGTGAATAAACTGCCCAGGAATAACCAAACTGGGTTACTGCCTATCAGTCTCATTATTCACACAACAGAGTGATTGTTCACAACCTGGGCTCCCTGGAAGTTCACCAATGGGTGTTAGGAGGCCATGAACCACCTCCACTTGTATGCAAGTGTGCAATTTTATAGAGAGAGGATCCACAGATCTCCTTTCAAAACCCAAAAGGTCTAGAACTATTGTGATGGAAGGACAAGGTTGTGAAACAGCCTAAAGAGGTCAGATCTGTCTGACCGGTGTGGCTCAGTGGTTGAGCATCGACCTATGAATCAAGAGGTCACGGTTCGATTCCCAGTCAGGGTGTATGCCTGGTTTGTGGGCTTGATCCCCAATGGGGGTGAGTAGGAGGCAGCCGATCAATGATTCTCTCTTATCATTGAGGTTTCTATCTCTCTCCCTCTCCCTTCCTCTCGGAAATCTCTCTCTCTCTCTCTCTCTCTCTCTCTCTCTCTCTCTCTCTCTATATATATATATATATATATATATATATATATATATAAATTTTTTTTAATGATGTCAGATATTTTCAATCTGGGGAGATGAAGGCTGGTGAAGAATCCAAAGTAACAGAGTCACCATAGTACGGTGCCCGTGCTCACAGTGCCAAATCCTCAAACCCAAAACCAAGGGGTCTGCTTTCTTCTGCCTCCAGCTACCAATCAGCTGATGCTCCCGGGAAGATGAGATATTATGACTCAGCCAGCCATGTGTCCCTCAACCTGGAAATGACTCAGAAAGAAAGGTGGGGGGAGAGAGGGAGAAGCCACACACTATTGTCTGGAAAATCACCAGGAGCCATGAAGCATGGAGTCCCTGCTGAACTTCAGTGCTCAGCACAGAGCATGCTGGCCCGTCTGCTCATTTAAATCTGAAATACTATCTCCAAGTTCAGTTGGAGTCTCCTTCAATGAGACATTCACCGAGCACCTGCGCCAGGTGATGGGCTTAAAGGGTGAATACAAAATCATCCTACTGTCATGGACCAGGCTGGCCGGTGGAGGCCCAGATAACTGGAGTACAGAGATGCAAACACCAAGAGGAAGGGCTGCCCAGGAGAGGCTAAGGAAAGTCTGAAGGAAGTGACTGCTGAACCAAGCCTTAACCTGGCCAAGAAACAGGGGTGCTCAGGCAGGAGAACAGCATGTACCAGGACACAGGGGCATGACAAATCAATGAATCTGGGCACAAACAGTTCCCGGAACCAGAGTATGGGGCCGGAGGGGCCACAGGAGCCAGGTAGGAGGCGCCAGAATAGAGGGCCTTGCCTGCTGGGCTGACAAGCTGGGTCCAGTTCTGAGAGTGTTTAGGTCAGTGATGGCGAACCTTTTGAGCTCAGCATGTCAGCATTTTGAAAAACCCTAACTTAACTCTGGTGCCGTGTCACATATAGAAATTTTTTGATATTTGCAACCATAGTAAAACAAAGACTTATATTTTTGATATTTATTTTATATATTTAAATGCAATTTAACAAAGAAAAATCAACCAAAAAAATGAGTTCGCGTGTCACCTCTGACACGCGTGTCATAGGTTCGCCATCACGGGTTTAGGAGAAGGGTGACAGGATGACACTGGAGCTTTAGAAAGATCACTGTGGGCTGGGCAGAGAGACCAGCTTGGACAGGGGTTCAGGTGAAGCTGAGGAGGCCTGAGAGAGGGCAGGAGCAGGGGGAATGAAGGGAAGGGATGGACTTAGGAAATATTGAGCGGACACAAAAGGACTTATTTCGGGGGCGGGAGCGGGGGGGGTTGTTTCTGGAACTAGACAGTGGTGACATTTGCACATTATGAATATACAAAATATCATTAATAAAAAATAAATTTTATGTTATATGTATTTTATTTAAAAAATGTTTAAAGACTTGTTTGATCGAATATGGGGGTTGAGACAAGAGTGGAAAATAAGGTCCTGGATTAGGTACCCGGGAGGATATAGGTGTCGCCGACTAACTCAGAAAATTGCAGAAAGAGGTAAGGGTGAAGAAAAAAGTCAGGCGATGAGACTGGTTTGAGGGACCTGGGAGATGACTAGGAGGAGATGTCACCTACTGGCCCCGCATGATGCTCAGGGGACAGGCCAGGGCTCTGCCAGACCGGCGGGGTATGTGGAGGAGCAGAGGGGGTTGAGCAACTCCAGAGAGGATAAGACCTGTGAGCCTGCAGAGACAAAGGGATGGAGGGAGTTCAAACCCTGGGACAGTCCAAACATCCCCCAGGGTTTGTCAGGGATGTAAGAGAACACCAGGGAAGAGGGGCCAGGAGGCCAAGGAAGGAGGCTTATTGCAAAGGCAGCACAGGGCCCAGAGCTGAGGGCTGGAGTGTTCACAGCTTTGGCATCAGAGGCTCCGGCAGAGGTTTCCAGTGCAGGGGGGGAGGGGGGGGGGGCAGTGCACCGCCAGGTGCTGAGTGAGTGAGGGCTGACTGAGAGGTGAGGAAGCACAGACAGTGAGTATAAACCAGCCTTCAGAGACGGGAACGGACAGATAGGGGACTCGAGATAAATGGAAGGGGTGGGCTGTGTGTGATTTTCCTTTTTCCCCAAAAAATAAGAACTACCAATCATGTTTGCAGGGGAAAGACCAAGAAAGGGGGAGGAGAAAGATGCTAAAAGTGGGATGGCAACTGCACAAATTATAGATTGTGATCCTGGGGGGCCATGCAAGGCCTGGGCTCAGATCCCAGAGGGACAGGCTGGCCCTAGTCTGGGGGGCAAAGGGGGCGGGGCAGACGTCTCGTCTGAATCTGGAGGGAAGCCGGGAGGATGGGTGGGACGCAGATAAGCCTGCAGCCAGGGCAGGGCGGGAAGTTGAGGGAGTTCCCTCCAGACAGCACTGTTTTCAAGGTGAAGATGGGATTGAGATCATCTCCTGAGGCTGGCTGGCCGAGTGGGCTGAGGGCCTGAGATAAAGGAGTGGAAAAGGCCCAGGCTGACCAAGCACCTCAACCACAGAGAGCCTGCCGTGTGGAGCAGGCTCCTGGTGTGGAGGGCAGTTACAGGCGTGAGCAGAGCAGGGACGATGGGCCAGGTCCAGGAGGTCACCAGGACAGAAAGCTCTGGGTGCCTGGCAATGGACAGATGTAGGGTGAGACCTCACCTCAGGGTGACCTTTCCTCCCCCAGCATATTCACTGAGGTTTGGACCCCCGGGGCCTTTCCTCCCAGAGATAATATCTAGGCCTCAGTTGTATTTCACCTGCAGGCCCATAAAAGCAGCCAAACCAGCCACCCCAGGGCTGACCTCAGGACCAGCTGCATTAAATAATGAGCCCCTGCCCTGGTAGTGGCCAATCAATCAGTGGAGATCACAACCCTGAAAGGACACACCTGGAAAACTGCTAAATAGTCTACTGAGATCTTCCCCTGGGACCTCTCCTAAAATCTTCACCCATAAAACCCTTGGGACAGAGGGCCCACCGGCTGGCCCTCCCTGCAGCACACCTGTGCCTTCCCCTTTCCCTCTTCCTGCCCATCCTCCCCTCCTCGCCCCATGACCTCCCTCAGTCCCAAGCTCCTAGGGCCCTTCCTTTGCCTCTATAACTTGTTTCCTAAGCCCATTTCTTCTACAAATTACTTCTTCTACCTTTGCGATTTTATAAATAGATATTCTCTTAGAGTCTTGGCTCTGAATTCTTTCCTAGCCAGAACTCAAGTACCAAGAATGCTGAACCCAGGTCCAGTCTGACCCCACAAGTCTAACACCTGGTGCTGTTCCTGCGCCTGCAACAATCGGTCATGCATGTCCAATGCCCTGACAGCATGGCCTGAGGAATGGGAGACCTGGACCCTAGCCCCCACTCTCACATCCAGTGCACAAGTACTTTCTGGCCTCTGGGCCTCAGTTTCCTCAGGTATAAAACCAGGTGGAGGCATGGGAAGAGATCAACCAATGAACTTGTATGCATATATGCATAACCCATGGACACAGACAATAGGGTGGTGAGGGTAGGGGCCTGGGGAGGGCAGGAGTGGGCTGGAAGAGGTTAATGGGGGTGGGGGAGGAGGATCTATGTAATACTTTCAACAATTAAGATTAAAAGAAGAAGAAAAATAAACAAGGTGGAGACCTGAGGAAGCAGTGGGAGAGCCTCCTGCTCTGAGTCCTGCAGTTCCGCGGTTTTCCCTGAAGGTACAAAGATTATTCTCTACGAACCATGGGAAGGCGGTGATTTACTTCCATCTAAGGTGGGGAAGGAGCTGGGAGAGTCTGGAGGTCCTGGGAAACAGGATGTGCAAGAGACACAGAAGCCCAGAGGCAAGAGTGTTGGCAGCGTGTGGTTGGCCAAAAGCTGGCGGGAGCGGGCTGGCTGGACAGAGAGGGTGGGCAGGAGCGATTGTAAAGGTGGGGAGGACCCAGGACTGTGCGTAGTAAGCCATCACTCATCACATGCTGGGCAGGCCAGGCACCTCCTTTTAGCTACTCTCACCCTCACGGGAGTCCATGCTTAATCCTCTTATCATCCCCACTCTGAGAAAAGGGCTCACAGAGGCAAAGTAAGGCTGGCTGTAAAGAGCTGAGGCAGGCCTATGGCTCCAGACAGATTCGGCGGGTTTTGGAAAGTGGAGATTCTAGTGCCGATGCCCTGCCAACTGTCTCTCCCTCCATCTGGCAAGTCGGTTATTTCTCTGAGATGCAGAGACACCATCAGTTAATTGGGATGATGAGGATGATAATGGATATCCTGCCTCCATGGGTTGCCATGGGGGTCAAATGCCTGCAATAGTACATGGGCAGTTGACCTGGAGACCAGCAGATGGGCTTTGCTAGTAGCCACACCAGCCCTCTTTGTCCTGGAGCCGCTGCTCTGAGCCCCGGCTCATCAAACCAGCATCATCCAAGTACATCATCTCCAGAGGCTGTACAATTGTCTACAACCCAGTCACCCCCATCTTTGCCGACTGAAGTGACCACTGACAAGGAATCCTGCTCTGTGGGCTCCACTAAGCCCTCTGCCCCAGCCAAGCCCCCTCTTTCATAGGGTCCCAGATGAAGCAAAACCATTCCAACTTATCTTGTTTCAAAATTAGCTCCAAAGGGGATGATAAAACAGACTTCAAGGATAAGCCCCCCTCCCTGTGCACAACCACACAATATTACAGTTATAACTGCAGCTTCATGGATGTATGAGAAATGAAAACCAATATGTTTTAGGTCATTTGGGAGAAAAAAGTTGTAACAACAATTTAAACTCTGTTCTGCCTTCCTGAATCTAACAAACGGATTACAGTTCATTTGAGAACAAAACCTTTTGGAAGGGGGTAGAATATGCAAATGAGAAATGTATGGTAGAACAACAAAAAACAAATTATGCAATTGCTCACTTTTTAAAAATCACCTCCCCAAACCTAACATACAGCAGTTAACTAAGATCTAGAAAATGTATGCTACTTCCAGAACATGTTGATTAGAACTTGGCTTAGAACAAGAGTTTTTTCTTTCCTTTCTAAAACCTTCTAAAAATGCCAGAAAGCAATAAACTTCAGCTCTCAATTGGACTACGTTTCTCAGTTGTTATAGATATTAACCCAAGCAATTCGACATGAGTGTTCAGAATCACGGAAGACACAATGAACCTAGGTAGAAACTTTACAACTTACAGTTCTCTTGACCCTCGAGGCTCGAACCTGGAAAAGACAGAAGAAATACGTTGACTTCACTTGCTTCAATTCTCACGAAGTGTAATTGAGGTCAAAAGAGAATAAAACTCACAGAGCAGAAGTACCAGCAGGACTCCCAGCCACATCTTGCCTTCTTTAGTCAACCCCAGTCGCATCCTGAAAGCAAGACTTTGGGCAAGTTACTGCTGCCTTTGGGCCATGCCCCGGGGGCAGAAGACACTTCCCATGCAGCGCAGAGGAGCCGCCCTGTGAAAAGCAGAAAGATCACTCTGGTGACTTCTCCCAGCGCAGCGAGAGGAGATGGGCTGCGATGCTGGTCAGGTAATGGCGGCCATTGCTGGAAACCGGGAACAATGCCTGGGCTGGCCTGATATCTCCTCAGGAAATGACTGGTCTTCCTGAGGGGCCACTGAACACAGCTGCTTTGTTTAGTTTTCAAGGGGGAAAAAAGGCGCAAGTGGTCATTTTGCCTCAGCCTTCCTAACCCTCCTCGTTAGGCTGGGTATGGAGCCCCTTCTCATGGCAGGGTAAGAGGGTTCCTCTCTCTCTCCAACTTCCAGCCGAAGGGCCTCTCTCCGTAGGCACACAGCAAGACCCCTCTGCTTTCCTTTGCCCCCCAAAGGGGCTCTTTCCACACAGCCTAAGTGTGGACCTCCTGCCTTTCCGGGCAAGGCCATGGGACAGGGCTGACTTCCAGAACATCGCAGGTTCATCAGGGAAACCTCCTAATGGCTCCTACTGCCCTCCAGAGAAAGCCAATTTACAATCCTCCACCTTCCAGCCCTTGCTTATCGCTCCAGCCTGGTGTCCGTGGACAAAAAAGGAGGTTAGGGAAAGTAACCTCACAGGATGATCTAATCATAAATTCCTATCTGAGTCAGACAGGTCAAGCTCAGACATGTAACTTTTGGTTTTAATCAATTTTGGAGAAAGTGGAAGGATGAAGGGCTGGGACATTGATTTGTTCCACTTATGCATCCATTGGTTCCTTCTTGTATGTGCCCTGACCAAGGATTGAACCCACAGCCTTGGCATATCGGAACGTCACTCTAACCAACTGAGCTACCCGGCCAGGGCCTATAACTTTTGTAGTAAAAGGTCCATCTTTGCCTTACGCAGACCCTGTGCATCGTTTTTGTGCATCTAGGTTAACACACCTTTGAACTTCTAGGTAACCACCCTCAAGAGAGCACATAGGTCCTTTGGCAGGGGAGGTGGGGGGTTAGAGAACAACCAAAGGACTTATATGCATGCATATTAGCATAACCAATGGACACAAACACTGGGTGGTGGGGGCTTGCCCCATGGGAATGGCTGAGGGGGGAGTCAATGGGTGGGGGGGGGGGGAGAAGACATATGTAAAACTTTAGACAATAAATAAACAAAAAAAGAGATCACATAATCTTGTTAACTATTCTGTAACCCAATATCGCCTTGTTTTCTCTCACCTTATGGAATCTTCCTTACTAGTATATTCCCTCCTTAATTTCTAATGCATAACAGAAACTGCAAAACCATCATTCTCCAGGGCATTTGAGATCTTACTTCCTGGCAATTGTCCTCAGTTTGGGCTCAGATAAACACCTATAAAAATTCTCCACAGATTCAGACTTTTTCTCCTTTTTTATGAGATTATTTGCGCCAAATTAACAGCATATGCCAGGGAACAAGACCTCAAATGTTCCTGGACATTTCATTCTTTTTAAAAAATATATATTGTTATTGATTTCAGAGAGGAAGGGAGAGCGGGGGAGAGAGAGAGAGAGAGAGAGAGAGAGAGAGAGAGAAACATCAATGATGAGAGAGAATCATTGACTGGCTGCTTCCTGCACACCCCACGCTGGGGTTGAGCCCCAACCCAGGCATGACAGGGAATTGAACCATGACCTCCTGGTTCATAGATCGACACAACCACTGAGCCATGCCAGCCAGTGGACATTTCTTAAATAGACCTCTCTCACCCACTGCCTTCCTTGACCCTGCGTTTGCTGTTAGAATTTATAGTTCCCAGAAAACACCATGTGTCTGTGTCTTTGCCAATGCTGTTCCCCTATTTGGAGTACTCTTCCCCCTCCTTTTTTTCTGGCTGATTCCTACCCATTCAACATAAGTCGGCGTGCCATGTTGTTTCTGAAATGCTACCCTCTCCTACTGCCACATGGTAAAGCTAAGTCAGACTTGAACTGAGATTATGGAAACCAAAGATTTCTCTGCTTCAGGGCCAGTACCAAGAAGTGATGGCTTCCAGCTCAAGAACAAGTCTTTTCTCTGACCTGCGATTCAGTAAGTTTTGATAAGAGCTGTTGAGGAGCATTGCGTGCATAAAGGAGTCTTCCTATTGCTTTTTGTTGTTTTGTGTTCTCCATTCCCCACTATAAACCATCTTCTTTGGCAATCTACTGGAAATTATTCCCGCCCACATACCAAATTTTGATTTGTCAGGAAAAAAGGATACACCATGAGTAATAAAATAAATGCTGGCTTCAAAGGTAACTCTTACATACTGTAGAGTAAGCAACTTTTGCTTTTCAAGCAATAGTGATAAATCCCTTACTCCTAAGTTTAAAAGTAAACTTCTAAAATTAGTCATTGTTTCATATTCAATGCTAATACTTTTAGAACACCAGGAGGGGGAAAAAGGCTTTATTTCAAAAATAAATGTCAGTGTTTTAAAAGAAAAGCAGAGAAACTATATCCTACAACTTATATCATGCACCAGAATAAATTCCAAATGGACCAACCATCTGAAGGTACAAAGGAAACCATAAAAGTTCTAGAAGAAAACATGAAAGAATTCCTCAAAATCTTGGAATGGTAAAGGTTGGTTTAACTATGACTTAAAAATCCAGAAGCCATAAAAGAGAAGACTGTTAAATTATACTCCATGAAAAGTCTGCTTTGCAAAAAAAAAAAAAAAAAATTTAGTCAAGAGAAAAACTGGAAAATATATTTGCAACTCACATCCTAAACAAAGAGTGAATCTTTCTAATATGCATAAAGCTCTCAAAAATCAAGAAAAAATATTTTTTAAAAAGAGATAAAAAAAGAAAAAGATCAACAATACAATAGAGCCCTAACCAGTTTGGCTCAGTGAATAGAGCGTCGGCCTGTGGACTGAAGGGTCCCGGGTTTGATTCTGGTCAAGGGCATGTACCTTGGTTGCAGGCACATCCCCAGCTGGGGGTGTGCAGGAGACAGCTGATCAATGTTTCTCTCTCATCGATGTTTCTAACTCTATCCCTCTTCCTTTCTCTCTGTAAAAAAATCAATAAAATATATATTTTTAAAAAACAATACAATAGAAAAATGGGCAAAGGATATGAACAGATAGATAACAATAAAAAGCATCTGAAATTCAGAAATAGGTAAAAAGGATCATCGTGTGTTCTTTCAGTGCCGGGCATAAGTAGCAGGCTCTCCTAGGGCTTACCTGCCCCTCTTCGGGTATGTAAACCTTTGACTTGCTGTTTACTAAAGATGAAGATATTTTACAATTAGTAAAGGTAAACATTAATTTTTGGAAAGTCTATAGCAATACAAATAATTCCTGTTATCTGTGGTGGGGGGACAGGTGGTGAGAACTGGGCAGTTGGCACCCTTTCATTGTAAATCTTTCCTACTTTTTCGTTTTAAATTATGAAACTACTACTTTTTTTGAATTATCTTTTAAAATTGTAATAAGAAGTTGAAAGTTTTAACATCTTTATTGAGGTATCATTGATATACAGTAAACTGTACATATTTATTTTTTTAAATATATTTTTATTGATTTCAGAGAGGAAGGGAGAGGGAGAGAGAGATAGAAACATTAATGATGAGAGAGAATCATTGGTCGGCTGCCTCCTGCAGGCTCCTTACTGCGGATCGAGCCCGAAACGCGGGCATGTGTCTTTAACCAGAATTGAACCCAGGACCCTTCAGTCCGCAGGCCGATGCTCTATCCACCGAGCCAAACAAGCTAGGGCTAAACTGCACATATTTAAAAGTACAATTAGAAGTGTTGACATAAGTATATCCCGTGACACAACAGCCACAATTAAGCAAGTGAACGTACTGTCAGGGAGGAGAATAACCCCGCCCCACCCTTCTTTAGTTCTTACGGCTGGACTAATAATAAAATAATAAAATTGCCACAAGACCAGATAAACAGGGGGAAACCCAATGTAATGCTTGTGCGCAGGAGAATCACAATATGACGCTCAGATCATAAAATAAGGCTCAAAGAAATGACTGAATTAGGCAACTTCTTATACTTTTCAGACAAAAAAACAATACATTTCTGAGAAATAAGACAAAGAAAGTGCTCATTAGAAAGGAATCTGAGCAAGTTCTCAGCTTGGGTAATTAATTAGTAAAGGACTTATAAGGCTCATTTATACAAGCTTTTCACTCTGGATTTTAAAACTACATCTTCTGACAAGGTTTATTCCTTCATTTTTTAAAAAATATGTTTTTATTGATTTCAGAGAGGAAGGGAAAGAGAGATAGAAACATCAATGATGAGAGAGAACCATTGATCGACTGCCTCCAGCACATCCCCCACTGGAAATCGAGCCCACAACCAGGGCATGTGCCCCAACCAGGAATAAAAAATATATATATATTTAAAAATAAAAATATATTTTTAAAAAGACGATCATGCTCCATAGTCTTTATTTGTAAAGTGCAAATGTCTTACTGAACATTAAAAATGTTTAAATGAAAAGTTTCCTATTTCACCTTTTTAAAAAGTATAAACTCAATGGCTTTTTATATGTGCATGACCTTTACATATCTTCCCCCTTCCTTCCCCTTTCCGTAGTGAATTCCTTGATCAGGAAAAAAGGTTCCCCACAACTATTTTAGTTCTTTGGTAACTAACCAAGTCACTGACTTATACATCGCCAGGGTGGTGGTCCCAGGTGTGCTCACCAGGCATGACCAACTCGCCCAAGACCCTATTTTCCCAGGAGTGCTGCCCCCTTCTCCCCTTTTTGGCCAAAGGGACTGAAGGAGGACAGAATGGTTTGTACATGCTGTGCTTCTGCTTTCAAATACCAGGAACGTCACGCAAACCCAAATCACATCAGTCCTTGCTGTGTGAAAAAGCTGCCTGCTAGAATAAACCTCAGGAAGTGTTTTTTCGGAGAAGCTGGGGTGGGGTCAGGGAGGAAGGGTGGGGAGACAGGCAGCAGTCTTGCCAGGCAGCTACAGGCACCACGCACAGCTGACCTCCCATCTATCTCAGGACCAAGGTGATAGGAAATAAGATGTCAGCCATTTCCTCCAGCCTGTAGCCGCCCATCTGGTGAATTAACACGTAGATCAGAAGCCGGGGTTCCAGACCCTTCTCTGCAGTTTAATAACGTCAGTGTCTTGAGGTGCACTTTCCTCGCCTATAAAATGGGAATAATATGCTCACTCTACCTATTTTACTCTTGTTATGAAGATCAAAGGAGAGCTGGCATTTGAAAGACATTTAATCAGCAGAGTACAATGGGAATATAAAAACAATGAAAATAAGAGTATTAATAGCAATAGTTGTGGGTCTAGTTTGGGGCCCAGCCTGCCCCATCTGAACTGCTCTCTGGAAACTCTGCTGTCTTACTGAGCTCCAGCTGAGGGCCTCAAAGCCTCCAATTCAGTGCCCACCTAGGTGCTGCCCTCTAGTTTTCCTCCTCGGTTTAAGGTGGATAAAGAGATTGACTTCCAGTCTGGCTGGCCTGGCTCAATAGTTTGGCATTGACCTCTAAACCAGGAGGTCACGGTTCAATTCCTGGTCCAGGTTGTGGGCTTGATCCCCAATGTGAGGCGTGCAGGAAGCAGGCGATCATTGGTTCTATTTCAATGGTTCTCTCTCTCATTGATGTTTCTATCTCTCTCTCCCTCTCCCTTCCTTTCTGAAATCAATAAAAACATATTTAATTTTTAAAAAAAGATTGACCTCCAGGGCAGAGCCTTTATCCATTCTCTTGACAATTGATTCTATCCTCGGACTTCTCCCTTTCAGCTTTGAATAATCCACAGAAGATCACCAGAATCCTCACCCAAGTCATTAATAAAAACATTCAATAGGAAAAATAACGATCGAGACCTATGGCTCTCTACCAGAGACTTGCCCCAAGCTGACCTCAATCAAAATTCTTTTGATATAAATGTTCAGCAAGCTACAAATCTGCTTACTCTACTATCATTCACTCCATCCCCTTCACAAGGATATGAAGATTCCTCATGAGGATAAAACCCAGAAGTACTCACAATCCACACATCTATTAGATAGTGACTACTCTTGATACTGTCATAGCAGCAGTAATTATAATAATAATAACAACAACCAAAAGCAATAGAATAATTTTTGGTCCTTGCTCTCCCTTTCCTGACCTTTCTATCCAAGATGAATAAACTTTACTAAAATAAGAGGAAACCCTAATTGGTTTATCATAAGTTCTTAGAGACATTACCCTGCCAGAAAAAACTCCTGGGGAAGTGTGCGGGGGTGGGAAGGGGGTGGAGAATGGTTGTGGTTTAACTAAAGATCAACAAAATGAATTTTAGATACAAAAAGTGACTTAGGTTTAAAGTACAGGCAGTTTCCAGCTTATCCTCAGGTTTTGATTCATAGTTTATTTTTCTTTTCTTATGTTTTTTATTAATGAGGTATATTATCTTTTTAAAAATATTTTTTATTGATTTAAGAGAGGAAGGGAAAGGGGGAGAGATAAAAACATCAATAATCAGAGAGAATCATTGATCAGCTGCCTCCTGCATGCCCCCTACTAGTGATTGAGCTGCAACCCAGGCATGTGCCCTGACTGGGAATCGAACCGTGACCTCCTGGTTCATAGGTCGACACTCAAACACTGAGCCACTCTGGACAGGCCAGAGTTTGTTTTAAAACAGGTTGTTGAGCAAATGCTAAGTGTACTCAACAACAATCTAGGGAACACTGATGAGGTTCTCTGGTCAGCCCCCCTCAAACTATTTACCCGCAATAAGGTTGAAATTGACTGTGAGCATGCCGAAACCGGTTTGGCTCAGTGGATAGAGCATCGGCCTGCGGACTGAAAGGTCCCAGGTTCGATTCCGGTCAAGGGCATGTACCTGGGTTGTGGGCACATCCCCAGTAGGAGATGTGCAGGAGGCAGCTGATCGATGTTTCTCTCTCATCGATGTTTCTAACTCTCTATCTCTCTCCCTTTCTCTCTGTAAAATAATCAATAAAATATATTTAAAAAAAAAAAAAAAAAAGAAATTGACTGTGAGCAATGTGCAATCTAATGAACTGAACTAACAAGCAAAACAGAGACAGACTCATAGATGGAGAGCAGGCTGACAGCTCAGAGTGGGGTGGGGGGCTGTTGGGGGATAAAGGGATTGAGCAAAAAAGAGAGAGGAGGAAAACCAAGATTGCGGCATAGGTAAACACCGGAAATTGCTGCCTCGCACAACAACTTCAAAAATACAACTAAAAGACAAAACAGACATCATCGAGAACCACAGGAAGGCTGGCTGAGTGGAAATTCTACAACTACAAAGAAAGAGAAAAGCACACTGAGACTCAGAGGAGGTGCGGAAGTAAAGTGCAGAGGTACGGAGGCGCACGCGGAAAGGGCTGGAAACTGAGGACACGGTTGTCTGTTTCAATCGGGAGGGAGTCTCAAGCTCCTGACTGCTCTGAACTCCAGTTCCGGGTGAGTCTCTGGGGACCCAGACTCATACAGGAGAAACTGGACTGTCTGGCATCAGTCGGAACTCAAGGGTGGCTTTCTCTCAGAGGTACTTGCAGCCATTACCAGGACACTGAGAAGCGGGGCCTCTTAGGGTAGGATTGAGGAGCAGCCACTGCTTGCTCCGCCCTGTTGATCCCCAGAGACCCCGTCCCACCCAAGCTGTGCGCAGAGGCTTTTGCATATGAAAGGCCTGGCCCTTTGCAACCTGAAAATTACCTTACAAACTGCAGCTGGGTCAGAGAAACCCAGAACTTCCAAAAAAAGACCCAAGGCCCCACAGCAGCTTGCATTGCTTCATAGCTGGGCTCCTGCTGGGTAGCCTCAGGCAGATAAAAACATCAATAATCATAGATAATCATTGATCAGTGTACCCAGTGGTCAGAGTGGGACCATCCAGATTACAACTCCTCAGATCCATAAGGGACACACTCAGGGGGCAGACTCAGTGAGCACCAAAGCCCCACTGAAGCAAGTCTTGCCCCAGAAGGGTGTCTCCAGCACAGAAGTTCTCCCACTGCAGACACAGCTGATTCTCACAGCCAATTGGCTTGGAGGTCAATTCCTCCGAGTGATATCTACAACAATCAAGGCTTAACTACAACAAGACTGTGCACAAAGCCCACAAAGGGGTGCACCAAGAGTGTCCACCTCAGGTAACTGGGGAGGCTGAACCACTGGGCCCTATAGGACACCTAGCACAGAAGGCCACTCTATCAACACAGGGAAGCATAAAAAATGAGAAGACAAAGAAACAGGTCACAAATGACAGAAATGGAGGAAAGCAAACTACTGGATATAGAGTTCAAAACCACACTTATAAGGTTTTTCAAGAATTTTCTAGAAACCGCCGATAAATTTAGTGAGACTCTCAAGAAATCTAGTGAGACCCTCAAGGTTACGAAAAAGGACCAACTAGAAATTAAGCATACACTGACTGAAATAAAGAATATTATACAGAGTTCCAACAGCAGACTAGAAGATCGCAAGAATCAAGTCAAAGATTTGAAATACGAAGAAGCAAAAAACACCCAACCGGAAAAACAAAAAGAAAAAAGAATCCAAAAATATGAAGATAGTGTAAGGAGCCTCTGGGACAACTTCAAACGTACCAACATCCGAATTATGGGGGTGCCAGAAGAAGAGAGAGAGCAAGATATTGAAAACCTCTTTGAAGAAATAATGACAGAAAACTTCCCCTACCTGGTGAAAGGAATAGACTTCCAAGTCCAGGAAGCGCAGAGAACCCCAAACAAAAGGAATCCAAAGAGGACCACACCAAGACACATCATCATTAAAATGCCAAGAGCAAAAGACAAAGAGAGAATCTTAAAGGCAGCAAGAGAAAAAAAGTCAGTTACCTACAAGGGAGTACCCATACAACTGTCAGCTGATTTCTCAACAGAAACTATGCAGGCCAGAAGGGAGTGGCAAGAAATATTCAAAGTGATGAATACCAAGAACCTACAACCAAGATTACTTTATCCAGCAAAGCTATCATTCAGAATTGAAGGTCAGATAAAGAGCTTCACAGATAAGAAAAAGCTAAAGGAGTTCATCACCACCAAACCAGTATTATACGAAATGCTGAAAGGTATCCTTTAAGAAGAGGAAGAAGAAGAAAAAGGTAAAGATAAAAATTATGAACAACAAATACACATCTATCAACAAGTGAATCTAAAAATCAAGTGAATAAATAATCTGATGAACAGAATAAACTGGTGAATATAATAGAATCAGGGGCATAGAAAGGGAGTGGACTGACTATTTTCAGGGGGGAAAGGAGTGTGGGGGGTGCGGGAAGAAACCGGACAAAAATCATACACCTATGGAAGAGGATAGTGGGGGGGGGGGTAAGGGCAGAGGGTGGGGTGGGAACTGGGTGGAGGGGAGCTATGGGGGGGGGAGAGAAACAACTGTAATCTGAACAATAAAGATTTAATTAAAAACAAGTTTAAAAAAAGAAAAAAGAAAGAACTCATGGACATGGACAACAGTGTGGTGATTATGGGGGATGGGGGGGTGGAGGTGAAGGAGGGTATAGGGGGGATAAATGGTAATGGAAAAAATAAAGAGGGGGGAAAGGGTAAAAGGGGACAAATATATGGTGATGGAAGATGATTTGACTTTGGGTGGTGGGAACACAATGCAAAATATACAGATCATGTATCATAGACATGTATACTTGAAACCTATATGATCCTATTAACCAATGTCACTCCAATACATTTAATTTTTAAAAGTCCCCCCAAAAGACATTTACTGTGAGCAGCCTGAGCCCCAAGTCTCTTCAATGTCTGAGCTCTGAACCCCTTTATTCCCAGGGGCAGGTGGGACTTGGCAGCTGCCCATGTGCCGGGATCTCTTTAAGTTCAATGTCTATAACTTAAAATCATGTTTAATAGAGCCTCATCCCCTTTTTCATGGGACTTACCAACAGGAACAGTGTCCCCATCCCTCACGTCACCCATCAATGCCTGGAGACTCCCGCCTCTATGAGTAACCAAGTCCCACCTGGTGGCCCAGGAGAAGGTAGCAGCCATTTATCCAACTGGCTTTCTTAAGTCTCAAGCTTTGGGCTTTAGGTATCCGTCCTTCCCTGAATATTTTAATATTAGGGATTGAGGAAGAGTAGCAGAAAACACAGAAAGTAAGAGACGGAAAGTTGGCTGACAGCTGCTGTTCCCATCATCCCTCTAGGGTTTGCCCACTTCCGCACATAAGCTCTGGGAATTTACAAGAGAAAAATACTGTAAAATACTTAAAACACAACTCACCGGATTGGTTCTCAGTCTAGCGAGTGATTAGCTTTGTCCGTGTCCAACTGGCTTTCGTGAGGCCAGCAGAAGTGGTGACCTTTCTTATCATGATGAGCTGTCACCTCGGTTTGAAAAGGAAATCTGGCCGGAGATGCTGAGAAGGAAGCAGAGGCTGGGGGCCATGAGGGCACCTTCTTCTCTGCTCTCAGCTGATCCCTCTGTTTTCTGCTTTGAAAGGAAACAATGACTCTTACCTAAGAGGCTTCTCCTTCCAGCTTTTTGGACCAAGCCAGTAGGTGCTATTCCTGGGCCTCGGGCGATGGAGGTGTGTGGAACAACCTTGCCTCTTCTAGTATCTAGCCTGAAGCCCAGAAAATGTCCTGAGCGAAAGAAAAGGGAGGAGAGGGGGGGAGGGAATTCCAAAACCATAGATCACAGGGGCCTCCATACTCATCCTCTACAAAACTCCAACAGGAAAAACACAAAACAAAAAAACCTCCAACAGATTATTTATTAGGTCTGTAAAAACTTTATGTGTGTCTAAGCATCCCCTACAATCTTTTCCTAGTGAGTCACGGCCCACAGTGTGCAGAACTTCAATAAAGTCTTCGCTGAAAACAATTATGGAGAGGGCCCAGGCCTCTATGGTTGGAGTTTACAGAAAGGTAGAGACTGGGGAGTGTGGGCCAGGCCTGACAAGGGCTGCCTGTGAGGGTTGTGCCCAAGAAGGAGGAATCAGGCCAGGAACTCAAGACTAGATGAGACCTGGGGTATGAAGCAGTGGGGCCAGGAGAAGGGGTGCTCAGCGGGATGGGGGCCTAGCAGCCAATAGCCAGAACCGACCAGAGCAGAACTCTTACAGGTTTTGGTAGAGGACACTTGCAGCTACCAGACCGGAAGCAGAGATGACCAGAAACCAGCAAGGATCTTCTAACAATACGTCAGGACAAATTAACTAGGTTTCAACTGTTGTCAGGGTTACTAGGTTGTTAAAACAGTCAAATACTGCAGATACAGAGTTTCTGGATTTCAGAAAGACATATAACCAAGCCTGCCCTGGGGTCTTCACGGAGGAGTGTGTGGCACCTGTCATCTGTGGGACAATTATAGCAAAAGAGTTCTTTTTAAAAAATATATTTTAATTGATTTCAGAGAGGAAGGGAGAGAGAAAGAGAGATGGAAACATCAACGATGAGAGAGAATCATAGATCAGCTGCCTCCTACACGCCCCACACTGGGGATCGAGCCCCCAACCTGGTCATGTTCTCTGAGTGGGAATTGAACCATGACCTCCTGGTTCATAGGTCGACGCTCAACCACTGAGCCACACCAACTGGGCCCAAAAGAGTTTGGATCAGGGTTCATTCAAAGGAGCTCTCTAGTGGAGTGCCACGTGATTCTGTCTTCCTCCCTCTCTTGGTTGACACTTTTAGCTGAAAACAATGACTGAATTACTAATGACACAGCACTGAGAGGGGTAGGGAAGAGGCCAAATGACAGAATCGGCAGTCAAAGGAAGCAATGGGCCAATATATATACAAATAGAAAATCAAGTTCCTAATCTTAGTTCCTCAACACTGACCTACAGATACAGGATGTGGGAGATGCTACTTAACAGTAGAATGCGTGGGAGACTGGTGAGTTTGAAAGGGTGTGGCCCCATCAGTGTTGGCAGCATTAAAGGAAGTAAAGAGTTCAGAAGAGGGGAGGAGACAGTGCCACTGCATTTTGTCATACATGCTTGATTCTGGGGGCAGAGAAGATGTGACACCCAAAGGCAGGTGGACCAGAGATGAAAATGCTGAAGCAGGGCCCTTCAAACCATATCCTAAGAGGAGCATTTGAAGGAAGTGGGAATGTTAAGATCTGGGGGCAATGTGATAATTATCTTTAAATAATTACATTGTATTTTTTAAAATATGTTTTCATTTATTTCAGAGAGAGGAAGGGAGAGGAAGAGAGAGATAGAAACATCAATGAAAGAGAAACATCGATCAGCTGCCTCCTGCACGCCCCCTACTAGGAATTGAGCCCACAAGCCAGGCGTGTGTCCTGACCAGGACTCGAACCAGCACCTCATGGTTCATAGGACGATGCTCAACCAACTGAGCCACAGTTGTTTTTATGTGAAAGAGGAATTGGACATTTTTTTCTACTTTTGGGGAGAAATGATAGAGAGGTATACAGGGTGTCCCAAAAATGTATACGCACTTTAATAGGGGATAGCTCAATTTTGAAAATTAAATATATTTTAATAAATACTGCCTTTATAATTATTCAAAGTGTGTGTATACATTTTGGGGGGGACACCCTATATTTCAGTTAGAACTTTGCAACACAGCAGGTGAGGCAAAGTTCTGTGAAGGTTTTTAAAGGCAGCCAAGGGAGAGGGAGATGTTTCCAGAAACATCTGTGGCGTCTCCTTTGAGCCAATGTTGGCAAGAGGAGAGTGGGCATGCCAGTTCCTGAGGATGCCAGGCCACTCCTTCTCTCTCCGGGGGAAACCTGTGGCTACCGAACCTTTGACTGCCGATTCTGATGAAGCTGCTAAGGAGGCAAATCTTAGTCAAAAACAAAGCCATGAGTCAGAGAAATGTTCCTGGGGATGAAGTGATTGCCAGAGTTGAAGATAAAAGAAAAGGGGGCCCTAGCTGGTTTGGCTCAATGGATAGAGCGTCAGCCTATGGACTGAAGGGACCCAGGTTTGATTCCGGCCAAGGGCACATGCCTGGGTTGTGGGCTCGATCCCCAGTAGGGGGTGTGTAGGAGGCAGCCGATCAATGATTCTCATCATTGATATTTCTATCTCTCTCTCCCTCTCTAAAATCAATAAAATATATTTTAAAAAGAAAAGGGAAAGAGACCATTGTCGTCAGTCATTGCAGAGGTCATTAGTGGCCCTGTTTATTGTGGGCTGGGATCACGGTTCTGGCTTGATGCTGAGAAGAGCCATGACTTTGCTTGTGGAGCTCATGAAGGACCAACCAGATGGCATTCCCCTTTGTGGAAGCCTGAGCACATCCACTGACCAACCGAACAGCAAGTGTGACAGGGACCAAGAAAATGAGAAGGAAAACAAAATGCGGCCCAAGTGCTCACAGTCTTCATCCCGGGGGACTCAAGGGCAGAATGACATACACCACGGGTGGGACACAGAACTGAGGAAGAAAGGAGCCCATCTGGGAGTGAGCGTGACAGAGTGAGACATATGGCTGACGTTGGGAGGGACAGCGGGAACTTGATTTTCTCTGGGAAGTGTGCAATGCTTCCCTCACAGCCCCCCTCAGGTAGCCCCCTTCAAACCACCTTCCTCAAAGGGCTGTGTTGTCTCAGTGGGGTTGCTGCTGAAATGTATGGAGCATTCAGTGTATCTCATGTGGATGGAGCATTCAGTGTTTCCCATGTGGATGGAGCATTCGGTGTTTTCCAGTGTCTCATTGGATCCTAGGAACCACATGTATCCTCATTGTACAGGAGAGAAACAAGACCCTCAGAGAGGTTAGTACACTTGCCCCAGGCCCCACAGCTAGTTTCAGTGGCCAAGTTCATTGGAGCCCTGGCTGCCCGACTCTAGCGCTGAGCCCTTAAGTTTTTGCACAGCGTCTCTAGAAGAAAAACATTTTGATTGCCCCACAACAGGAAAATCTTTGGCTCAGAACAAAGACTGACGGGGTCAAAATCTGAAAAAGTTGAAGTACACAGAATATGAAGTATTTATTCACCAAGGTTATTCTCGGACGTCATCCTTCAATTTGTTCTATACAACTGTCTTAATGTTTCCTGTTCTTTACAGCTTCATTACCATTGATTTAAACACAATTAGAATCACTAGATCAGTGTTTCTCAACCTTCCTAATGTTGCAACCCTTTAATACAGTTCCTCATGTTGTGGTGACCCCCAATTTCAATTTGTTACAAATTGAACATAATTAAAGCATAGTGATTAATCACAAAAATATGTAATTATATATGTGTTTTCCGATGGTCTTAGGCGACCCCTGTGAAAGGGTCGTTCGACCCCCAAAGGGGTTGCAACCCACAGGTTGAGAACCGCTGCACTAGATACATCCAAATATGAAAGGCAGCCAAGCTGGGCATGAGAATATGCACAGGAAACGGTGCTTCTAGCAGACCTGAGATTTGTGTGAGTTACGACCAAGCCAGGAACCTGTACAAACATTTCTAATATTGAGGATGTGAAAACACATGGAGGTCTCCAAATGAATCCCTCACAAGCCTCAAGGATCTGCTTTAATTAGAACTGTTTTTAAAAATGGACCAGTTCCCCCAAGTAAATTAAAAAAAACACACAAAAAACGTTATGTTCACACAAAAATCTGGATCTGAATGTTGACACGGCTTTATTTGTCCTTCCAGCTTTCTTGGAAAACTGGAAGCAGCCCAGATGT
Source organism: Myotis lucifugus (assembly GCF_000147115.1). Taxonomy (NCBI): domain Eukaryota; kingdom Metazoa; phylum Chordata; class Mammalia; order Chiroptera; family Vespertilionidae; genus Myotis; species Myotis lucifugus. The sequence continues at coordinate 4,149,978 of NW_005871148.1, read as the reverse complement.
CCTCCAGTGGCCGAATGGTTCAGCACACCGTGGTTCATCCATGCCATGGAATATTCCTCAGCAATAAAAAGGAAGGAGCAACAGATCATGCAACATCTTGGGTGAGACTCCAGGCAAATATGCTTGCTGAGCAAAAAGACCAACCCCCCAAATATGATTCTATTTACAACACATTTTGGAAATAACAACATTTTAGACATGGAGGACAGATTAGCAGTTTCCAGAGGTTGGGGATGAGGACAGGGAAGGAAGTGGGTATGGCTATAAAAGGACAGAGGAGGGCCCTGGCCAGGTAGCTCAGCTGGTTAGAGTATCATCCTGATACACCAAGGTTGCAGGTTTGATACCTGGTCAGGACAGGTATCTGATGCAGGCACTGGCCTCTAAGGAATGTCCTGAGTGCTGGGCCAAATCCAGCACCAAATCCAGCAGCCTCAGCTCTCTCCTGCCTCCAGCTGAGAACACCTGAAACTCCTGTGAATGAGGAAGTGGCCGATGATGCAGGAGTGCATTGTGCTCTGAACACCGAACACCGATCTCCCTTCCACTGGCATCTCAATTCCACCTGCAGCTCCCCTCTCCCGTATCCACAGGTGCCCTCCATCTGTAAGCCTGACCCTCCAAGAAGGGATTTCTCTTGGGGTCTCACAGGACAGTATTACCTGCGCCTGCCTAGAAAGCCATTTTAAAAATGTGACGAGGAGAGCCTAGGGGGGGGGGGGAGAGGGGGGGCGGGGGGGGCAGTTCAGCCATTGTTCTCACACCAGCATTGTTCTCAGGCCTCCCGCGTACCCTGAAGGCCCCCAGGACCCCTGGGGAATCAAATGAGATTGTTTTTCCCAAGCTCAGGCTCTTCAGGTGTGAGCTGCAGTTCTAGGACAGACGACAGTAGTGACTGTGGCATTTCTGCAACAGGAAAGAGGAAGGAACTTCTGATCTGTGCAGCAAAGGCATCAACAATGACAATGTGCACCCCCAACCAGCCAGCGGCAGAGAGGAAGGGAGCTGGGTTTCCATGGTGATCAATCCGCAGGAAGCCAGCGACAGAGCAGAGCGTCAGCAAGAGGACTTTTCCCTCTGCTGCAAACACATTCCTCACTCCAGAGCTGGTTAGACGCCTGGCACCTCTCCAGGCTGACCCTCCAGAACCACAGGTAGAGGAAGAATGAGGAGGCCTCTGCCAGATGGAAATCAATACTGAAAATCCCTGGCCACTGAGAGCAGGAGGAGAGGGGTTTCGGCTACTCTTAAAGGTATACATTGGGCACCTTTGCTGGGTGGGCCCAGCACTGTGTCATACTTGGGTGGCCATCTGCTGACTTTAAAGCTCTTAAATAGTGTATGCCACCTACACTATTCCATTTCATTAACTTACATTGTGCCCCACAGCATGGGTATTATTAGCCTTTTAATGGCAGAAGAACTGACCAGGTGAGGGAGAGTGGTCAGAAACAACTCATCAAGTAGAGATGGTTGCCACCAGCCACTACTGAAGGTCTTCAGGGCCCTCATCTGAGACTCTCTCTTGCCAAAATCAGACTGTTTTCCTAAGGAAAATTCCAGGATATTTCTTTAATGCTCTGAAATGTTATTTGTTCCAAGCCACATTGGTCACTCTTCATCGTGCCATGTTCTCATGCCTCTTGCCTTTTCATATGCTGTTCCCTCTGCTTGGAATGCTGTTCCCTGACTGTTGGATCCGTTACCTCCCCGAGGGAGATGCCTGGCCCCTCCTTCCCAGTGGCTCAGACACCTTGCCACACCATATGGTGAGCACAGAGTAGTGGTAAGAAAAGGCTCCTCTAGGCCCAGCCTAGCTGTGTGCCCTGAGGGACTGACTTAACCTCTCTGGGCCTCTGCTTTCTCACAGGCAAGATGGGAAGAGTGGTAGTATCTGCCTTATTGCATTTGCGAGGATTAGATGTTAACACACATAAAGCACTTAGAAAACTCCAGCACATGGTTAATGGTCAGTAAACATCAGCTGCTAATGAATTAATTTTCCTAAAGCAGGGGCCATCTTCCATGCATATCCTCAGACGAAGATGCTTCAGCCCTTGGTGAGTGTTCAGCAATATGAACACTGAACGAACAGGTCAAATGAACTCTGAATTCATGGACAGCTGTTTTCAAGCTACCATTTATACAACAGACATAGGGCTCGGCACCCTGATACTTCACTAAATATTTCAAGACTGAACCCAGGTAGCTAAGGACCAGCATTTTGCCAGTGGAGCACGCAGCAGCGTCCTTGAATGGGCCCTTCTGATCTCCTGAGAGCACCTCCCAACCTCCTGCCTGGCCCTGGCTGGGCCTGGAAAGGGTCCCCACCCTCACTGCTAGGCCCCAGCTGGGTTACCCCTGTGGTCTGTAAACACCAAGAGATTCAAATATTCCACATACCTGCAAAACCAACGCCACTCCGATGGCAGGAGACAAACCACACCACCTCAGGCAGCCAGTCTCCTCTGTGGTTTCGCTTGAAAAAGTGAAACCAAACTCTGCATGTAAATACCTTGATTTTAAACTAAACTGTGGCTCAGTGGTTGAGCATCAACCTATGAACCAGGAGGTCACGGTTCAATTCCTCATCTAGGCACAGGCCCAGATTGCAGGCTCGATCCCCAGTGTGGAGCATGCAGGAGGCAGCCTATCAATGATTCTCTCTCATCACTGATGTTTCTATCTCCCTCTCCCTCTCCCTTCCTCTCTGAAATCAATACAAAATATATTTTAAAAAATAAATAAATAAAGTTGTATAACAGCTGAATCTCTCTGCTTAAAAATGCAGCCTTCCTCAACTCTATAGAGACAGAATGCAGACCCGTGGTTGCCTGGGACGTGAGGAATCAGGGATTGACTGCAAATGGGCAAAAGGGAATTTTAAAAAATAAATAAAAGGGGGATTTTGGGGGCGATGGAAATGTTCTAAAACTAGCTTGTGGTGATCATATATATATTTATCCAATGTAGAGTTCTCAAATTTAGCAAATAAAAACAGGACATTCAGTTAAATTTGAATTTCAGATAAGCCACAAATAATATTTTTAGTGGATGTATGTCCTAGATATTGCATGGGACATACTTATACTAAAAAAGTATGTGTTGTTTATCTGAATTTCAAACTTAACTGGCAAACCTAACTAAATGTCATTACAGTGCACACTTAGAATGGGTATATTTTATGGGTCTGTAAATTATACTTTGGTGTTAAATGTAGCACAGTGCCTACAATAGTTTTGTTGATTAAGAAAAGCACAGCTTTTCCTCCCACATACCCTCTCACTCCCCACTCTCACCCCTGGCAAAATGCAACTATAAACGACCACCCCATCAGCCCAGGAGCCCAAAAAAGTCAACAGTGTAGGGAATTGAAACAGTCGCCATATCTTTGTTTTCCTGGGGCTTGGAGCCTACAGAGGGAAAGACTCCAAGGTCAGAAACACACAGCCTCTAATTGCTGGGTGCTCCAAGCCCTATAATCACCCCCATGCCACCCCCTCATTAATTGCTGCCCAGCAATTCAACTCTCATCAGCTCGGTGGCTGACTGCCCAGCCTGGACTGCCCAGCACAGGCTGAGCAGGGGGCTACACAAATGAGTACTAGTATGTCCCTGCCCTTCTCTCAAGTACTGTCTTAAGAATTGCAAGCCCAGTGCACCCCACCCGCCAACATACACACTAATAGCGTTAAAAACAGAGAGAAAGTACGCTTTCTCTGCTATGGAAAAGAAAGTTTTTCACCTCCTCCAAGAAAATGAACTTTCCTATATATCTGTGGGGTTTGCCCAGAATTGCATTGTGCGATCAAGAAGAGAGTGTCAGTTATCTTATTAGAATTAGCATAGCTAATGCTCGTCCATAGTAAATATAGGTGCCTCTGAACAACATGGGTTTGAACTGCAAGGGCCCACGTATACTCGTATCTTTTTTCAATGTCCCTTCGTATCCCTGGGTTTCTCATCCACAGATTCAACCAAATTCGGAACAAAAACAGTCTTTTCACATTCCCAACGGCAGATTCCCAACTGTGGATGGAAAATACTGTTTTCAATCTTCAATTGGTTGAAACCCTGAATGCAAAGTGCCGACTGTATAGTCAAAAGTTATACATGGACAAACCTCAGAGGGAAGGTAGGGGAGGATGGGGGTAAGGGGGAAAGATCAACCAAAGGATTTGTATGCATGCATATAAGCCTAACCAATGGACACAGACAACAGGGGGGTGAGGGCATGAGTGGGGGGGGAATGGGGGGATAAGGACACATATGTAATACCTTAATCAATAAAGAAATTAAAAGTAAAAAAGAAAGAAAGAAAAAAGTTATACATGGATTTCCTACCATGCAGGGGTCAGTTCCCCTAATTCCCGAGTTGTACACAGATAAACTGTACATACAAAGCCACATGCTGGCATGCCTGGCTGTAAGCAATCCTGGTACCAAATTCTGACCAACCATCTATATGATGATAATCTGTTTTTGTTTTTGTCTTTAATCCTCACCTGAGGATATTTTTCTATTGATTTTTCAGAGAGAGTGGAAGGGAGAGGGAGAGAGAGAGAGAGAGAGAGAGAGAGAAAGAGAGAGAGAGAGAAACATCAATATGAGAGAGAGAAACATCATTATGGGAGAGACACATTAATTGTTGCCTCCCCACATGCACCCCGACCAGGGCCGGGAGCGTGCAACCGAGGTACCTGCCCTTGACTGGAATCTAACCCGGACCCTTCAGTTCTCAGGCCGACACTCTATCCACTGCACCATGGCTGGTCAAGGGTCCGACTCCAGGGCCCTTGCTCTTCCCTAGCCAGACCAGCTAGGGTGGTAATCTGTTCTTTAAATTCACCAACTGAGGCCGAAACCGGTTTGGCTCAGTGGATAGAGCGTCGGCCTGCGGACTGAAGGGTCCCGGGTTCGATTCCGGTCAAGGGCGTGTACCTGGGTTGCGGGCACATCCCCAGTGGGAGATGTGCAGGAGGCAGCTGATCGATGTTTCTCTCTCATCGATGTTTCTGACTCTCTATATCTCTCCCTTTCTCTCTGTAAAAAATCAATAAAATATATTTTTAAAAAAAATAAAAATAAAAAAAAATAAATTCACCAACTGAGATCTGCAAACTGACTCTTCTTGAATGAAAGGCCCTCATCAACATTTCACTCTGCTCTTTACTTCCGTGGTTCCATTTCAATAGCAGAGGATTTCATAAAAACGGCCCCCAAACCATAAACCTAAGAATCCTGTTACTCAGTTCACCAACTCTATAACCAGGGCAATTTGGAAATTTCAAGCAGAGAAGAGAAGCATTCCTGAGCATTCTCACGGCCAGCCCAAAGGTCAACCTAGACCAACAGTGCCCACCTGGGACTTCTCAGGGTGCGTGATGCATAGGTCAGTGAGATTCCAAGTGGCTGCCTATGGGTGAGGAGGCTCATGTTGGATAAAATGCCAGTAATAGTAACTGGCGTTCATTGTAGAATACGAAGTGATTTCTGTGCACCATGGCTCAGTCTCATTAGGCCCATAAAGCTCCAGGAACTCGCCCACAGCACCATGGCTAGTCAGGGGTCCGACCACAGGGCCCTGGCTCTTACCACTCAATTCTAGTTCCTCCCACTTTTGGCTGAAGTTATATCAACCTAAACAGATTGTCCCTTTGTCTATTAGGAACTTTAATTAATAAAATATATACATACGAAATAGAAGAATCACTAGCTACTTAGTAAATGCCATTTTGGATAACAATTTTCCTAATTATGAGATTTATGATATAAAAATAATGGAGATGATAGTGAAAAGGTGGGTATCCTAGCCCACTCAGAATTATGAAAATTCTAAAGTAGCAGACAGCATTTTGTGCTTCTGAAAATCAAGATATCAGCAGTGATTTTTTTTACAGGACGGAGAGAAAGTAGCTTATTTCCAGGTACCAGTCTTTACGTGCATTTGACAGTATTTTGTTGTTGTTGTTTATCCTCACTAGAGGATATTTTTCCATTGATTTTTTAGAGAGAGTGGAAGAGATGGGAGAGACAGAGACATCTATGTTAGAGAGATGCATAGATTGGTTGCCTCTCATGCCCTGACCAGGGACGGGCCAGGGATTGAGCCAGCAACCGAGGTATGTGTCCTTAACCCTTCAGTCCCCAGGCTGACGCTCTATCCACTGAGCCAAACAGGCTAGGGCGACAGTATTATTATTATTATTATTATTATTATTATTATTTTAATCTAATGACTAAATTCCTTCAATAAGCACTTCAATTCACTTATCCCCATTGACTTGAAAAAGGTTATTTCTGAAGGTTCAATTCCCCGTCTAGGCACATGCCCAGATTGCAGGCTCGATTCCAGTGTAGGGCATGCAGGAGGCAGCCTATCAATGATTCTCTCTCACCACTAATGTTTCTATCTCTCTCTCCCTCTCCCTTCCTCTCTGAAATCAATACAAAATATATTTTTAAAAATAAATAAATAAACTAAGTTGTATAACAGCTGAATCTCTCTGCTTAAAAATGCAGCCTTCCTCAACTCTATAGAGTCAGAATGCAGACCCCCCAAAAAAGCTTTCACCTTTTTTTTTAAGTGACTTAAAAAAAAAAAAAAGCAAGCAAAAATAAAGTCTTTACAGGCAGAAAAAATGGGCTGGTGGGTTCTTTCCCAGGCTCATTTGAAACTACAGAAATACAGCAACAGCGCCATCTAATGGAAGGTTAGAAGGTTAAAAACCATTTTCTCTTTCAAATTTGTTTTAGCAACAGCAGCTTCCTTTAAACACCTCTTTATCAGCTTTGGATGTCCCCATTATTTACATCACCTTGAAGTTATAATTTACAGCAGGAACATACTATCAATGTAAAAAAAAGTATATGAAAATAGTATAAAATATTGAAAACTTCCCCATTTATTTCTCCAGATATATATACATATACAAATAAATTAATGAACAAATACATAAACATCTCTATATATTTATATGTGTGTATACATACACTTTATAAATAAATGGGCTGTGTATTATATATTTTCAGCAACATGCTGTGTTTTTGTTTTTTGCCTATCATGAATATATTTTCACTTAAATACAGAGAACTACTTCATTTTTTTGTTTTCGTTTTTTTATTCTTAAAAAAATTTTTTTTATTGATTTCAGAGAGGAAGGGAGAGGAAGAGATAGAAACATCAATGATGAGAAAGAATCATTGATCACTGCCTCCTGCACAACCCACACTGGGGATCGAACCTGCAACCCAGGCATGTGCCTTGACCAGGAATTGAACCATGACCCCCTGGTTCATAGTTTGACGCTCAACCACTGAGCCACACCAGCTGGGCTTCCTCATTTTTTTTTTTTTCTAAATGGCTTCAAAATATCTCATCATGTGTGGAATTTCTTTTCGGGCAAATAAAATTGTTCTAAAACTAGATTGTGTTAATGGTTACTAAAAAACACTGAACTTAAATACTTTAAATTTTATGGCATGTGAATTATATCTCAAAAAAGCTGTTTATCAAAAAGCACAGATTTCAGAGAAACCAAGATGGTGGCATAGGTAAACACCGGAAATTGCTGCCTCCCACAACAACTTCAAAAATACAACGAAAAGACAAAACGGAAATCATCCAGAACTACAGGAAGGCTGGCTGAGTGGAAATTCTACAACTAGAAGGAAAGAGAAAAGCACACTGAGACTCAGAGGAGCTGCGGAAGTAAAGTGCAGAGGTACGGAGGTTCGAGCGCGCGGAAAGGGGCTGGCACCTGAGGACACGGCTGTCTTTTTGAATCGGGAGGGAGTCACAAGCTCCCGACTGCTCTGAACTCCGGTTCCGGGAAGTCTCTGGGGACCAAGGACTCCTACGGGGAGAAACTGGACTGTCTGGCAGCAGGCAGAACTCGGAACTTGAGGGTGGCTTTCCCTCAGAGGTGCTTGCAGCAATTACTGGGACACTGGGATGCAGGGCCCCTTAGGGCAGGGCTGAGGATCAGCCATAGCTGCTTGCTCTGCCCTGTTGATTCTGAGACCCCGCCCCACCCAGGCTGTGGCAGAGGCTTTTGCATATGAATGCCCTGGCCCTTTGCAACCTGAAAATTACCTAACAAATTGCAGCTGGGCCAGACAGATCCAGAACTTCCAAGAGAAGGCCCAAGGCCCCACAGCAGCTTGCATTGCTTCATAGCTGGGCCTCATCTGGGCACCTCCAAATTCCAAAAAAGGAAGGGGAATCTGCAGTTATCATAGCTCCTGCTGGGTAACCTCAGGCAGAGGCTAAATTAGCACCTCCTTAGATCCAAGAGCCAGTGTACCCAGTGGTCAGAGTGGGACCATCCAGATTACAACTCCTCAGATCCATAAGGGACACACTCAGGGGGCAGACTCAGTGAGCACCAAAGCCCCACTGAAGCAAGTCTTGCCCCAGAAGGTGTCTTCAGCACAGAAGTTCT
>NW_005871148.1:4124686-4140426 GCF_000147115.1 Myotis lucifugus | reverse complement strand
CTTTTTATGTAAATGGTGAAATGTTTTTCTTTAAGAAGAGGGAAGAAGAAAAAGGCCCTCTTTTCTTTTCTCCCCAGCTTGGTCGGCCCGCGGACCCCTTATCTTAAGAAAAATAACCCACCCAGGGAAGGCATAAAACCATCTGTTTCACCTCTTTTGGGGGATTATAAGATCCAACATAAAGTGTCGAACAAGGCTGGATCCAGAGGGGGAGGGGCATTGTTGGGCCCTCCGGCCCTCTGGGGAAAACTGGGGGAGATTGAGGGTAAGGGGGAAAGTTCAACCAAAGGATTTACACGCAACCTTCTGGGCCTAACCAATGAACAGGGCAAATGGGGGGGGGAGGTGAGGCCATGAGCGGGGGGGGGGGGGGTAGGGAGTAACTTGGGGATAAGGACACATATGTAATATCTTAATCAATAAAAAATATATTTTTTAAAAAAGCACAGATTTCAAAAAATGTCCCATTGTAAGGTCTCCAATATTTCAAATTACTAGTTCCCAATTGATGGGCACTTTGCAGTTTTTCATGATTATAAGCAAAGCTGCATGGATGGCTTATGCCTATCTTTGCACCTCTGTCGATATAGAGCAGCGGTTCTCAACCTGTGGGTCGAAACCCATTTGGCGGTCGAACGACCCTTTCACAGGGTCGCCTAAGACCATCCTGCATATCAGATATTTACATTACGATTCATAACAGTAGCAACATTACAGTTATGAAGTAGCAACGAAAATAATTTTATGGTTGGGTCACAACATGAGGAACTGTATTTAAAGGGCCAGAAGGTTGAGAACCACTGCATTAGAGGGAAGATTCTAGGTCTACACAAGCCAGCTCTGGATATAAATGCAGGAATTTGGGTGTTCACTGGTGTGGTAGAAGCCACTTCAAATTTCTTCCAAGAATATAAAGGTTGTAATGTGCTAAAGTACATTTTCTGTTGCAGATGGACCCGTGTTCCCCTCAGTGACCATGGATAGGGGAGGAGAGAAAGATGGTTTAGTCTTCTAAAGACAAGGAGTGGTGATGGAATATATTAAAATTTCTTTGATCCATGCATTAAGTTATATATATATACCACGTGCAGGTGCACACGTACAGTGCAATTGAAACTTTGTGGCCCATGCGCAGAACTCGGTATTTTGTGGAAGAGCCGGTATTTTGTGAAAGAGCCACACTCAAGGGGCCAAAGAGCCGCATGTGGCTCAAGAGCCGTGGTTTGCCAAGCCGCAGTTTGCTGACCACTGGAGTGGATAGAGCGTTGGCCTGCGGACTGAAAGGTCCTGAGTTAGGTTCTGGTCAAGGGCACTTGCCCGGGTTGTGGGCTTGATCACCAGTGGGGGGCGTGCCGGAGCAGCCAATCAATGATTCTCTCTCATCATTGATGCTTCTATCTCTCTTTCTCTCCCTCTCCCTTCCCCTCTGAAATCAATAAAAATATATTTTAAAATAATAATAATAATAATACCTCATAGTAGTTTTACAGGGATTAAAATTATAGGTATTACACAAAGACAATGCAAGATCAGTGTAAGGCTTACACAACAGGAAGGAATATAGTACCTTTCCTGTTTGTATGACTATATTTATTGTTATTACCAATCTTACCAATATGGTGAGTGAAGGTGGACCATGACAATGTGGATTTGGCATGATTTGGACCCCCAGGAATGTGCCCCGTCCATGTACGAACTTTGGTTTTTTCCATTTCAGCTGTCACTTCTGGTTTATTGTGTAACTTCTGACAAGTTATGTCCCTTTTCCTGGGGCCTCACTAAAGTGCTCCTAGCAACGTTTACTAACAGCTGTAAGTAGCACTTCCTCTGGTTTCCTCTGCTATACTTGTGTCTAAGCTGTGGTCTGCAAGCTTCCTGCCCCAGCTGAAATGTTCCACATACACAAAGGCCCCAGCCACGTCAGCTTTTCTGAAAGGCCCCCAGTCTTCCCAGGCACGATGGCTCTCAGGGGCCCAGCCCCCCGCCCCCCCGCCCCCGCCCTCTGCCCAGGCACGGAGGGATGAGATGCTGGTTGGTAAAGTGTCAAGAACAAAACCTCCAACTCCCTTAGCAGAAACTCTGGCATTCCCAGGGTCATCTTACCGGAGATCAAATTTGTGGGGTTCTTTCCCTTCCTTTAGTGAAAGAAATTGCCAATAATATCACAATGTGGAAATCACCATCAACCACTGAGTGCCGTCTTTCTTAGGAGAGTTGACTGTCAGAAGGGAATTAGGGCCTTTTGCAAACTGAGGGCTACATAAGAGGATCTGCTTTCAGACAATAGTGGGCAGCTAGGGAAGAAGTAGGAGTGGCAGCAGCTGGCCCTGGCTCCGTTCAGACCCCAGTGGTGGCTAGGTGCAGGACTGGGAATGAATGATCACCATAGTTGATAGTAGAGGTTGGATAATGTCCTAGAGCAGGGGTGGGAAACCTTTTTTCTGCCAAGGGTCATTTGGATATTTATAACATCATTCACGAGCCATACAAAATGATCAACTTAAACATTAGCCTGCTATATTTGGTCAAACATGTAATTAACTTACCCCTAATACCTCGGCAGGGCCAGACCAAATGATTTTGTGGGTCTTATGTAGCCCTCGGGCTGGATGTTCCCCACCCCTGTCCTAGAACAACCCATACCCGGGCAGGGGCCTGGCTTTCCCACAGAGAGGGCACCTGGCCACAGGAACGTGCGAGACCTACAAGCCCAACCCAGGGTGGCAACAAGAATCAGAAACCCAAGCGGCCCAGTCACAGTTCCCTCCACTTGGGTAGCCCCTCAGCACTTCCCAGGCCTCACTTCAGAGTGGGGACACTGGAATATGTGGTTTTATCTGTGTACACTTCACAGAGCCCGAGAATTCTGGATCAGGTAGAAGTGAACCACAGTGCATTCTGGGATGTAAGTTAGAGACTCTGAAATCGCTGGGGTCCTTGTTAAAATTCAAAGTCCCAGGTTTCATCCCCAGTAAGTGTGGAATAGTGCCTAGGAATCTACATTTCACAAAATCAGGCATTTCTGATGCCATGCTTGTGTATGTCTGCTCTAGATAGTCAATATTTGTTTCCCAAGACTAAAGCAAACTTCCATTAATTTCCTTTTGATATAGGCCAAATCCAAAGAGAGATGATCAGGTGGGTTTTCACAAAGACAACACAACAGTCATATTTTTACCACCACCCCCGTCCCCCCCCCACACACACAGTTCAACTTCCCATCCAACCTGAGTTAGTGCAACCTCCTACATCTCTCTCTCTTCTTACAAGAATCATTGAGGAACACATGTTGGACAAGCCAACCAGTCGTATTATGCCAAGCTTCTGCAGACAACTGTGATCTCTATTACTTGGTCTAAAATAAGGAAGTTTTCTAAGTGACTCACCACTATGGTAACACCACACCTCCTTTGGCCTCTTCTTCAGTTTCATTCGGGAGAATTCGGAGCCATATGAACAGACTAGGGCATTTTTCTTCTGTCACATCTAAGGTTTGCATCTCAACACCAAACTATGATGTGGAAAAAGAGTATTTTTGTGTTTCTTTTCTCTCTTTTGACTCTAAAAGCAGAACTGGATTGTGAGACAATGAAAAAAAACAAACCGTAAGTTTCATTTACTTCTCTCTCTTGAACTAAAACCGTCTTCACCAAAACAGTGGATGGTCAGCTTTAAACATGATCTTTCATGAATAAGTTTTTCTATGCTTTTAGATGAATAACCAGAGCAAAGTCTTTTCTATTACCTGCTGTTTAAAATGAAGTGATTTTAGGGAGGGGGTTGGAGTATCTTTTCTGAGACGCAGAGATAAATTATTGTGAATTGTTAGGAGTGATAACGGTAATTGGTATGTTCACAAAAGAGTCCTTATCTTTTAGCCATACAAACTACCAACACCCTCTAGCCAAAGATCACCAGGGATACACATGTAGTTGAACAAAGCTGGGTTTTGGGAGAAAATGTATACCAAGAAAATCATGGGATGTCTCAGCAGGAGGGTAATAGAAAGGTCTTATGATAAGATTTAGATCTGTGTTAGGTGGTTTGGAGGAAGATTCAAAGCAGCAGCCTCTACTCTGGATTGGATCCAATTAGAACGTGGGAATAATGATATAATTGGGTATGTTAATAATTCTGATCTGTGTCCAGATATGATCATGGCGTTGTCTTGTTTTTGTCTTAGTCCAACGGTCATAGAGTGAGTGGCCTTGTTTGGTATTGGTATTCTAGCTGTGAGTGACAGGTCAGTTCCTAGCCAAGCCAGTCCCCTACTGTCAGGGGCTGTTTTTCTCTTTCTCAATACTGAAATTTATGGGTGCAATAACATGCGGTCTGGGATTTTCTTTAAAATAATGGAAAGGGGTGAGAGGCAGATGAAACAGGATGGACCATGAGTTGATCATTATTGAAGCTAGGTGATAGGCCCATGGGGGATCATTGTACTCTCTTCTCTACTATTATTTTAAAGTTCTTATTTCCCAAAATAAGAACTTTAAAATAAATAATGGACAAAACAAGCTACCAGACATGATGGTTGGTCATAGAACCTAGAACTTTAATATTTCTAAGTCAGCATAGCCAGTCTTTGCAGTGGTTCTCAACCTTCTGGCCCTTTAAATACAGTTCCTCATGTTGTGACCCAACCATAAAATTATTTTCGTTGCTACTTCATAACTGTAATGTTGCTACTGTTATGAATCATAATGTAAATATCTGATGTGCAGGATGGTCTTAGGCGACCCCTGTGAAAGGGTCGTTCGACCGCCAAAGGGGTCGCGACCCACAGGTTGAGAACCGCTGCTTTAGAGGGTCCACTTCAGGCTCTTACTGGCCAGAGAGATAGCAAGCACAAAAAGGCTTGTCGAGGCCACCGCCTCTCATTGGATGGGGCCTCTGTAGGCCCTGAGGCTTCCTCACACACTGATCAGCCAGGCTGTGTAGGCTTACGAAAGTTTGCCAAGAACATTATCTCCACCACTTTGATCCACAAAATGTGGCCAGATGGTTATTATCAAGGGACATTAACAAGAACTTTCTCTTGTGTTATTTTGTCTTCCAGAATTCATTTCTCCACGTTTGCAATCAAAAACGAATATAGTCAGAAAGGGTCAAAAGGTATCTCTAAATTGTTCCCACCAGAACAAATCACTACAAATCACCTATTCTTTGTTTCGGGATAAGGATTACATGGGAACCCAGGATAGCAAAGGAAAACCTGTGATTTTTAACCTAAGCATCTCAGAAGCCCGTGATTCGGGGCCCTACCAATGCAAAGCCAACATTTCCAACTGTCAAACATACAGTCACAAGTTCAACTTCACAATTGTGGGTAAGTAGAGCACTCATTCCATGGGGCCCTGTGACGTGTAGGACCCTTTCCTATTCTACAATGGACTCTCTGTTCCCCTTGCAAGCACTCACTCGAGAGCCTGAAAAGTATGTCACTGAGATCTTTATTCTTAACTAGAGGCCTGGTGCATGAATTCATGCACAGGTGGGGTCCGGCCGGCCCTCCCCAATTGGGGCAATTGGGCAGGGCTGGCGAGGGGAGGGGCCATAGGCGATTGGCCAGTTGGTCCCGCCTCCCAATTGAACTCCCAGTTGAGGGGACAATATGCATATTAGCCTTCTATTAAATAGGATAATTTCTTTTCACTTTCCTCCCAAAGACTTTTGGCCTCTTTCAGATAATAATAGGCTGGTTATCTAAGACAAAAAGTCTTACTTCAACAATTTAGAAAATTGTTGAAATCTTTTCTAGAGGCTTTACTCTCGGATTCCCATCCGGTAGGCAAAAATGCTTTTTCTCTGCAGATTCGAGTGAGAAGTCTGAGAATCAGTGTTGGGCCTGGTGACAAGGGTCTCCAAAGCCCTAGGCTTTGCCCACCTCTTCCCTTTGCAATGACCACCCACCAGGTGCCCCATCAGCCCATGTTCTTCCTGCCCAACTACATCTTATTACTTCTGTATTTTTCTCTCCCATCTTCCCACCCTAAGCCTCTCACAACCTAGCATTAATGGGCTCCTCTATGAAGGTGACCTTGATAATAAACTCCTTGGAGAGAGGGTTTCCAGGTAATACATGTACAGTGTACCTGGATTCTTCTAAACATAGATGCCCTGATACTGGTCAAATATTTGAGTGGTGCTCTAGATCTATGCTCTCCATTATGGTAGCCATTAGTCACACATGGCTATTTAAATTTAAATTCTAATTAATTAAAATTAGATGGAATAAAAAACTTAGTTCCTCAGTCTCCTTAGTCACATTTCAAGTGTTCAGTAGCCACAGGTGGCTGCCATATTAGACAACACAGACATAGAACATTTCCATCATTACCGAAAGTTCTACTGGACGCCTCTGCTCTAGGTCAGTGGTTCTTAGCTTCTTAGATTATAACGGTTTTAACCATCTAATGATAGAGTGGTCATTGGCCTTTCCCACTGGTTGCAAGCTTCTTGACTTCTCAAGAAGGGTGTCATTCATCCCTGGGACCACATTGGGGAATAGAGTAGGGGTTCGATCCACATTTGTGGACTGAGTGAGTGAACCCAATCTGCTTATCCCTGTAACATGCACTTTCATTTTTCTAGACCCAGTGACCACTCCAGTGCTGAAAATTGTTCAAAACCAGACAAACCTTTATATAACACTACACTGCATCTCCTTCAACGGTTCTCTGCCCATCAATTATACTTTCTTTGAAAAAGGCATCGCCTTATCACCAGTTATTTCCAAGCATGTAAGGGAGCCTGCTGAATTTAATTTAACCAAGAGCAACACTGGAGAAGGGAAAGAGTATCATTGTGAAGCTAAAAACAGCCTGCCTGACAACGCAAGATACAGTGATCCCGTCACCATGCCTTCAACAAGTAAGGACTACCTGAGCTCTTTCAACAGGTCTGGATTTGCTTCCAGAAACTTCTGCCTGTCCACTTCCCACTTTGGCCATTTGCTTCCAAGTGCTTTTCCTTTGGTAGGGTCCATATGAACTGTGATGGGATTGCTTTCTGCCATAAAAACAAAACAAAAAAAGTCATAGAAAAGCCTAGACACTGTGGCAGGAAGGGACCTTGCAATGAGACTTCCTGACTGGACCCTGCTTCCTGCCTTGACCTTCCACTGCCCGGGTTCTGAGCAATCACACTAGAATTTGCATCTCTCTTGGAGCTACCAGGTCTCTTTTCTTTTGCTTTTTTGGTGATTTCTAACGCCAACTTGGCTGTTTACTGTCCCACTGCTAACACTTGGTGAGTCTCGACTTTCAGTGCCACCCTTGGCTTGGGGCAAGAGGGGCCCCTGTCCCTTCCCTGGGTTTTGGAGGGTACTGCTCTAGTGCATCTTGGCCATGCACATTCCCACAGGCTGAGGAGTCCAGGGGGCCATGGGAATATGCCCACCTGGACCCTCTATCCCCACTTTTTTACACCACACTCTTGGTACCTGGGTCCAAATTCCCTACCCAATCAGATCAGAACCCACCCACAGGGCCCGCGCAAGTCTCTTTCCCAGTTCAGTCTCCCAAGGGTGGACCACAGTGAGGATGTGAGCATTCCTGGACGCAAGCTAAGGGAGCTGCTTGTGGGGGGTGTGAATGGCTTTTGGACATGCAGGCTGGGGTCCACATGCATGCTAGGTCCCTTAGGGTGCAGGTCAGAGCCTGGGTGGGAAGGGGGTCAGGCTGGAACTGGGGCTGGCTCTCACCCATGCTGCCATGTTCCAGTACAGAACTCCAAGAAGCCTGAGAATTCTAGATTCAAACCTGGCCAAAAGTTAGGTTAGCAAAGGCAATAGGCACACTTGGGCATTAACACTCCACCCAGCATCATCCTCAGAAGAGCCCACACACTAGCCTTAAGTCCTAAAAAGTGAGGCAGACTGTGGGAGTCAGAACCCAGAATCAGGCTTTTATCCACAAATCACAGCCTTTCCGTCTACTAGCTGTGTGACCTTAAGAAAGTCACTTAACCCTTTCTGAGCCTTACTCTACTCATTTGTAAAGTGGGAGTGATACTAATAAGACAAATAAGGCAATGCATGTAAAGCGCTTAACACAGTATCTGACATGTAGTTAATAATAAATGGTAGCTGTTTGGGTGCTGTAAATTACGCCAACATGACTAAGGGCTTTGTCCAATAAGTGACCAGGCCATTCTGAAGCTTATGACCCTAACATTGTAGCCACGATTTGGTCTGTTAAATACTGTGTTGTCTCCTTGTGTGACATCTGTGGAAGATGCACTTGGTCATGACTTTAAGAACTTCACTGGGAGTTGCAGGTGTCCACAGCAGTGCAGGGATAGGGTGCACAATACATGGGTTACCATGGGAGACAGCCGTGATCGCCCTTTCCAGAACAATTCACAGTCCACTGTCATTGGGAAAGAAAGCTGTGCGCTGACTGGTGAATGCTGTCTTCCTCCAGGTGGAGACAGCTGTCCACTCTGCCTGCCGCTACTGCTTCCGCTGTTATTACTGATGCTAATCATAATCCTACTTCTGGCATTTTGGATACGACAGAAATACAAAGCCAGTAAGTTCTATTTGCCATTGTTTTCCATGGGTTTTGGATAAAGGCCGCAGGGGAGAAAGTGAGGAGGAAGGGAAAGAGGAATCAGAAATGGATGTGAAGAAATAAAAAGAGAAGAAAAAGCTGAGAAAGGGGAAAGGTAAATGAAACAGACTTGCTGTGGTTATTGGGTAAGAGCTTTTCTTATTTAGATTGCTCACCTGTGTGGGCCCTGTGTAGTCACACAAGCCCTGGGCTAAGAAGAGCCCCACACTTCGTTTAATGCTCCTTGGCTGTCACTGGATTGAAATGCTTAATACTTTTCTTTTTACTTTTTAAAATTACTTTTTAAAAATATATGTATTTTTGCCCTAACCGGTTTGGCTTAGTGGATAGAGCATTGGCCTGCAGACTGAAAAGTCCCAGGTTTGATTCCAGTCAAGGGCATGTACCTTGGTTGTGGGCACATCCCCAGTGGCAGGGTGTGCAGGAGGCAGCTGATCAGATGTTTCTCTCTCATCAATGTTTCTAATTCTATCCCTCTCCCTTCCTCTCTGTAAAAAGTCAATAAAATATATTTAAAAATATGTATTTTTATTGATTTCAGAGAGGAAGAGAGAGATAGAAACAACAGTGATGATAGAGAATCATTAATTGGCTGCCTCCTGTACACCCCCTATTGGGGATCAAATGTGCAACCCAGTCATATGTCCTGACCGGGAATCAAACTGTGACCTGGTTCATAGGTCGACACTCAACCACTGAGGGACACCGGCTCAACAAAATTACTTTTTAAATTGTGGTAAAATATATACGACCATAAAATGTACCATCTTAATCAGGTTAAGTATACAGTTCAGAGGCATCGAGTATTCTCATTGTTGTGCAACCATCACCACCATCTATCCCCAGCACTTTTCTCATCTTGTAAAATTGAAACTCTGCCCCCATCAAACACTAACTCACCAGTCACTTCCTCCTCCTCCTAGTCCCGGGCCACTACCATTCTGCTTGTCTACTCTAGGGAGGACCTTATATATAAATGGAATCATAGAGAATCTGTCCTTTTGTAACTAGTTTATGTCACTTAGCATAATGTCCTCAAGGCTCATCCATGTTGTGCTCTTGGGTTATTCCACCTTTGGGCTATCATGAATAGTGTGCTATGAACATAAGTATATAAATATTAGTAATTTTTAACAAGAGGCCTCACATTTTTACTTTGCCCTGGGCCCTGCAAATGATGGAGCGGTCCTGATTGCGAGCTCCTCAAAGGCAAAAGCTTTGTCCTGTATTTTTCAGCTGCTCGGAGGACACCCAGTACATGAAGACAAACACGAGCAGCCTTCCTCTCTGTCCACCTTAAGTGCTGTGTCAATCCCTCGTCTTATGGCTAACTCTAGTTAAGATTTCAAAATGGCCTTTTCATTGGGCACACAAGTGTAGAGGAATATGGAGATTTGCACAAAAGACACTTTGTGTCTCAGCACTGGCACCCACCAGTGAACCTGCCTGAGCCTCAGCATTCTGACCTGTAGAATGGGGTCGTGGGAGAAACTGTCACAACTGGGGAGAGAACTAAGCGATAAATGTTAGGCTCCAGCGCCTCCTCCACCTCTGGATTATAATTCAGAGAAGTCAGGGACTCAGTTGGTATGAAACTTGAAAATAGATGTCAAGCCCCAGCTGGTTTGGCTCAGTGGATAGAGCGTCGGCCTGCGGAGTGAAGGGTCCCTGGTTCAATTCTGGTCAAGGGCACATGCCCGGGTTTCGGGCTCGATCCCCAATAGGGGGTGTGCAGGAGGTAGCTTATCAATGATTCTCTCTCATCATTGATGTTTCTATCTCTCTCCCTCTCCTTTCCTCTCTGAAATCAATGAAAAATATATATATTTAAAAAATATATACATATTAAAAAACAGATGTCAAAATGTATACACCTCATACATTTTTTTCTTTTTTACACACACATCTCATATGTGTGTGTTTTCTCCTCACCGGAGGATATGTTTTTTATTGATTTAGAGAGAAAGGGAGAGAGAGAGAGAGAAAAAACACTGATGTGAGAGAGAAATATCGATCAGTTGCCTCCCATACACGACACTCCAACCAACTGAACCATCCAGCCAAGGCAGATATCTCATACATTTTTAAAACCTGTCTCCCTTCTTACAAAAAGCCTAGAGATTTGCAAAAGTGGAATTAATATTCTTTGAGTACTGGCCACAGCTAAAGAGAACTCAGCTGGGTAATTTACTATCTCTTGCAGATATTACAAAGCTTTTGACAGACTGTGCTTTTCAGTGAAGGAAAGGAAATGTGGCCCTAACCGGTTTGGGTCAGTGGATAGAGCGTCGGCCTGAGGATTGAAGGGTCCCAGGTTCGATTCCGGTCAAGGACATGTACCTTGGTTGCGGGCACATCCCCAGTAGGGGGTGTGCAGGAGGCAGCTGATCGATGTTTCTCTCTCATCGATGTTTCTAACTCTCTATCCCTCTCCCTTCCTCTCTGTAAAAAAATTAATAAAATACATTTTTTTTTAAAAAAGAAAGAAAATGTGTCTCTGGCCATCTCAAGCATAATCTGATAGGCAAAGGATGTCACTTGCCGAGCTGGGAGAATAAATCAGGAGGGTTCTTGGCTTGGAAAAGCAGGTACAATGGACACCTTGCTGAGTCCACATTTTTCCTTTAATAGATAACAAGGCCATTGGAGCAGCTCATTCTTTGTTTCAGAACTTTGGGGAATTCTGCTCCTTGGCAGAGGAGATCAGAAAAATGTGGCTGAATTGTTTTAATTTAATTAATTCTGCACAATTTACACAGGAAAAGCTATGAGAGATAAGGCACCCAGAGACTATGGAAATACACCCATAGAAGTTGGAATATATGCAAATGTCCATGAAAATCAAGCAGGTAAGATAACTTTTGGGGTATTTTCATTGGTTTGGTTGGTTGGTTTTCATCTTATATTTTTAAGGTCATACAGACACACAGGTACAATGTTTCCTTCCCACCCCTGATGCCCAGTCCCACTTTCCAGGGACAATAACCAGTTTTTAAAATCTTTCTACAGGTAGTCTATGCGTATGCTGACATCTAAACACATGGCAGAAATGGCAGCATGTCACAGAGAGGCTATTCTACATCTTGATTTTTTTTTCACTTAACAACATACCTCGGAAATTTTTTTATATCAGTTTGGAATGATCTTCACTGTGCCCCAAATCCCTTTATGATCACTTTTTAAATACATATATTGATTTCAGAAAGGGAAGGAGAGGGAGAGAGAGAGAGAAAAAAAAAACATCAAGGATGAGAAAGAATCATTGATTGGCTGCCTTCTGCACGCCCCACACTGGGGATTGAGCCTGCAATCCAGGCAGGTGCCCCAACTGGGAATCAAACCATTACCTCCTGTTTCACAGGTCAATGCTCAACCACTGAGTCACGTGGCTAGGCACCTTTTTTTAAAATTGATATTAGAGAGAGAGGAAGGGAGAAGGAGAGAGATAGAAACATTGATTTGCTGCCTCCTGTAGGCCCCCTACTGGGAACTTAGCCCTGATCTGGAATTGAACTGGTACCTCTTGGTGCATGGGGCGATGGTCAACCAATTGAGCCACACTGACGGGGCTATGATCACCTCTTAAAGCAGCCATCATACACTGCTTTACGGTAAAAAGACCCACAGCCTTGACCAAGAAGAACAAATCCAGTCAACACTGACTGAGGGCCGGCCATGTTCCAGGCACAGTGCTAAGCAATGTACCTGCCCTGTGCCACATAAACAGCCCTAACTCCCAATTTATGCCATTCCCATTTTACAGATGAGCCTGTGCCAGGCTTGGAACCAAGACAGTGTGTGTCCACAGCCCAAGATGGTAAGCACTCTCTGCAAAGTCCAGAGGCTACATGCCATTGCGAGGGCAGCCAGCCGAGCCACTGCCCTCGAGTGACCAGAGATTCCATTTGTAGGCCCAATAACTCTGTTTCTTGTCTTTTGCCCAGAAACTGAACATTCTCATGAGATACATTATGCCACCCCCATGTTCCTGGAGGTGATACCAGGTGAGCCACAGTTTGGGATAAGAGATACTATTGAATGAGACAGTGGTCCCTGTGAGGCCACCATATTTCAGGACTCTAGGAGCCCAAAAACGGGGTGGATGGGGACCACATGCACACCCAGGAGACCAAGAGTAATCAGTATCATGGCTCCTAACAAGGAAGAGGGAACGCTGGGACAGGGAGAGTATCACGTAAAACATCGAGAGGAGGATGCAGGGGCACTTCGAACCCATTTTCAATAACAAATTACTTGAAAAAGGTGAAGGGATTAAGAAGTACAAATTGGTAGTTACAAAATAGTCATGGGGATGTAAAGTACAGCATAGAGAATAGAGACAGTAATATTATAATAACTATGTCTGGTGTCAGGTGGCTACTAGAAATATCAGGAGAACACGATGTAAAGTATATGATTATCTAACCACTGTGCTATATACCTGAACCTAGTACAAAATAATATTAAATGTAAACTGTAATTGAAAAATAATTTTATTTTTAAATAAAAATTTACTTGATAGAGTCCAGGAAAAAAAGTTAATACTTGTTTGTCATTTCACCTTGCTACTAAAATAAAAAAATTTAAGCGACTCTATGGGTATATATTCTAATTTTACTAAATCATTTCTTCTTTTATATTTCAGAAGCCCATAATGATAATAAATCTGGATGTGTCTATGCTGAACTCAGCTTATGAAATGTAAAGATACAAACTACATCTCAGGGTAAGATGATTTTTACAAAGCTGATTTACATGAAGAAAAAGCAAACTTGATTGACACTTTAAATATGTTTGTATTGATTGCAGAGAGGAAGGGAGAGGGAGACAGATATAGAAACATCAATGATGAAAGAGAATCATTGATCAGCTGCCTCCGCACTGGGGATTGAGCCCACAACCCAGGCATTTGCCCTGACCAGGAATTGAACCATGACCTCTAGTTAATAGGTTGATGTTCAACCACTGAGCCACACCGGCTGGGCTTGATTGACTCTTTAAAACATCTCTCTTACCCAGCTGGTGTGGCTCAGCAAATGAGCCTCCACCTATGAATCAGGAGGTCACGGTTTAATTCCAGTCAGGGCACATGACCAGGTTGTGGGCTTGATCCCCAGTCGGGGGCATGTAGGAGGCAGCCGATCAGTGATTCTCTCTCACTGATATTTCTATCTCTCCCTCTCCCTTCCTCTCTGAAATCAATTTTTTTAAAATGTCTCTCCTGGAGTATTATGCTAAGTGAAATAAGTCAGTCAGAGAAAGATAGCCCAGGATCTCACTCATATGTGGAATCTCAGTAACAAAATAAACTGATGAACGGAGTGGACCCAGAGGCTCCAAGACTGGAACAGAGTGCGGAATCTCGGAGGGGAGGTGGGGGAGGGGGAGTGGGTGGGAGGTAATCAACCAAGGACCCTGTATGCATATAGGCATGGCCCATGGACAAAAAAAAAAAAAATGTCTCTCCTGGTTACCTACAGTGAATCACTGATTTTTATGATTAAACACTATCCCTTTGGCACATTCAGGTACTGCCAATCCTGTCATCAGACAACAGCTTTGTCAGGTGGGATCCTGACTGGTGACAGTTCTTAAATGCTTTTGCTATTTTTAGGCATGAACCGTTCTCCCCATTTCCACATCACTTAAAAAAGAATAACTGTTAGGCCACTGTGCTTTTCATAAATGCATCCTGAAAACTTTATGGTCATCTTTCTGGTTTCCCTGGCCCCGTGCCCATTAAAGCAAAAACACAAAGGCCTAAATTCTAAAACAAAAAACAGTGACCTTGAAAATGTGTCTGAGGAAAACAGTGCCTGCAGTCACCATGAGAGGCAGGCAAGATTACTTAACAAGTACGCGCTTGTTACTCACTGCCATTGAAACTTGTTCTCAAATTTTCAGAGGCTGCAAAAATATTTATTTAAAATATATTTTTATTTATTTCAGAGAGGGAGAGAAAGAAACATCAGTGATGAGAGAGAATCATTGATTAGCTGCCTCCTACATGTCCTTACTGGGGATTGAGCCCCCATCAGGGCATATGCCCTGACCAAAATCAAACCAGTGACCTCTTGGTTCTTGGGTCAAGGCTCAACCGCTGAGCCACACCCGGCTAGGCTGCAAAAATATTTATATTGATTTTTCAGGGATTTTCTCAGTCCTCAAGACTGAGCTAATGTCAAAGGCATGCCTATATGCATTGCATATCCAATCAGTGTTCTGTGGAGAGAACAGCCCAGAGTTGAGTTGGTGGAGAAGAAAGAATGGATTAGTTTCCTAGGACTGTGGTAACCAATTATCATTAACTGGTGAATTAAAACAAAAAATTTTTTCTCACAGTTCTGGAGGCCAGAAATCCAAAATCAAGGTGTCAGCAGGCCCACACTCCCTCCAAAGGCTGTATGGGAGAATCCTTGCCTGCCTCTCCATATCTGGTGGTTCCTGGTGGTTCTTGGTTCGTGGCAGCATCACTCCAATCTCTGCCTCTGTCTTCACGTGGCCTGTGCGATTCTCTTATAGAAAAACTGGTCACAAGATTTAGGAACCACCTGGATAATCCAGCATGACCTCATCTTAAAAATCCTTAACCTAATTTCATCTGCAAACACTCTTTTTCCAAATAAGGTGACATTCACAGGTTCCAGGAGTTAGGACTTGGACATATGTTTTTGGGGAGTCACTATTCAGCCCACTATAGGGGACAAATGAGAGAGAAATAACACCTATGTCATGGAGCTTCTGTGAGAGTCAATTCAGGCTTCTTCACGTCTTAACCTGAGCTCCTTCCTGAAGCAGAGCTGAGACAAGGCTTGGGTGCAAGTTGTTTATATGGGAGGTGATCCCAGGGAGCAGGAGAGTTCAGGGAGAGAGAAACAGGGAAGGAAAAGAAGGCAACACAAAGGGTAGGGAAGGGCTACATCTACACAATGGAATACTACGCCGCTATAAAAAAGAAGGAACTTTTACCATTTGCAACAGCATGGATGGAACTGGAGAGCATTATGCTAAGCGAAATAAGCCAGTTGGAGAAAGATAAATATCACATGATCTCACTCATATGTGGGATATAATGATCAACATAATTTGATGAACAAAAATAAATCCAGAGACAAATGCCCGGAAAGGTGGGGGGGGGGGGCGGGTAGAGAGCAACAAAAGGAC
>NW_005871148.1:4031825-4124285 GCF_000147115.1 Myotis lucifugus | reverse complement strand
ACAATAAAAAAAAAAAGGGTAGGGAGGGGCTAGCAAATGAGTGACCATACTGGTAACTGGATTTGGTCCTATCTAGACCTCCCAAGGTCTTGAAGTGCAGAATGCTGCTGGGTTCCACAGCTTGTCCTCAAACTATCAATAGCCTCTCATTTTCTCCTTGCAAAGCTTCTAAAGCAGTTAGTAAAGCCAACCAACACCACCATCCATATAATTACCAATGCCCTGTGTCTTCCAAGTGCTAGAACTATTGCATAACCTAGTGCTCACTATCTACCTCTGCAGTGGAAAATCTTAGTAAGTATGAAGCTATGGTGTGTAAGGGTTATCAGCACTCCCCTCACTTCCATCCAGGAAGTAATTCCCTTTCCCAGGGCTGATTTCTAGGACCTTCTAATACCCTGTCTTATCCTGGGCTAGCCCTGAAAGCAGAACCTGAGATAAGATCTTCTGGCAAGCCCTGGCCAGTGTTGCTCAGTTGGTTAAGCATTATCCCAAGGATTAAGATGTTGCTGGTTCGATTCCCAGTCAGGGCACATGCCCCGGTTGCGGGCTCAATCCTCGGTAAGGGGGTGTGTAGGAGGCATCTAATCGATGTTTCCCTCTCTTATCAATGTTTCTCTCCCTTCCTTGATCAATAAAAATCAATAAAAATATATTTTTTAAAAAGACCTTTCGGGCAAATAATTTGTGAGGAAACAGGCATGAGGGACTGGAGGAAAAGCCAGTCCAAGGATGTATTGCTGTGTTGAGCACTGCTGTGGGCCACTGGGGCTTGATCCCACTGGAACCTGCTGAGGAATGAAAAAGGTGTCTCTCAGAATTGTCCACTTGAGGAACATAGTGAGAAGCATGTATCCATTGGCTGAGGGCCACCCCAGGAGGTGAGGCACCCACTACCCCTGCCCCCCCGGTCTGACTTCTGGACTATACATGTGGGCATTCCAAACAGTCTTCCATTAGTGTCTCACCCAGGACACTGGGAAGCCCCAGGGCAGAAAATGAGTGGTATGTGTTGTACACTTGAAGCATGAAACTGTCAACACAAAGTGAGTGAAGTCGCAGATGCAGCTGGAGTAAGAGGTGAGGCCCAGAGGATGTGACACAGGACACAGAGGTGGCTGTTATGCAATCTCTCAAACAACTATAAGGACAATAACTATCATGTGTTGAGCATGTAGCAGGTTCCAGGTACTTCAGTGCTTTTTGTACTTATCCTCATGTAATCCTCAAAATCCCCTCTTCCCCCAGCTCCACCTCAGCCCTGCACAGACATCAGCAACCCCTGCCATGTGCCACCCACCATGGCTTCTGGATTGAATTGTGTAGGAAGGGAAGAAGAAAAGGAAGAGGAGAACCTACTGGATTTTCATTTCAGTATCTACTTTTTCCCATTTCCAGAAGTTTCACTTTGATTCTTTTACAAATCCACCAATCTTTTTAATATTTTTTTGTTGTGAAATACAGCACACATTATATGGAGATGAATAAAAATATATATGCAGTTTAATAAATTATATCAAGTGAACACTAGTGATGAAATGTCACCAGCATCCCAGAAACCCTTGGCAGGTCTCTTCCCAATCACAACCTCACCTCCCCAACTTAACTACTACTCTTTTATGGGATATTTAGGTGATTGTGAGTTTGGGGCTGTTACAAATAACGGGGCTATGCCTGGTTGGCGTGGCTCAGTGGTTGAGCGTTGACCTGTGAATCAGGAAGTCACGGTTTGATTCCTCATCAGGGTACATGCCTGGGTTTCGGGTTCAATCCCCAGTAGGGGGCGTGCAGGAGGCAGCTGATCAATGATTCTCTCTCATCATTGATGTTTCTCTCTCTCTCCCTCTCCCCTCTCTGAAATCCATAAAAAGATATATTTTTTTAAAAAGATAAAAAATGAGGCTATGACTACTCTTATGCATGTCTCCTGGTTCCCATGCGCATGCAATCATGTTGAATATACGTACGAATGGGTCATGAGGTATGTTTATCTCCAGTATAAGCAGACAAAACCACACTATTTTCTTTCTTTTTTTTAAACTTTTAATTAGAGCATTGTTGGATTTTAATATTCATCTTTATTAATTTTATTTGGAATGCACACATGAGGTGCTTTTTGATAGAGACAGATTTGTCTTTTTTTAAAAAAATATTTGTATTGATTTCAGAGAGGAAGAAGAGGGAGAGAGAGATAGAAACATCCATGATGAGAAAGAATCATGAATCGAATTGGCTGCCTCCTGCAAGTCCCCTACTGGGGATCGAGCCCACAACCCGGGCATGTGCCCTTGACTGGAATCAAACCTGGGACCTTTCAGTTTGCAGGCCGATGCTCTAGCCACTGAGCCAAACTGGCTAGGGCCACACTATTTTCCAAAGTGGTTCTATGTTGCCTGTTATAGCATTCTATGATCAGACACCATGAATACAATCCTCCTGTGAAGGCTAAAGTCCCTAAGACAAAGTATCTGAATAAAAGTACCTTTGGGGAGAACTAAGATTTTCTTCAGAAAAATCACTTGTAAAAAATAAACTTTTAAGTTTCTCATAGTTACATTAAAACAAAGTATTGAACCCCAAACTACAAAAATAAAATTGAAAATTTTAGATAGACATATGATGGTAATATTGGTCTTTCAATTCTGAGACTGCTGTGATTACTATAAGACAAAGCAAATGAGCATGGCATGGCATTCCAGTATCCTCACTATTCTTGAGAACTGGGATTCTTGCCACGAGAGGAGATACAACATATGATAGAAGGTTAAGTAAAAGCCCTAAAGTGCTAAAGGGGCACGAAGGGACTTTTTCTCAGTGATGGAAATGTTCTATATTGTCATTATGGTGGTGGATACACATTTCTCAAAACCTGTATTTGTACCTTCAAAATAGGTCAATTTATTGTATGTAAATTATATATTAATAAAGTTGATTAAAAAACACACACATTTTGCAATCCTGAATTTAAATTGAAAATATCAGTGTGGCCTTAGCTGTTTTGGCTCAGTGGATAGAGCGCCGGCCTGCGGACCAAAGGGTCCCGGGTTCGATTCCAGTCAAGAACACATACTATGATTACAGGCTCCTCCCTGGTTGGGGCATGTGCAGGAGGCAACCAATCGAGGTGTTTCTCTCACATCGATATTTCTGTCTTTCCTTCTCTCTTCAACTCTCTCTAAAAATCAATGGAAAAATATCCTTGGGTGAGGATTAAAAAAAAAAAGAAAGTAAGAAAATATCAGTGTGAATTCATTAATTTTTTCATTTGTGGGGAAATACACACACACACACACACACACACACACACGCACACACAGATATGTTTGCTAGCTCTAAACACTGAAAAGGCATCCAATTTAGCATCCAAAAAATTAACTTTAAAGGTGATGAATCCAACATTTATCCCAAACCTTTTCCATACCTCTAAGCCAGTGGTTCTCAACCTTCCTAATGCCACGACCCTTTATTACAGTTCCTCATGTTGGGGTGACCCCCAATTTCATTGTTACAAATTGAACATAATTAAAGCATAGTGATTAATCACAAAAACAATATGTAATTATATATGTGTTTTCCAATGGTCTTAGGCGACCCCTGTGAAAGGGTCGTTCAACCCCCAAAGGGGTTGCGATCCATAGGTTGAGAACCACTGCAGTCTAAGCAAACAGTAGATGAAACATTTTCCTTTACAGAATTACTAGAGGCCCAGTGCACAAAATTCGTGCATGGTTACAGTCCCTAGCAGCTGCCAGCTGCTGGCTGCCAGCCGGGGCCTCCCTTCGCACCCACCTTGGCCTGGCACCACCCGCTCACCTGCTCCACCGATCTGCCCCAGTCCCGCTCTCATCGGGGCGGCAGCACCTCCACTGCCAGCACTGTGTTGCTGACATCCACTATGTTCCGCACTGCCCCCTGGTGGTCACCACACATCTAACTCCCAGGTAGGTTGAACTCCCACCCGTAGGGACAATTTGCATATTAGTCTTTTATTATATAGGACTAGAGGCCCGGTAAACGGGATTCGTGCACTCGGGAGGTTCCTCAGCCCGGCCTGCGCCCTGCACCCTCTGACAGTTCAGGAGCCCTTGGGGGATGTCCTTGGTGCTGCTGCAGAAGCGGGAGAGGCTCGCCAGCTGTGAGCCTGGCTCAGGGCTTCTGGCTGAGCAGCGCTCCCCCTGTGGGAGCACACTGATCACCAGGGGGCAGCTCCTGCATTGAGCATCTGCCCCCTGGTGGTCAGTGCACGTCAGAATGACCAGTCATTCCGCCATTCGGTCGATTTGCACATCAGCCTTTTATTAAATAGGATTCTAGCCAACAAAAGAAGACAGAATCAGAATATCACCACTTTGCCATCTCTAATGAACTGACTGATCTAGGCATTGATCAATGACTGCTAGCATCCCCTCAGAAGAAACAACCAGCCCTAGCTGGTTTGGCTCAGCGGATAGAGCATGGGCCTGCAGACTCAAGGGTCCCAGGTTCGATTCCGGTCAAGGGCATGTACCTGGGTTGCGGGCACATCCCCAGTAGGGGGCGTGCAAGAGGCAGCTGAATCGATGTTTCTCATCGATGTTTCTAACTCGCTATCCCTCTCCCTCTCCCTTCCTCTCTGTAAAAAAAAATCAATAAAATATATTAAAAAGAAAAAAAAAAAAGAAACAACCAGACATTAATGACTCCTGATGGGAGATCACAACAACCTAAATAATCTTGCCACAAAAATTGAACTTAAAAGCTGATCAAGCCGCTGGATTCAATTTCCAATCTAGAGGAACAGGTTAAATAAACTACATCCTGGGGATGTAATAAATAAAATCCAAACAGTAAAAAAACCAATAATAATCCAATTCTGAGGGGGTGGGGGGGCGGGAATGAATCTATAGGATAAGAGAGCTAACAACCAATTTCAATAAATTAATATGACACCCAAATTAAAAAACACAAACATTTATTACACCAATATTGAAATTTATACATTCTTAGCTGATGATATATACTTGGTTAAAAAGTCTTTTACTTTGGATATATGCATCATTTCCTTCATAGTGGTGTCTCTACTTCTCAGATGTATTAATCCATTCTCCAAAGTAGCATCAGTAATCAAAACTGTGAAGAGGATACTCATTTCATCATATCTAAGAAAAAAGGTAGTTAAACAAAATACATGCACACAAACATAAATTGTAAATGCACCACATTAGCAGCTTTAATTACTTTAGAACCCATGCCACTTTCAGGGTCACGAAACTCAAAGCAATGCCGGAGGGCTAGACCAAAACCACCCTTTTCAAGTTTCTGAATCGCATTCAAAGTAAAATTTTCAGAAAGTTTCTGACTTATTGTAATAGCTGAAAAGTCATAAAAAGAAAATAAAATCTGAGAAATAATCAAAATACCATTTGGGGTGATATTATGGGTAAACCTCAGAATAACCTCCGCCTTTTGGTACTTTAATGCAGTCCAAGAAAATTGTTTTAGATGAAAGTCTCTTATAATGCTACCATAATAAAAGTCCAGTGCACAATATATCATACCAAAATCATGCTTGATATGTAACTTTGTAGGCTAATAGCTTTTTAGCCAGTCACACTATCTCATTGTTTCTTTGCTTTGTTAGACTCTTATCAACATTACCTTATTTATCTATTTACTTGTTTATTGTCTATCCCACTAGAATATAAGCTGCATAAGAACAGGAAACTTCTCTGCCTTTTTTATTGCTATATCAAAGTACAGAAAACACACTAAGTGCTTAATAAATATTTGGATAAAAATATCCAAAAACAATAAAGCCTTTACTGTATCAAGAAAAACTATAATTTGATAACGTCCACATGACTCAAAGGATATGATTCTAGAACCGAGAGGACTAAAAAGTTTAAATACCATCCCTTCATTTTGGTTTATCTTACCCATAGCAACCTAGTTTTCTTTTTACATCATCTGAAAGGTGTATTTTAACCAATTATTAGAGAACTAAGGAGAAAAACACAAAGTTTGACAACTTTTCACCCAAAAGGTATGTATTCAACACAAAAAGCTACATAAAATCACAAAATAAATCCAGAGGAAAGAATGAATTCCTTTATTAAAAAACAGAAGTTTTAAAACTAGAGACAGGAAGGTCAATTAGGAGATTACTTCAATAATCCAGGCAAAAGATATTGGTGACCTTCACTTGGGTAGTAGCAGTGAAGATGGAGAGATGTGGATTTGAAATGTATCTAAGAAGCAGGGAGCAACATTTAGTGACGAAATGGATGTGGAGAATAAGGGAGGGGGAGGAGCTAAGGATGACACCTGGGTTTTAATCTTGAGCGACCAGGTAAACAGAGATGCCAATCACTGAGGAGACTAGTTTTCTGTCCTCTGGGATGGAATTATTTTCCACTCAACCTCAAAATAAACCACAACTCCAGGAAAAGGCACTCTATTCAATAAATGCATCCAATGTACATAATTCCAATCCTGATAAATTGATAAACTCAGGTATACATACTTCATGACATTAAGTCTTGAAGTTGCACATGGTATGTACTCAAGTATGCCTGATGAAGAGTGTTTCCTGCTGTAGCAATTAACTATGGGCATGTGGTTCGGTAAATGGGAAAATTAGGAATACTTTCAAGTTACATTATATAAAGATATGTTTATAAAATAAAGAAGAAACATCTAAAAAAACAACTCTGAAAAAAAATACTGTTTTATCAAAAGAAGACAATTCTTACTTTGAATAAAGTTGTTCCAATGAGGATTGTGCAGTTTCCAAATAACCAGGCCACACAGAAATTCCACTTTCTAGTAATTCATTAAACAGCCCTTGACAAACCTGGGGGAAAAAATTCAAATATGAAAGAAATAAAAGTAGCTAGAGTGATTATTCTATTTTTTTGAAACCACAAGTCACCTTTTTCAATCTTAAAAATGGGCATAAATTCCTTTAATTATGTGATAATATTGCTAATTTATATACTGTACACTTAAAAGTGTATACTTTCTCTGAAAATGAAGAAATCAAGCACTGCAAAGATGAATATTAAATGCAAATCTTCTGAGAGAAAATTTTATACCAAATGTAAGAATTTTTATCATCATCATTCAAAACACAAATAAAACCAAAACAGGTTTTGTCAGAGAAAAACATAAGTCCAAAGGGCTATCTATGTCCACTCTAAAGTCATCTGAGTTGAGAAACTGAGCCCGAAAGTTTTTACTATCATGTCAGCAAGAGAAAAAAGAGCCAGGAAAGGAAACTAAGGAGAAGCCACCAGAGAAGTATGAGGACAACTTCGAGAGTAGTATTCTTGGAGCAAACTAAAGAAAATGCTTCGAAAAGAAAAGATGATTGATTAGTTACAGTGGAATGCTGGAGACAAAAGCCTGACTGAAAATACACACATAATAATGAGTCAATGACATAGTAAATTTACTGTTTTCTTAACAAGCAATGGTGAAGCAAAATGAAGCAAAGTTTTAAAAGCCCCGGCCCTGGCCAGTGTTATTTAGTGGTTGGAGCATCGGACAAGCACCCAAAGGTCTCCTGTTCAATTTCCAGTCAAGGGCATATGCCTGGGTTGTGGGTTCAGGAGGCAACCAGTCAATGTGTCTCTCTCACATCAATGTTTCTCTCTTTCTTCCTCTCTCCCCCTCCTTTCCTCCCTCCCTCTCTCCCTTTCACCCTCCCTGAAAAAACAATGGGAAAAAAAAATATCCTCCTGTGAGGATTAACAAAAAAAAAGTGTTGTTTTTGTGTGTGTTTTTTTAAACACCCTTAACAATCTAGAGCTAAAACATTAGAGTAGGATTTCTACCATTTGGCTCTGCTGACATGTTTAGAAGCATCCCTGGCCTCCATTAGATCGATTCCAGTAGCACCTTTCCCCACTGTGACAATCAAAAGTGTCCTACTTGAAGAAAAATAATTTTTTAAAAAGTAGATGAATCAAAATAAAATTCTAAATGGCAAACTCATTTACTTGAAATAATGGTTATAATTAAAATGACATCAGAACTCATTTAACCCACCTGTCTTAGTTCCACTGTTGGGCCTTTTCCCATATCCAAAGCAACCTTAATAGGGGCTAGACAAGGGTGAAGCTTAAGTACCTAAAGCAAATGAAAGAGGTGGGAGAACAACACATCTTAAGTAAAATACAAGCACTAACAAACATGGGCTTCTTAAACAGTAAAATTTTCTGTGTGAAAATAGAAGCTAGCTGGGGCCGCACAAAAACCTGTAACAATGTCTTCAGTTGTGTATATCCAGCTGCTCATGGATTTCTCCAGATGTTCTGCAGAAATGAGTTCACCTGATACCCGCCCATTTTCCTGACAACTCTATTTTTTGTCAGCCAAAATGCCTCCTGGCATCGTTTTCCCACTCAGCTGGGGCCATATGGACTTATCACTTAGAAAGAGTGGAGGTGGGAAGAAATGGTCAGATTCAGGATATATTTTGAAGGCAAAGTCAAATAGGTTTTGCTGATGGTTTGATGGGTATAAGAGAAAGGATTCACCTTGTTTGTATGCTACAGACACCCTATAAATCCCATCCCCCATAGCAGTTTCATAATCTGACTTATGGCCATAGGTTAACTGAGCACTGCATAATCAATCACTTAACTACAGAGTGGTGCTACAAACTCAGTTTCCAAATCCAGTTGAACACTCAACATGTTAAAACTTTTGATTTGGGACAGCTGCCTTTCACATTCAAGGGGAATATAACTATTCTAAACTCTTGCCACTTAAATCCCTACTCCTCCACATTTTAAGCAAATACTTGCCTCCTAATTCCCTAAGAAAATACAGTGTATGAATAAAACTTCCTGCAAAGGCTAACCAGTCCTGGTAGCCTATTTATATCTATACCATCATTTCTTTCCTCCCTGTTTCAAATAACTCCTTTTCAAATCCCTCCACCTATACTCTTGATTCTGTCTTGATTCTTCCTGTTTCTTCCAAAATTTTACTTCTTAAAAAAAATTCATATCTTTATTATTGAAAGTATTGCAGATGTTCTTTTTTCCCCCACTGACTCCCCAAATCTTACTCTTTAGTAATTTCTTTCCTATAGCATTAACCCCTCCTGCCTCTTGATTTGATTCCCCCCCCCCTCCTGCCTCTTGATTTGATCCCGCCCCCAAAAAATTGTTTGTCCTAAAATAAGCCTTTCCCTTAACCCAGGCCCATATCTAATCCCTATGATCCAGTGATCAGCCACTCAGGATCAGACCAGAAGCAGAGGTCAATACCACAGTTTTGACCTTGTCTGTCTTATTTATTCTTACTTAACGCTTCTGAGGCAAATGGGAGCTATCAATGGAAAGGCTTAGAGGCTAAAAATCAGAGATAGCTGTCTAGTTCCCTAAGATGAAACAGAAATGCCTTTGGAATTACCCAATAGGAATGTCTTGTTCTATTCTGTGAGCACCTGCTTATTATTCCTGCAGCCAGATTTAAAAAAAACAAAAAACAAAAAAAAAACACTGAAAAATACTCAAATTACTTGCACTAAAAAAAATTTCATTTTTCAGACTTTATGTTAGAAACCAAGCACATTAACGTTAAAAAAAAGGAGGGAAACATATATTTTTTTGTTTCCCAAGTCTATCTCTGAAATATCAAAAGCACCTTTCTATGAAGATTTTTCTTTCTTGTAAAGGAGTTCTCTGTTAGCTGGAAAGAATCGTAGAGGTAAGCCAGCATGCCTCGGTCTAGATCTCCATTTATAGATAAAACAGAAGGAACCACATTTTTTCGTCCATCTCGGCCCTTCACAGAAAAGTAGAACAAAAACAAAGTATCATTTAGCAGAGCTATCTTTTAAAATTACATATTTTAGACTTATAAAATCAGAACATAAACTGACCAATAAATCTAGAAGAAATGATAAAATCAATTATTTAAAAATCACCATTTGGCAACCCTTTGTGGTAATAATTGATTTGGGCAAGAATCATCAATAGAAGCTGCAACTGGTAGGTCAAAATTTTGTGAAAAGCAAATAGAAGTACCTGCCCACAAAAGACTTATTAATTACTCATCAATTAATAAATACAACTTTACATTGGAGAAACCCAGCATGCATAGCAACATCTAGCAACATGTTAACCAAGTGATAAAAGTTAATATCGCCAATAACCAATTTATATCACAAGCCTTCTATGATATAATGAATGGGCAGCACCATTTCTGTGGCTGAAGAAACATGAAAGAAACTCAAACTAAGGAACATCCTACAAAGGAACTGGCCTGTACTCTTCAAGAACATGAAGATCATGAGAGATAAGGAAAGACACAAGGAATTATTCATTTGAAGGAGACTATAAGGATATACAACTGTATGAAGTATGTGACTTGATAAGGTTCAGAACCTATAAAGGCCATACTGGAATAATCGGTTACATTTGAAGGGTTCTCTGATGGGATGGTAATCCTGAATTACTCTTACCAGTACTTTCCTCATTTTGATGGTTGCATGGTGGTTACATAGGTTAGTGTCCTTCCACTCGAGAAATACATACTGAAGTATTAAGAGATCATGTGCACATGTCTGCAGCTTATTTTCATTCAAATGGTCCAAAAATGATCACAGAGAATCTGGGTAAAGGATACATTACGAGTTCAAGGTAATACATACATGTAATTGAGACACATTTCCAGGATACATGTGTAAAAGTTCCTGATCTCCTAGGTTCCACAACGTTTCTATTGGCTCCTTTCCCCAGGGAAAATTGTAGTAAAGTTTGTTTCCCTTTCGTCCCTCTTCATCCTGACAGTCACTGCTGCTGAAGTTAGATGGACTCACAGCAAACTGAAAAAGAAAGTTCATTTGTCTTATTAACTTATTAAAGTAAGTGTTGAAAAGTAAGTTGCCTAAGGCTATTATGCAGCAGCTGAATAAAAATGGTCGAGCCCAAATCAAAACTACAGAGAAAAACTGTTGATGATCATATATATTATCCTAATTAATAAGAGGGGAAGGCAACCAAGAACTAAGTGAGATGAAGAAGTATCACGTACCATACTTATCCTTTTGTAAAGAGCTTGATTGTTTGTGATTATTCCACTTAATTTAGGTAGGTGTTTGGGGGTTTTAAGAGTTGGAGAAATGGGGAGACAAAAATGCTCACTTCAACTCTTTCGTCTTCAGCGTATACTAAAACTTGATTACAAATTTATAGAACCATTTTGACTAATATGGAGAGTTCGTGGAGATAGGGAACAAAAGTTAAAGCCGTACGAGTGGACAAGGGTCAAATTCATACCAGCCAGGAATGCCAGGTGAGGAATGTGAACTTTACCTTGAATGTAAAAGCTTATCAACAAAGGCTTCTGAGCAAGAGAGAAATATTAACAGATGTCTTTACCAAAGTAACTTTGCTATATGGAACAATGAAAATCATTAGTTTTTTATTTGTATTTGTTGATTTAGTATAGCTGTATCTTATAAATATGATATAGCTCCATCAAAACTTTTCATCTATTAAAGAGAAATATTACCTGACACATTAAGACAACATACTTATTAACTATTGAATTAAGGGTGATTACTGTAGTACCTTTCTCCACCACAGGAGTCGATGACGTAACCAGAAATCAAGCCACTGGCTGGCAGTTCTTGCTGAAGTAAACCATACCAGTGAAGCTTCCGTCGTCTCACCGATTCTTTGAATATCAGAAATATCAAATAGTTACTTATTTGAAAATTATATAATCTATCTCAAAGTGAAAATGACTGATTCTTGACTATTTAAACACAAGCCATTTTTTCTGTACCTTTTAACACCATTAGATGTCTGCTTAGTATCAGAAGCAGGACGAAAACACACTCCAATCTGAGCGAGGCCATAAGGCAGCCTCTTGTTTACCAGATCCAGGCAATTAACATAGTGCTCCAAGGCCCCTGTCAAAAGGTAAATCAATCATCATATAAATCTATTCTATAAAACCAAATAATTCTGGTCAATTCACAGGCAAATTAATAATATATTAATGCTAACACAACAGTACAAGTAGCATGGAGCTATTTATTAAGGCAGATCTTAATTACCACTTAATTTTAGGTAGCTTTCCCCCAACTTTTCAGTTTGAAGATTTTCAAATCTACAAGGAAGTTGAAATAGTACAATAAACAAATATCTGTAAACCTTTTACTGACATTCACCCATTACCAACATTTTGCCACTTTTTTTGTTCACCCCCAAAATATTTCAGCATTCATCTCCTAATTTTCTGTTACCATTATTACACCATAAAATTAGTCATACCATAATTTCATCTAACATATGGTCAATATCCTTATTTTGTCCAATTATCACCCATGTCATTTATTGCTGTTCTCTTTCTCCGTTAAGGTTCAAACACCATTTTGACCACATCTCTTTAACCTCTTTGAATCTAGAACATTTCCCCTGACTCCTCCCTCTCTAACTTTGCTTTTAATGACATTGACTTTTGAGTCCAAGCCAGTCATAGATTATCTCACATTAGAGATTTGTCTGATTGCTTCCTTATGATTTAATTTGGGTTAATTATTTTTAGCAGAAATAATACTACGTAGTCGATGTGAATGTCTTAGTGCATCTTAACAGGAGGAACAAAATATCAAATTATCCTATTAATGAAACAAATTTGATTACTTGATTAAGGTAATCCATTTCCTAACAAAACCCTGCTCCCCCACAATCTTCCACCTATATTTTAGAATCCACTAATGATCCTTGCTTGAATCAATTATACCTTTGGGGATTATAAAATCATACCAAGGTGATTTTTCTTTTCTTTTTTTTAAATAAGTCATTTTATTTATTTGTTATTTTATTTTTATATATTTTGATTTTTTTTACAGAGAAGAAGGGAGAGGGGATAGAGAGTTAGAAACATAGATGAGAGAGAAACATCGATCAGCTGCCTCTTGCACAACTCCTACTGGGGATGTGCCCGCAACCAAGGTACATGCCCTTGACCAGAATCGAACCTGGGACCTTTCAGTCCGTAGGCTGACGCTCTATCCACTGAGCCAAACCAGTTAGGGCGCATGGTGATTTTTCTAATCAATCTTTCCTTCTACATTTATTGCACAGTTTGTGTACTAGTAAAAACATTAATTTTCTCTACTTTTCCCTCCAACAGCAGCCTCAATCATTTCTTTCATTAACACTATGGTTTAATTATTTTAAATTTTATTTAATGTGTTATGATCCATTACCATCAATATTTACTTTAATGTTCAATTTGTCTCAAATTTAGCCAGTGGGAGAGAGTCTCCTTCAAGCCAACATGTGTCCTTTTGACATGACCCTACAAGTCTTCAAGTAATTCCTTGCTTCTAGCACCATAAAATGTCCCAAACTCACCTTGTATTTTCCCTGCCCTGGACCTGGAATCAGCCATTTCTCCAAGCACTGGTTTACTTTAGAAACCAAACGTTGGGTACTAGGTGTACTCATTGCTATTGTCACTGCTTCTAGGCCCTTTCAATGAAGAAAGTTAGGAAATTTTTTTTTTAAATCCTGAGTTCATACTGATATTGCCAATTCAAATTTAACATTACAAAATGTATCCGTCTTATATTTTTTTCCTTTTTTTCTTTTATATTTGCATCTCTTTTCTATTACTGAGAAAATCCTGGTTTCTAAGAACATTAATCTCTTTGCTTTATCCCATAATATATATGAAATAGCCTCAGAGTTACAATTCCAACATTCCTATTTAGAGTAAACCTAAGTTCAAAATTTCTTTGTAGTTGTCTATGCTAGTTATATAAAAGGTTATATCCCACTAAATGACAGGAATGTGTTCAAAAGTTACTTGAGATTCCCACTAGCTTGTTGATAGCTGGTCCAGAAACTTAAAAAAAAAATAAATCTGTTTAAAGACACGGGAGAACACCCTAGCTGGTTTGGCTCAGTGGCTAGAGAATTGACCTGTGGATTGAAGGGTCCCGGGTTCGATTCCAGTCAAGGGCACATGCCCAGGTTGCAGGCTCAATCCCCAGTGAGGGGCATGCAAGAGGCAATCGATCAATGATTTTCTCTCATTATTGACGTTTCTATCTCTCTCCCTCTCCCTTCCTCTTTGAAATCAATAAAAATATATCTATTTTTAAAAAGACACAGGAGAACTATCAAGGCAGTAAGGACGTGAGGGTCCAAATTTTGGAGAAAAGGGAAGAGCATATTTTCCCTTTCAGTGCTACTTTTCCAATTCTCAAGTAGCAGAGCTGAGCAAAGCTTCCTGACATTTTATGTGATTGGAAAGTACAAAAATTATAGTTCCTGCCCTAGCCGGTTTGGTTCAGCAGATAGAGTATTGGCCTGTGAACTGAAGGGTCCTGGGTTCAATTCTGGTCAAGGGCACATGCCCAGGTTGTGGGCTCAATCCCAATAGGGGATGTGCAGGAGGCAGCCGATCAATGATTCTCCCTCATCATTGATGTTTCTCTCTCTCCCTCTCCCTTCCTCTCTGAAATATATATATATATCCTATATAATAAAAGGGTAACATGCAAATCAACCAAACAGCAGAATGACCAGTCGCTATGATGCACACTGACCACCAGGGAGCAGACGCTCAATGCAGGAGCTGCCCCCTAGTGGTCAGTGCATTCCCACAGGGGTAGCTCTGCTCAGCCAGAACCAGGCTCACAGCTGGCAAACGCAGCAGCGGTGGTGGGAGCCTCTCCCACCTCTGCAGCAGCGCTAAGGACCTCTAAGCCAAGGAGCTGACCTAAGCCGGTAGGTGGACATCCCCAGAGGGGTCCCGGACTGTGAGAGGGCGCAGGCCAGGCTGGGAAATCCCCACCCCCACCCCCAGTGCATGAATGTCATGCACCAGGCCTCTAATATATATATATAAAATTATAGTTCCTGGTTCATCAAGGAGGGGCCCTGGTAAATACCCCCACCTTTCACTAGGGACACTACACTCTAGAGCAGCGGTTCTCAACCTGTGGGTCACCAACCTGTGGGTCGCGACCCCTTTGGGGGTCGAACAACCCTTTCATAGGGGTTGTCTAAGACCATCAGAAAACACATATATAATTAAATATTGTTTTTGTGATTAATCACTATGCTTTAATTATGTTCAATTTGTAACAATGAAAATACATCCTGCATATCAGATATTTACATTACGATTCATAACAGTAGCAAAATTACAGTTATGAAGTAGCAACAAAAATAATTTTATGGTTGGAGGTCACCACAACATGAGGAACTGTATTAAAGGGTCGTGGCATTAGGAAGGTTGAGAACCACTGCTCTGGAGGTAGAGATGACTGAAAAGACAGCCCAGCCTCCAAATAAACTTAATCCTGGATTGTTATTAAGAGGATATGCTCCCACTCTAGCTGCCTGCCAAAAGCAAAAGTAAAACCTTCCAGAAGGAAGGAAACACCACTCAAAGCTTCAATTTATCTTTACCATTTTTCACAACTTAACTTAGAATATCAGGAAAGTCCAAATGACCAAAAGCCCAGAGAAAAACAGATAGTAGAAACAGAAAATTGTGAGTTACTGGACATGGACTTTAAAATGGGATTGTGTTTAACTAAAATATGGTAATTATCGCCGAAACCGGTTTGGCTCAGTGGATAGAGAGCCGGCCTGCGGACTGAAGGGTCCCGGGTTCGGTTCCGGTCGAGGGCGTGTGCCTTGGTTGCGGGCGCATCCCCAGTGGGAGGTGTGCAGGAGGCAGCTGATCGATGTTTCTCTCTCATCGATGTTTCTGACTCTCTGTCTCTCTCCCTTCCTCTCTGTAAAAAAATCAATAAAATATATTAAAAATAAAATAAAAAAGAAAATAAAATATGGTAATTATCACAGAAAGGCAGAAAAGAATGAGTAAAAATATTTGAAGACATAATGGCCAAGAATTTTAAAAAACCAATCATAAAGTAAGAAAGGGTGCCCAGCCAGTGTGACTCAGTGGTTGAGCATCGACCTCTGAACCAGAAGGTCAAGGTTCAATTCCTGGTCAGGGCACATGCACAGGGCAATTCCAGGGTTGCGGGCTGGATCCCCAGTGGGGGACATGTAGGAGGCAGCTAATCAATGATTCTCTCTCATCATTGATGTTTCTGTCTCTCTCTCTCTCCCTCTCTGAAATCAATATATTAAAACAAAACAAAACAAAAAAGGTTATTGGAAATAGAAAGCAAGGGCAAACTGGGTAACTCTAACACTAGATAACCAAAGGATTTGGCAAATAGATGGATTAAGTTTCCTACAGGCAACAAAAAGTCTGACACAACATAGATGCTTTGATGGGTGGGCATCTAAGAGAGCTAAGTTTCATTTTCTAATAAGGAAGAA
The DNA here is from genome assembly GCF_000147115.1 of Myotis lucifugus. Classification (NCBI taxonomy): domain Eukaryota; kingdom Metazoa; phylum Chordata; class Mammalia; order Chiroptera; family Vespertilionidae; genus Myotis; species Myotis lucifugus. The sequence goes on along the minus strand of NW_005871148.1, from coordinate 4,107,963 downwards.
AAGATTGATTGGGGGGGGGGGGCATGGTAATGAGTAGTGGTTTAACTCCCCCAAAATAAAACCATGGAATAAAGTAGTGTAAATAAAAATTATCACACTTGTTTCCATTTGATTTATTCCCTTAAGGAAATCTTTAACAATTTATAATGTAGGTACTGATTTTCAGAGAACCATGGACATTGGTTATTTTAAATTACTTTATAGTACAACTTAATGAAAAATGGCAAGGATAGCATTTTGCAAAGATGAGATGCTGTGGCTGCAAGTTGGTCCTATAAAGAACCCGAGTTGTTTTGTTTTCAGCATCTCTGCAATCATGTTCTATTTGACTTTAAAGGCAAATGGTCCCCTATAAGTTTGTGTATCCACTCAAAAGTCACTTGTAAAGCTTGATTAGTCCTATTTTGCCTACATGACTCTCGAAACAACAGATTGTAGATCAGAAAAACCAGGGAAGGGCATTTTCTTTTTGCTCTAGAAAAATGAGTTTTGATTTTGTGTAAAACTGAAGGGTGACCGTGGAAGTATTTACAAGCATTTTAGTAACGATGAACAAATGATTCAAATACAGGCTTTAATTTAGGTCCTAATTCTAGGGCTGCTCAATTAACTCTAAAATTATAGGGGTTGCTCTGTGAAATGAAGAGCATTACCAGGTTGGTCCTTCGGTCAGATTCTTTAAGTAACAGTAAGGATTACATGGCCAGTTTTCTCCAACGCAGAAGCACTGTCAATACACCCAACTACCTCAAAAAGTGAGAACCACATAACCTCCTCTCCACGTGAGTAAAGGGCCAGTTGCAATTCACAGAATCGCGCGAGATTGCCTTTCCACCCCGACACCTATTTTGAAGCATGAAATCATGAAGCATACCGTGAAGAAGGTTCTCCCGTAGTTTCCCAGAAGTTTTTAATAAGTTCTCAAGAAATGCTACTAGCTGTTCCTTACTCAGTTCTTTGTCTTGCAGGATTTCGCGTAGAGTTTCTGCGGAAACTAACCTGAAGGCATTGTCCCCGGGCAGCGAAGGGCCCGATTCATGGTGGAGGGCGTCTACCGGAAAGACCTGTTCCCTGAACACCACCACGGAGGACCACCATTCTGCCACCAAGTTCTTCCGCAACTCTAAGCCCAAGGGGCCAAAGCCGGCGTGGCACCCGCTCAGGAGAGAATCGCGGCTAACCCGCCGCTGGGTGCCACTGAGGAAATGCCTTCTCTGACAGATCTCTACCAGCGCTTCGCTCCCCTCTCCAGACTCTGGGGCTTCTCTTGGTTCGCTCCCCCCAGGCAGCTCCGCGGGCGACCTCGGGGGCTCTCCAAGGAGGCTACTCCGTTCCGTCAACCGCTCTGGCTGGCCCCCATCTACTCGACCCCCAAAACCAGACAACAGGCATCTGCAGGCTTTCTGGCAGGCCCTGACGGCTGCCCCAGAGCGCATCGCCCTCGGGAGTGAAAGTACACAGTCTATTAGCTAGCAACCCCTACAAACAGCCGCAACCGTAAGAACCCGGAACTTCGCAGCCGCGTCGGAAGTGAGCTTGCGTGCAGCTGGCCCCGCCCACGGAAGCACGTCAGGGTTCCGGCGGCAGCGGCAGCCGCAGCCGCCCAGGGCCTACCTCGCTCGCCCGGGCAGACAGGCCCTTCTCCCCTCGTCAAGCCAGGTCTCCCAGCCAGCGTTTTCATGTCCTCATCACAGATAAAGGGCATTCCCATCTGCTTTTCACTATCGTGCGGTAGCCACTGCTACCATCAGCTTCACTTTCCTTCTCCATTCTCTTGCGCATCAGACGTGAAAATACTTAAGATTGAGAAGGTGATGTGGAGAACATCTAAGTGCTAACGAAAATATACGTTGGTTCCCATTTTTTAAGTCTTAGTCCTTTATGGTGACTTAGAAACCCAGGTCTTCTAAATGCACCACCAGCGTGCCTACCCGTCAGAGCAGTTCTCTCCTGGATGTGAATGGGGTTGTAACTGGGAAGAGGTGGGGTCACTTTACTGTCTCAAAGGGCAGTGCCCACCAAGTACCATCTGCACCACTTGGGAACCTTAACCTGCTGAGGGACTCCGCAATGTTTTAAATTTGCATGTGAATGTGTTCCTACAACTGAGAACCTATAAGTTGCTCTACCAGAAGTTCCTTTTAGGTTTCATCAAAACATGCAATAAAACTCGACCACCAGTTTAAAACAGAGATTCAGGATTGCCTAGCAGGCCTGTTAACTTTACAATCTCCATTTTAACAGTAAAAGCCCTTAAGAAAATTGCCCCAAAAGTGTAAAAGGTGAAAATGGCTCATCCCCAAACCCATGATTCCCGTCCTCCAGGTTCCCTTCAAGTTTGGTTAGGAAAACCTTGAAAAATGAATTCATGTAAAATTAACTACTAGGTTCCACTAAGCTACCAGGAAGGGGCAGTTTGTAAGTGTAATAGCTTAGCAATTAACAGTAAAATTTTTCATCGCAATAGTGTTGTAGGACCTCAGACTACCATTCCATACAGTTAAGTGTGCAAGTTTATAAAAAGAGAAACTAGAAAATGGAAACGATTGGTAGGAAGCAATTATATTAACTGCAAAGCTGGGCACTATTAATGTACGTTTCCCACACTCAAGAAACGCACCAAAGAGGCCTATACGCAAATAAATCAGAGAGAGAATGGGGAGAAAAAAAAAACATTTATTAAAGACAACCACAGGCTGGACACAACACACATGCTAAAAAGTGGACTGTCTTTTAAAATTTACTTCAAAGGTAAATAGATAAATGTTTCCCACAGCCCCACAATCATTTCAATTAAGTGTTTACAAATTTAAAGGCCCACAGTAGACATTAAACAGTAAAATATGTTAATTCCAACCTACCCTGAAAGCTTATTATGAATTGTCATTACAAATTTGACCTACCATGCTATTGAAAACTGTTAAAGGTTTATCAGTTTTCAATGTATTAGTCCAAAAAATACTTCCCTCCCCCCCACAAACTCTATTTCAGAGATAAGGCATTAACACCAATTAAAGCCTCAGTTTAATAATCAGAATTTAAATGTCTTAAGACTTCTCTCCTGGCAAAAAGAACATATATACCACTTTCTGGGTAGACAATCAGACCTACTTCTAGTCATTAGTGAAACAAAGTAATAAGAAATATTGGTGAGTTGAAGTTAAACCTAGAGCTAGTTCCTGGATCTTTCTAGCAATAAACCCATGTTGACACTAACAAGACTTGTACTATAGCCACTGTGCTTTTGGTTATGTTACTTCCTCTTGGTTAACCATTAACTTTGATAAGGATTTTTTTTGTGTACAAAGATGAATAGACCTTAGTTTGAAGTGCTGTAGAGTTCCCTGGATTATTGGAAAGACATTCAATGACTCCCAGTGTGACTGTAATTAAGAGTCCCTGGGAGCCTGTGAAGACTAGAATCTGCACTAAGAAAACAAATTAAAACAGCTCCTGCCAACCTTATCTTCAGTAATTCACAAGACAAGAGCATGAATATAATCTTCAAAAAAGGAAGTTTTTGGAGCTATTAAATAAATTTTGCAAAACGGAACAGTCATCCATGTTCCCACACTAACCAGTTTGAAGGTGGGGCAATACAGTTAGTTGATTATTTCCTATCTACTTTAATATCTCATTTCACCATTCTAACAAATAGGCTACTAAATGACTCACCTTATTATGTTGGGAGGTACTGACAGAATGCCATTACACAATTTAGCCTAGAATTATAAATTAACCTAAATCTCATTTTAATTCTTGCAATATAAATAGATGACTTCAAAGGCCTTCTGATCTCCCCACTTCCCCAAACTAAATTATGGAAAGTTTAGTTTATTTAAAAAAAAAAAACCACAACACAAAACCAACAGACCACCTAAGCAGTTTTACATGACATTATATATGTAAAATAAAGTACAATTTCCACTTAATTCAGTCTTCAAATATTTTTTATTGGAAGGCCATGCATTGCCTTCATTCATTGTATTTCAAATCACTGTACATTTACTTTGTGAAAACACTGCCTGCATTTTCTAGTACAAAAAAAACCTAAAAATTGTTTCAGGAATGTAGAGAAATATCCAACTTAAATAGCGAAAAAGTGCACCATAATTACTGCTGCACTGCAGTCATTTCTGCATTTCCCATGTTTCTTAAATAACTATCTTGTCTGATAACACACAATATAAAGAGCAATTATGAAAAACAGACATTTACATATACTTCTAAAGTCTTATTGAGAATATCCTGTTGGCATTGGATAACCAATCATAGGTGCAGCTGCAGTAGCAGGATATGCATATGCCTGTTGGTTCATACCATTGTGCATATTTGGAACATTACTTCCATATTGCTGAGTGCTATCATAACCATTCTGGTAAGTCCCTGTTGGATTACCAGTCCTAAAACTGGTCTGTATACCAGCAGACACAAAATTACTTCCAAAGCTCCCATTGGTGTAATTTGCAGCACTGTAAACACCATTCTGGGTCTTTGCCCCAAAATCTCTCTTAAGCAGACTAGAGTAACCCCTGTCATAATTTTCCCTGTCTCTAAAGGTATTAAATCCACCCCTTTTGCCTGCAGAGTATCTGTCCCGACGGTCATCCTTCATGCCTCCTCTACCCCTGGAACGACCTGTTAAGAAAAAATAATTGCAAGCTGATTATTTCTGTGGCACAAATAATTTCTAACACAGAAGGAATTAGGTACCTCTCACTATAGATGAGGATCACTTTCTACTTGTGTCATACCCGTTTCACTCACCTGCCAATCCCTTTTAAAAATGGGTCTGTAGACAATTATGAAACACAAAACCACCAACATTTCTTATTGAAGATTATAGTCTTACCTGAACCTCTGTCTTCAACCAACTGAAGCAACTTGGGATTAATTGCTTGATTAGCTTCACGAAGCACAGAGATAAGGTCGCTCACTTGCTTTATATTATTAGGTGTAAAGAAAGTGTATGCTGTGCCTGTTTTGGTACTGCGAGCAGTTCTTCCAATTCGATGAATATAATCCTCTGAGGAGTTAGGGTAGTCATAATTGATGACAAATTTCACATCTTCCACATCTGTAAGGTGTTGCAGTGTGGCAAAATAGCAATGTATGGAGTTTTGCACACCACAACAGCCAGACCAAAAATAAAAAGTTAGACATTTGTATTCCCAAGAAGGTACGGGCTGCAAAAAATAGTTAAAATGGTTATCCGTTCCCTGAAGGAATACCATTGAGGTTGGGGGGGAAAAAAGAGGGAGAAAAAAAAAAAAGCACACTTCATCTGTGTTATTGCCCACCCAATGATAGCACTTGTAAAAAGGATGTGTATTCCCTAACACATCCCCAAATCAGTAAGTCCCCGTATAGGTCATCAAGTGACATCTGAATGCTTCTGTGCAGTAGGGCCACTTAAAGGTTCACAGCAACCTCTTCATGTGCTCATTCTGAGGACCTTTAAACAAAAATGTACATGGTCCTTTGCATTACACACTCATCAGAAGTTCAAAATTCTGGCCACACTGCTTGTCTTGCCAAGACCTTACAACTGCAGCTGCAAGAAAAACATACCTGTCCCCAAAAAGTTGTTTTTATGCACTGTGTCTCGTCTAGGCAAGCACTTCCAAGAAGCCAGGATTCACTTGAGAATGTCTCTCTCTCTGGCAGGTCTCGACATGACGACTACTGTGTAGGTGAGGGAGGAACTTTCAAAGCATTGTTTTATTTTCCCACTGACTAAGTGTGGGAAGTTGTTCCTGCTCTAGAGGCTCATGTGCCAGTACTCACCAATTTGTAAAAGGCTTTTAGTACCTTTTAAAGCTGCTCTCTCCATTTCAAACTTGAACAAAAATGTCATTGAACATTGAAGTTTGGAAATATTTCTTCGACATTTCAGCAAACTCACTGAAACTCAAAGACTCACAGATCACAGTAAACAGTCTGAAACAATGCAGTACCATGGCAGTCATGCAAAGCATGGGACAGAAGAAATACCACGGCAGTGAACTGTGAGGATAACTTCCATTTTTTTTCCCCCGGAGAGAACAGTTTATGCGGCAGAGGTGGTATGTTCTGCCTTTTGAAGATTACTGGCACACTTTCAGTTTTTCACCTCTCTAATCGACTGGAAGCAGCCAGCCGATCACTAGTCCTCCATCCCCCTCGAGTCCTCCGATTGTCATGCCTAGGCCTTGCCACAAAGACTGCACCTTTATATGAAAAAAAACTTAGAAAAATGCAGAGGTTAAAGAAAGCAATAAACTTTCTTTAAAAATTGTATGGAGATCTTCCAGAAAACTAAGCCATGAATTCGAGTTTGTACTAACCTAGCCCTCTGGAAGCCACATCTGTAGCAATCAGAATAGGAGCTTTTCCATGTTTGAATTCTGCAAAACAAGGTATATATATGATCATTAATCTGAGAAAAATCCTAGGTGTGGGGGAGGGGATCCTCATTTGAAATCCTTACCATTTAGAACCCAATCACGTTCCTGTTGACTCTTGTCACCATGAATACCCATGGCAGGCCACCTAAATTAAAGAGAAATTATATTAGTAGACTCACATATACAGTAAAACCTGATAGATTTTAGTTTAACACCTAGCCATTTTGGGGGTCACAGATCCCTCCAATTTCACCTGAAATAACATTATACAGTTTTACTTACAAGATTCCCATCCACAAAACTCAAATCCATCACTCAAGATCTGTTTGCCCTTCCCCTAAACTCAGCTCTAATACATCTGCTCCAATGGAGGAAGCCCACATACCCGTCTCTCCTCATTTTTCTAGTAAGTTCATCACATCTTCTTTTGGTTTCAACAAAGACAATGGTTTTATTCTCCTTCTCACTCATGATCTCTTCCATCAGACGAATAAGTCTTGAAAGAAAAAAAAAAGGTGGTCAATTTTTAAAGTCCATGGTGTGACTTTAGCTACACCATGTAAATAGCTACAAATAAAAAGGGAGACACCTGATTAGTAATCACTTATCAAGCAATTATACCCTTTGCCCTTAAATAAACCACAGGACACTTGAGTTCCATTTCCTACAGGGATTCTGTAGTGATAGCCAATTATCTGAATGAAGAAAGCAATAATTTTTAGAAAGACTGACAGGCTAGTTTTAAATTAACATATCCAGGTTACACCCACCTGAAAGTCACTTTAAGATAACCTATAAAACAGGAACTGAATTTACACAGCATTTGTTTTTATGTAAGACATAACTTACTTTTCATCCTTTTCTACATCATGACACACATCCACAATCTGAAGAATGTTGTGGTTTGCACTCAGTTCCAGTGCACCAATGTTTATATGAATATAGTCTTTCAAGAAATCTTCAGCAAGCTGTCTTACTTCTTTTGGCCAAGTTGCACTCCACATTAGGGTTTGCCTGTCAGGCTAAAGAATTTTGAATTAGAACAAACAAAAACCAATCTTGTATTCTAAGAATAAACTTAGAGCTAAGTTTGAAGAAATATGTTTGGGCACTTACTCTTATCTGATCCACAATCTTTCTTATTTGGGGTTCGAAACCCATATCAAGCATTCTATCTGCTTCATCAAGGACAAGGTAGGTGGTTCTTCTCAGATTTGTTTTTCCACACTCTAAAAAGTCAATCAGTCTTCCAGGTGTTGCAATACAGATTTCCACACCTTCAATGAAACACAGAGACTAAGACATCTAGAACTTTTCATAGCATCAAGTGACAAAAAGAATCTTTTTTGTTACGTGCCTCTCTCCAAATCTCGTATTTGTGGTCCCTTGGGAGCACCACCATAGATGCAAGTAGACTTCAATCGGCATGCTCTACAGTATTCAGCAGCCACTTGCTGCACCTGCTGGGCCAGTTCCCGAGTTGGTGCCAGCACCAAGCACTAAAGAGGAACAAAAAGTAAAAACAGCTTTTAGCAGAATCCTGGAGCCTACTTTTAAACTAATTATTATACCAACAGATGACAATACCCAACTAAATCGAGTAAGATAATTAGTATCTGTACATAAAACCACAAATTGTGTCCTTTGTTATATATTCTACAAGATCTCCACACTAAACTTCTGGCCAAAAATTGAAAGAAAAAAATATACTTACAATAGGCCCATCACCTCTCTCTAGGAACGGCTGATGATTGATGTGGACAATGGCAGGCAGCAAATACTATTTAAGGGGTAACAGAGAACAGAAGGTATGTTAAAATACTTCTGGTTTCTTTTGATTCCCAATCCATTCCCTCCAAACATCTCAAAAGTTCTCCAAACTTACAGACAATGTTTTCCCAGATCCAGTCTGTGCTACTCCAACCATATCCAATCCACTTAGGGCAACTGGCCATCCCTGAGCTTGAATAGCAGTGGGTTCAGTAAAGTTCTGTCTTGCAATCACATCCATGATGTTTGCTGCAATTAGTAGCAATTTAGAAAAATTAGTATTGCCAAGAGAAAGGTTTTAAAAAAGAAAGAAAACTCAAAACTAGCACTTACCAGGGAAGTTTGCTTCATAAAAATTCAGAACTGGCTTTGGGCAGTTGTGTCCTCTAACTGTAATTTCCTTGCTTCTTCTGTATGTCTCTACCTCTTGCTACAAAACAAACAATTTAGTTAAATCTTATGACAGTTCCCCTAACTTAAATATGCAACTAGTAACCCCTTAGTATATAAATTATTAGATACTTCAACATGGCCATTTTAAATCTGGATCCACATATGAAAACCTCATTTGACACACCAAGCACCTATTATGTTATACTCAATCATCCTAAGTAGAAAAAATTCAAAGCCATCTGTTCCCAAAAGTGAGTAACACTTCTTCCCCAACAAATTAGCATGAATTTCCAACAATTTGGTCATTTGGAAGACATTTCTTTTCTGATTTTGATTTACTATGTTATTTTTTAGGTAAGCTTGATGAAGCTACATGAAATTACTCACCGCTGTGCGCCTGGCCAAATCAGGGTGTTCTTGGTAAAAATTCTTCTCAAATTTGGGCAGCTCATCAAGATTCCACTTCTTTTTAACTAGTTTCTCCCCAGGGTTTCCAAACTTCTTTCCTGATAGAGGCCCTGCCCTACTTCCTCCAAATCGAGGTGCACCAAACCTGAAATTAAAAAGAAAACAAATAAACCAAGAAAACCTAATGCTTTCAAATGTCTACATAGCAATGTGTATACACACCAACCTACCATCCGCTTGGCACACCCTAAAGATCAACAAAAGACTTTTAGTTGTGAGAGAGAGCGCTGTCCTTAGTGACGACGATTCTGAAACAATTAGCACCCCAGGTTTCATTTCCCCTTGCCCTAAGTACATGCTACAGAAGCCAAGTCAATAGCCCAGGATTTATCAGGTCGGAAACTGGCTGCCCAAAGGCCAAAAGCTTAGATTACACGGATAGACTACAGCTTGTGGCTACGTCTTTCCCACGAGCTCGGGAATTAAGTATCTGGGAGACAATACAAGACCGGAGGAGCTTAGCGGTGATATAATTTACCAGCTGTTTTCAAGCCAAGAAGCCTTGGTTTTCATGAATAACGGGCCAGAACAGGCAAGGAGAGCAGAACGTGGACGGCGGGGGTCTCTGGGACACTTAGGAAAGCCAATCGACTAGGGGAATCCCGCGGAAGGGCTCCCGATCCCGGTAGCAAAATTATATAACAAAAAAAAAAAAGAGAGAGAGAGAGAAGGAGGAGCCGGCGACTACCGGGGGAGGAGTCGCGGCCCGGGCGGAGTCGGCCGGGCGGCGTTCCCGCTGGGGCGGCGCTTCCCCCTTTGTCTCGCATTTCTCTCTGCGCCACATTTTCTCGCCGCTGCCATTTTGAGCTCCTCCGCCGGGCGGGGTAACAAAGGCGCCGCCATGTCCGGCAGCGGCATTTTGTACCCGCGGCCCCGCCACATGGCCGAATCCCGTGGCGCCGGCCCCGGTCCTGCCCCCGCCGCACCCATGGCTTCGGGGGCGGCCCTCTCCGCTCCCACAGAATTCCCGGGGCCCCTAAAACGCCTCTCGAAAGTAGCACCTAGCAGCGGCGACTTCGCCCGCCTCGAAGCGTCGCGTCTCCCTCCCTTTGCAATACGTTCCTCCGAATTCTCCCCACAGCGGCCTCATCGCCGAGGCCCCAAAGCCCCCTCCCAAACTAAAGGCGAAGTCGACGGCCGTTAACAGAAAAATTTTTCAGTCAGCTTTGGGCAAATATCGAAATGGCGCAATCCTTCGACGGATGAGGCCCAAATATGAGGTTGTAAAAATAGGTTCCCGTCGCTGCCCACCCCTCATTACCTCATCGGCCTCCCATCCCCCACCCGCCGGGCCTGACAGGTCTGTTCCCACACTCACCCTCGATCCCGGCCGCGGTCTCGGTCACTCGAATAGCCCGACATGGCGTCAATGATTGCGGTTGGCGGGGAACGAAGTGGAGAGAATCGGGTGCGACGAGTCGCTGGTGGAGGCTTCGGCGACAGCGAAGCCTTGCGGGGGCGGCAGCGGCGGAAGGACGGCGATGATAGGAGCCGGAGCTGCTCGCCTACAGGCCGGTGGAAATGAATGAGGTGCCGGCCGCGTCCCGGCAGCCGGTTTTATAGGCTGGACCGCCTCCTCGGCCGCAGAGGATGCTGGGAGCCGCTCTATGACCTAATCACCCCGCCCCTGCGCAGAGGCCGCAACGCCCGCCGGCGTTCCGGAATCCGCCATGTTCTCGCCCCTCCCCCCACAGCCCCTCCCTCAGATTCGCCCGTTTTTTTGCCCCTTTCTTGCCTGGGCCCACCCACCACCGCGATGCCTCAGCCGGCACTCTCTTGACTTCACCTTTTCCTCGTCTTTCGACACCTCGAGGAAGCCACACCACCCTTTTTCAGGTCCAACCCAAGCGATAAAATGGCCAACGCAAGACAACCCACTCCGCCTCCTCGGAGTTGTTTACGTCTCCAAAGAGCCTTCACGCCCAGAACCAAATGCGACGAGAAGGCGGAGCCCGTATTGTCACGTGGATGCCCCGCCCACCGGGTGAGAGGGCCGCACTATTTCCTCAGTTGGCGTCGGCGGAGGAACACAAAACGAAAAGCTCACCGGAAGTGCCCTCTCCTGCCGCGCTAAAGCCGCGCTAATGCCGCGGGGAGACCACCAGGGGCTGTTGGTGACCCGCCCCGTCAAACCCACCCACCTGAGAATCCCTCAGCTCGATCTCGTCCGAGGAGAATAGTATCTAAGGCCTCCAAACCGCCGCCTCGGCGCGCGCGGCGAGAGGAAGTGCCCGGAAGACCAATCAGCAGCGAGAAGTCGTTTTACCGTTCCTCCCCCTCTCACCCCTCCTCTCCTTCCCCTCCTCTCGGTTCGGTGTGGGCGCCGTGCGACCCTTCCCGGACACCGTCCCTCGCGCGCCCAGCTCGGAGTCCGGCGGCGACCGGCCTCCGCGACATGGCGGGCTCAGAGGCTGGTGAGTCTCGGTCTGGAGTCCGGGTTTGTGTGGACCCGGACGCCCCTGCCCGCTTTCTATGGAGACCTCCGGCCAGCTCTACTAGGTCTGGCTCGGGACGATCTCCCGTCGTTGTGGGCGTGTTCTCTGCATAGGGTCTCTCAGCCCAGCTCTCTGTCCGAGGGGAGGCCGGGGAGTGCGATTTGGGGATCGGGGGAGAGGAGGCCCGTGGTACACCCGCATCCCGGCTGCAAAAAGCAGGCGGAAAGTTTCTGCCCCGGACTCGTATTTCTCTGCGGAATCTGGCCGCTGTCAAGCACCTCTGCTCTTGTGCGGACAGAGGTCGTGCCTCCGTCTGAACTTACAAGGAATGGCACGTACAAGACAGATCTGTAGGTGCCCCTGCCAAAGTAGATGGTTGTGGGTTTTCTCTTTCGCGCCCTATGGGGTTGCCGTCTCTGTCTGGCACCGCTCTGGAAAGCGACCTGGTTCGGTTGTCTAGGACGCTTTCATCCTTTTCTCCTGGACAGCGTTCAAACCAGTTGCCATGGTTTGGTCCTATGTGAGAAACGGGCACGGGAGGGAGGGAGATAATGTGTCTTTAACACACAATCACACACATGTCTGGAACATACGGAAGGTAATCGAATACAGAATAAAATAAATTGCCCTTTAATCACCAATCACTTCAGGGAACACATTTCAAGGTTTTTAAACTACCTTGGTCGAGAAACCTTTGAAATAACTTTGCAAATTCCAACAATATGGGAGGGGGAGGGGTGCACAGGAAATTTAAACAGTATTGGCAATATGCTAATTCTGAATTTACGGACTTTTGGTGTGTATTTTCCATATTTTCTTTAATAAAACCAGATATTAAAAAACTAACAAATGCACTAATGTTGGTGTCGTTACTCCAGTACTTAACAGCCTAAGTTAATCACTACTTTTTTGGGCACCAGAGAAATTCTGTCTTGCACAAGATAATTGGATAAAACTATGACTAATGCTATTGGGAATTTGAAACAACATCCATTAATTAGTTTCTAGTAGCCTCAATATCATTAACAACCCGTCTTGTTTGGGACATAATATTCCCATTTACTTGTAAACATGGTCTAAATAAAAAAAACACTGAAGTATGGCTTGTAAAATAGGAACTACTGTAAATAACAAGATTTTAGGTTCCAAACATTGAATATTGGATTTGCATCATATTTTTGACTGCACTGAAATTATAGCAGTCTGGAAGACATTCCAAGACATTAAAAAATCATGCCTTGGAGGGTCTTTGAAATTCTGTCATAATCAAATTTCTTATACAGAGTTCAATTCCTATTCTTTGACAGTTTTGTGTGGATTGGTGTTTTAAAAATGTATAACTTTTTCTAGTGGTATTTAAAGCTGAACTTTTCCCTGTCTTTCCCAACAGAGTGGGTAACAGTTGCCAATAACCTTCTCCAGAAATGTCACATACACCTGAGGATACATGAACTAGAAGATTGTGATGCTAATGTCTTTATTGCTCTTTATCAATCCATTTTGGGAGAAAAGGTACCAGGTAAGGATACTAAAAAGTGGGAGTAATAGCCCTGACCAGTTTGGCTCAGTGGATAGAGCATCGGCCTGCTGACTGAAGGGTCCCAGGTTCGATTCCAGTCAAGGGTGTGTACCTTGGTTGTGGGCACATCCCCAATAGGGGGTGTGCAGGAGGCAGCTGATCGATGTTTCTAACTCTCTATTCCTCTCTGTAAAAAAATCAATAAAATACTTTTTTTTTTAAAGTAGAGGTAATAATGTTTGTATTTTGAGCCAGAAGTTTCTAGTGCCTTTGGTTAGAGCCTATAGTATTTATAAAACCTTGAGTTTTCTCTTTGTCTACATGTTATTTCTTCTAAATTATTGCATTTATTTCTGTAATGATACCTTATGAGACCAAGCCATAATAACAGCCTTGGTCAGATCTGTTTAATCTAATCATGCTAAATGCTCTGTGAAAGTCACACCTTTTCTGTAAATGTACCTTAAGAGGTTCTAAAATTGAGTGGAACTTAATTTGTCAGGTTCTCTCTTAACCAATATTATGGATAAGAATTGGTATTTGTACTGTATCCTTGGACATTCAGTAAGCCTCCTTTCACACCTGTTGTGGGGTTTTTTTCTCTCATTGAAAGGAGCCTATAATTATTGGTTCAAGTCTCACCCTCATGTATTGCCTCGCTTATTATCATACTAGAGGCCCGATGCATGAAAATTCGTGCAAGAGTAGGCCTTCCTTCCCCCAGCTGCCAGCACTGGCTTCCGTCCAGGACCCAGGCTCTCTCCTCCGGCCGCCAGCAGGCACCTGGGACCCGGTCCCGCTTCTCTCCGGCCCAGCTTCGTCAGGAAGGACGCCCAGTCTAATTAGCATATTACCCTTTTATTATTATAGACTAGAGGCCCGATGCATGAAATTCATGCAAAGGGCTGGGCCCTCGCAGCTGCGGTGGTTTGCCTTGACCCTCATAGCTGCAACTGGAAGGATGTCCGGTCTAATTAGCATATTACACTTTTATTATTATAGATTATATCATCTCCTTGAATTTAGGGACCTCTTTATCTTTTTTTTAGCATGGTGCTTAATGTAGAGCATCCTATATAATATAAGGCTAATATGCAAATTGTTCCCTCCGGAGTTCGACCCACTGGGAGTTCAACTGCTCACTATGATGTGCGCTGACCACCAGTGGGTGGCACGGAATGAAGGAAGGCCCCAGCCAGCAGCCAGGAGAAGGAAGGCCCCAATCGGCCCTGATTGCCGGCCAGGCCTAGGGACCCTACCCATGCACGAATTTCATGCACTGGGCCTCTTGAGTTCATATATTTACTAAACTATATTCAGTCAATCAATAGTCAACCAATAAAGATTCTGTGTGGAATTCACGTATGCTCTATTAACTTTATCTATACTTTTAAAAACCTGTTTTATTTGGGGCAGAGTTTACTTTTGTGGTAGGTGAGCTTATTTAGAAGCCTAATCAGAGACAGATGAAAATGTGGACCCTCATAGATGCAAAATCATGTAGCTTTCTCCCTCCCCCCTCTCCTCCCCCCAGACCTCATAACTTGTCCCAGGAGTCAAGAGGATGAAGCTCACAATGTACAAGCAGTAATTGATTCTTTGGCCTTGGATTACCTGCAGGTCAGCTTGTCTCATATAACAGGTTGGTATATACTTAACCATCAGATAATTTTGCATTCTACTAACATAACTTGTTTAGAACCCTAGACATCGTTTAGCAAAATGAGTAAGCTTATGATATAGACCAAACAGCAAGAATGAGCCAAGACAGCTGACTGGGTATAGTTAAGGCAGCCACCCTTGAGAGCTTTTCCAGGACAGTCAGACATTGAGTTTATAATTTATCTGAGTCCATAGTCCTGGCTGGTAGTTTGAAGTGTTATTTTTTAATTTTTTTATTTTAAAGCTACCAATGCTGCTTGTTTGTAGTAGCTAAGAAACACTTAGATGTCCATTAATGGCAACAGGTTAAGTAAATTATGGTAGCTCCATAGAGGGAACTACTCTGCAGGTAATGATTATGTTCTCTATGTACAGTGTCCATGTTAGTGAAATAATCTCCAGTAGAGTGTGAGAAAAATGTGGTGTAGTTACAATGACAGTATGTAGAGTATGCTGTTATTTGTAAATACAAAGGTAGGGACAACATACGTATATGCAGTTGATTTCATGCAGGAGGACTCTCTAGAAGCATATACAAGAAACCCATGATACTGTTTGCCTCCAATAAGGGGAACTAACGGGCTCCAGGACAAGGGAGGAATGAAACTTTTCATTGTATGTTTTTTATATTTTTTAAATTTTGAAGCGTGAATATATTACCTATTCAAAATAAATGAAACTGTAAATTGTTCTTGAACCTTTCTCTTAAATAGAGTAAATTATTTCCAGCTAACAAACAGAGTATCTTGGAGACTTGAAACTATATTTAAATTACTAAGAGAAGGTTTATATTGTTGATCTATTCTTTGACAGTAGTTAAAGGAGATAAATGTTAATCAGGTTATGTCATTTACATCTCTTAATTTGATATTGACAAGAACAAATTTTTGTAAAAATACTAAAGTTTTTGAATACAGGTAAGTAAATGTGGTACATTAGTTTGGAAATAATTTATTTTGAGGGATAATCCTGGGGTTTGTTTCCCTGTTCTTTTGCAACTTAGAATTGCTTTATCACTAGAGCAGGGCAATTTCTAGTATTTGTGCTTTTTAAACATACTGTATAGCAAAGCTGTGTCCCTTACAGAACTTATTTATTGTAGAACTTCCCCTGATAACTCATACCCACCCCATGACAAGTTGCAGAACTGCTTACCTCCTCCAGTAGACTGCAAAGCAGCTTTTTACTCCTTGTGTTTTGTTTAAATCAGTTTCCATGAATTACTGGATTCTGGCAGGCAGTCGTAGTTGCTGGGTTGGCAGAGTATACTCCCCTTCCTGGAAACTGTGAAGTCCTAAGTATGCCCTTGGGTATACCTGTGTATCTTGTTAAGCCAGAAAAACATAAAGCTGTAAGATTTCTGTTTAGTTGTTTTAAACACACAAAAATCTGTCAAACATTGTTTGACTAGCAGTATTGCAAAACATTAAGTTTCTGGTTTGTTTTGCATCATAACAAACGGCTAGATTCTCTCAAATATCAAATTTCCACTCTGCTTCTTCATGCTGCTGTGAGCACATGAGGCCAGGCTTGATCTCCCTCTTGAGTGCCTCGAGAATTAAGTCTGTCCATACCTGATGTTGACTGGAGTCTATCTTAAGGGGCATTTAACACGGCAAGTTTCCATGCTTTAAGAAACCCATTTCTTGTCAACATTTCCAATTTAACTTTTATTAAAAATCTATTATGGGCCAGGTGGTGTGTTAGGTACTATTTCAAGATTAACTTCTGGGCATAAAGTGGTGTGGTGAGAGGTTGGGGATGAGGTGAGATTAAAAAGGGTTTTACAGTCCTAACTGGTTTGGCTCAGTGGATAGAGCGTCGGCCTGAAGACTGAAGGGTTTGATTCCGGTAAAGTGCACATGCCTGGGTTGCAGGCTTGATCCCCAGTAGGGGGCGTGCAGAGGCAGCCAATCAATGATAAACATCATTGATGTTTCTCCCTCTCCTCTCTGAAAGCAATATATATATATATATATATATATATATATATTTTTTTTTTTTTTTTTTTTTTTCTTAAGTGTTTTTTATGTTGGGAGCCATTGGCGGTTTGTTGTTTGTTTTTATTAATTTCAGAGAAACATCAACCCTAACCAGTAATCAAACCCACCACCTTTGGTTTTTGGTGTACGGAGATGAGGCTCAAACCAACTGAACCATACTACCAGGGTCCATTGATAGTTTGTTTTTGTTTTGTTTTTTTTGGTAATTCCCACCTGAGGATATTTTTTCCATTGATTTTTAGAGAGTGGAAGGGGTGGGGTAGAGAAAGAGAGAGAGAAGCATTGATGTGAGACAGACACATCAATCAATCGCCTCCAGCAAGCATCCTGACTGGGGCCTGGGATAAACCTGCAACCCAGGTATGTACACTTGACCCTGAATTGAACCCTCCGCCCTTCAGTGGTGTGCACGCCAACACTCTACCACTGAGCCACACCAGCCAGGGCCCATTTACAGTTTTTAATTTTAAAAAAAATGGTATGATCTATACACAATAAATAGGAATTAACATATTTGAAAAAATTAGGAAATCTGATTAAAGTATCCCAACACATTTCTTTTTTTTTTTTTTTTAATATATTTTATTGATTTTTTACAGAGAGGAAGGGAGAGGGACAGAGAGCCAGAAACATCAATGAGAGAGAAACATCGATCAGCTGCCTCCTGCACACTCCCCACTGGGGATGTGCCCGCAACCAAGGCACATGCCCTTGACCGGAATCGAACCCGGGACCCTTGAGTCCGCAGGCCGACGCTCTATCCACTGAGCCAAACCGGTTAGGGCATCCCAACACATTTCTTATTGTTTTCTTTTTATATTTCTTTATTGCTATTATCTTCAAAAAAAACCACCATCTGGGAGGATTCCACAATCTGAAACAGTGTTCTCTCCTTTCATTTTTTTTTCACCAGCCAAATAAATTTCTGCTTAGCTGTTTTTTACTTTGGTATAAATTTTATCTGAATATGTTTTCTTAAGTCCATTTTTTGCTTCTTGATAAAGGAGGGAATATGCCAATGAATTATCAAACACCATATTCAAACCTACCCTCTTTGTTTGTTCAGATATAATCAGGTATCAGGAAATTGATGTTTTTAATACAGTGATCCTTGAGCAACACAGGGGTTAGGAGTGCCAATCCCTGCGCAGTCAAAAATTCAGGTATAACTTAAGTTAGCACTCCACATATGCAGATTCCCAACCACAGATAGAAAATACTGTTTTCAAACTGGGTTTGGTTAAATTCGCAGATGCAAAACCCGAGGATAGAGAGGGCTGACTGTATATTTATTGGGGAAAATAAAATCTGTGTTGTTCAGGGTCAATAGTATTACATTGTTTCTCCAGAGTTGGTTTATAACCCTTGTATCTTGAGCAATATTTTCATAGTGGTATATCCATTTCAAAATTATGAGGCTTTTGATTTCTTGGTTAAATTTTTTAATAGCTCTGTATTCTGTGTCCAGGAGAAAATATAATGAAAGGAGATAAAGAATCTATTAAGAATCTCCTAGAAATATTTGATGGATTGCTGGAGTATCTTACAGAACACATCAGCGAAGCATCTCACGAGAAAAGTAAGTTTAAGAACAGAAATTTGGTTTAGTTTATTTGTTATGTCCCTTTTTGCCTCTTATATTTGGGCCTCCCTATGTAGTAGTGCCTTAGTTGGACAGTGTTTTCTAAAGTGATTGTTACCTTTGCAGGTGTAAGTTTATATGGCAGTATTATCTATAGCTGATCAGATTCCTCAAAACACCAGTTAATGATGGGAAGTAAGTCTTTATTAACATTAGTCACATCTGGTGTGCAGAGCAGCTTCTTCGGTACCTGAGCTAGCATTTCACTTACCAATGATTAAAAAGGTATTTGAAGGCAGACCATGGGCTAAGTGCCATTCACTGTATGACTGAAGCTCTCTAAGCCTGTTTTCTCATCTGAAATTCACTTATAGTTGTAAAGAAGGTTAAGTAAGTAGATATGCATAAATGGTTTAGCACCAAGCCTAGCTCAGAATAAATGCACAATAATTGTTACCTAATGTTATTAAAATGTTGCTTGGTAAATACAGAGGGGTAGATCTGAATCATAGGACATTTCACCCACATACCTCCTGAAATCCCTCCCCTGGTGAGTTAATGCCTCTAGTGAAAGTGTATTCCTCATGTATTTGGGGTAGAAAAAAGGTTGATACTCCTAAGGAAAATATTATCCAAGACTTGATGTGGTCTCACTCTTAGAGCTTAAGGTAGGCTGACACAGTCATTTTTTTCTGAAGCCACACCCTAGTCATCTTGCCTCAGACATCCCTTACAGATAGAGAAGTATAATAATAATAATAATAATTAATAAATCTACCTAACTTAAATAATAGAACATTGCTAATACAACTGTAGACCCACCTTTTTTTTGTTGTTGTTGTTGTTAATCCTCACCCAAGGATATTTTTCCATTGATTTTTAGAAAAAGTGGAAGGGAGAGGGAGAGAAAAACATCTGTGTGAGACACATCGATTAGTTGCCTCCTGCACACACCCCATCCAGGGCCAGGGAACCTGCAACTAAGGTACATGCCCTGAACCGAAATCGAACCCAGGACCCTTCACTCCAAGGGCCGACGCTCTATCCACTAAGTCAGACCAGCTAGGGCTAGAGTCTAGCCCAGGGGTGGGCAAACTTTTTGACTCGAGGGCCACAATGGGTTCTTAAACTGGACTGGAGGGCCGGAACAAAAGCATGGATGGAGTGTTTGTGTGAACTAATATAAATTCAAAGTAAACATCATTACATAAAAGGGTACGGTCTTTTTTTTTTTTTTAGTTCATTTCAAACGGGCCGGATCCGCCCTGCGGGCTGTAGTTTGCCCACGGCTGGTCTAGCCGCTAGACCCTGCTTTTAAATCAATACTTGTGCCCTAGCTGATTTGGTTCAGTGGATGGAGTGTCGGCCTTTGGACTGAGGGGTCCCAAGTTAAATTCCGGTCAAAGGCACATGCCCGGGTTGTAGGCTTGATACTCAGTAGAGGGTGTGCAGGATGCAGCCTATCATTGATTCTCTCTCATCACTGGTGTTTCTTTCTCTCTCTCCTTTCCCTTCCTCTCTGAAATCAATGAAAATTTTAAAAAAAAACACCAACAATACTTGTATTGTTTCTTTGTTACCCAGATAATACATTCTCATTATAGGGGATGATTTGGTGCTTTCAAATTTCACTTTTGCAAGAGCCCAGTTTACCAGGAAGAGTTGAGGGTTCCTTACTGTTCTTACCTTTACCCACTCCTATATAGAAACAGTAGTATATTAACTTGGGGTTTTGTGTGTGGGGTTTTTGGTATTGTTTTTATCTATTCTAAACAGGTGAAACTGGAGAGGGTTTTAAAGAATCCCATGGAGAAGAACCTTTGGAAGAGTCAGAAAGTATTAAAGAATCCAAATCATCATGGAAAAGAGTTTCTTCTGGGAGGTACCACTCAATGTTTGAATTTAATCATTACAAGTTACACTTTTTCCTTCTCCTAAGAATTAAAATTGTACACAGTATACCAGAATGGCAGCAAAAGAACAACAACAAAACACACACACAAAGCTAATGTGAAAATTTTACTAACTTTTAAACCTCTCTGAGGGAATTTTAAGAACCTTGAGCTATATACAGTGCTTAATTCTCAGCATTAACTACCTACTTATTTTTTTAATTTTTCCACCACCTTCAAAGTAGCTTACATCCCTTGCAAAAAGAAGAGAAATAAAAAAAGAAAGATATCTACCATTTAGAATAGCTACTTTAACATTTTGTTATACTTCAGTCTTCCTTATTATGTTTTTTTATTTAGTTATATTGTTTATATAATTTTGTTTCCTGCATTTTAAAATTAGCATATCAAGTCTTTTTCCAAGTTATTAAACTCTTTATAATCATTTTTAATCACTGTGATAACATACCATTCTTACGGGTGTATCATAATTTACTAAACCACTTCTCTAAAGTGGAGGTGGTTGTTCCTGTGTGTGTGTTCTTTTTAATTTTATATATATATTTTAAAGAATAGTTGATTGATTGGGCGGGGTGGGGGGGGAGGAGAGAGGAAAAAAACATTGATGTGAGAGTGCAACATTGATTGACTGCCTCCCATGCACCAACCAGGGATGGAGCCCGCAACCCAGGCATGTGTTTATATTTTTTAAATGTGATCTGTACCTTTGTTTATTTTTTCTTCCCCTTCCCTCCCAATATCTTTAAGTTGCATTCAGAGTCAAAGAATATAAATGCTACAAGGCTGTCAAAAGTTGTTAAATTGCTTTCCCAAAAGGTCATGGCTGATTATACACCCACTAGCAGGATGAAAGTGCTGGGTTACTGAACCCTCGTGTACCAATATCACTGACCAATATTAGAGTTTAAAATTTGTGCTATTTTCATAGAAAAAATAATTATTACAGGCTTGATTGTACTTCTGCTAACTAGATGTTGAACATTATAATAATACTTTCTTTTAAATATCTGATTCTCAGATAAACATCAAGAAGTGATAAGTGATAGAAGGGAGTGTCTTTCTCTTTCTGTGTAAAGCAATGAATACTCACAGGCAAGGCTGCTTGAAGCAGCTTTTGGGGTTCTCATGGGAGGGGCCCTCTATGGTCAGGCTGGGCCCTGAGTAAGTAAGGGAACTCTTTCAGGTGTTCCTGGTCATCTGAGGCTTTGGACCCCTCTTGGGTTGGAGATGAAGTAGAATCTACTGGTGAAATAATTAGACTTGGAGACACAGCACACACCTTTTCTCTGAGAAGTAATGGTGAGTAGTTAAACTTTAAATATAAGTTATTGTTATTCAGCATACAACTGTTAAAATGTAAATAATTATATTTAGAAGTGTTTAAAGTTGAGAATAGAGAGAGCCCTAACTGGACTTAAGAATTGAAATCCCTGAATACCACCATTACCCACTAAATATGAACAGTTTTCTGAAATTAATGAAGTGGGAATCAGGCACATGGGCAAATAGGCGAATGCAAGTTTGTCCTGTAATATGTGGGACTTGATGCCATGGGAATGGAATTCTAGATGCAGCTTAACAATCTAGTCACACTCAGGGTACCCCTTAAGTATAGTTTCCTGAACTGGGTGACTCTTTTTTTTCATGGTTTCAACCAACAGGACTGTACATCCAGTGGCAGTTTTTCTCTCAGGCTTCAGGCCACACATATGCTACAATCTACTGCTTATATACAATAAACCTGAATATCTTTCAGGCCCATTTTGAGCCTTTCTCCTTACCCTCCTCCAACCATCCCAATTCCCTGTGCTGTCCACTTGATTGCCCTGCTCTTTGACATTATATTGTTTCTTCTGCATAGATGCTCTTCCTTTCTATTCCTGGAAAACTCACCATACAAAATTGAGTCTCTCCCTGACCTGCCTCAGGCTCTGAGGCTCTTTTACCCTCAGTATAGCCCCACCTTATTTTGGTAACACCATTTTATAATTTTTTTTAATGTGTTTTTATTCATTTTAGAGAGAGAGGAAGGGATAGGGAGAGAGAGAGATAGAAACACAAATTATAAGAGAGAATCATTAATTGTCTGCCTCTTGCATGCTCCCTACTGGGGATCAAGCCCACAACCCGGGCAAGTGCCCTGATCAGGAATCAAACCATGACCTCCAGGTTCATAGGTCGATGCTCAACCACTACACAACACTGGCCAGGCTTGGAGGTAACGCCATTTTCACTTTGCATATTAACTTTGAGTTTTTCTATTATGTTAACTGTAAGTTCCAAGAACAGTAGCCATATCACATTCATTCAGTAAAGAAGGACATTTCTGCCCTAACCAGTTTGGCTCAGTGGATAGAGCGTCGGCCTGCGGACTCAAGGGTCCCAGGTTCGATTCAGGTCAAGGGCATGTACCTTGGTTGCGGGCACATCCCCAGTGGGGAGTGTGCAGGAGGCAGCTGATCGATGTTTCTCTGTCATCGATGTTTCTAACTCTCTATCCCTCTCCTTTCCTCTCTGTAAAAAATCAATAAAATATATTTAAAAAAAAAACAAATTTAAGAAGGACATTTCTTAATGGTAAAGGGATCAATCCAACAAGGGGATATAATCCTTGTAAACATTTACATACCCAACATAGGAGCATCTAAATATATAAAGCAAATATTGACAGACATAAAAGGAGACGTAGACAGTAATACAGTTATAGTATTAGAAACTTTAACATCACGTTAACATGCAGAAGGCAACCAATCAATGTGTGTCTCTCACATCGGATGTTTCTCTTTGTCTTTCCCTATCTCTTCCACTCTCCCTAAAAATCAATGGAAATATATCCTCAGGTGAGGATTAACAAAAAAATTCAAAATATACAAAGAACTACTACAACTTAACAACAAAAAAGTTCCAATTAAAAAATGCACAGCTGCCCTAGTTGGTTTGGTTCAGTGTGGATAGAGCATCAGCCTGTGAACTAAAGGGTCCCAGGTTTGATTCTGGTCAAGGGCACATGCCCAGGTGCGGGCTCGATCCCAAGTGTGGGCATGCAGGAGGTAGCCCATCAATGATTCTCATCATTGGTGTTTCTCTCTCTCTCTTTCTCTCTGAAATTAATTTAAAAAGTATATTTTTTAAAAATGCACAGCTCTAGCCAGTTTGGCTCAGTGAGTAGAGCATCACCCTACAGACTGAAGGGTCCTGGGTTCATTTCTGGTCAAGGGCACATGCCCACCCAGGTGGCGGGGCTCGATCCCTAGTGAGGGGCGTGCAAGAGGCAGCCAATCAATGATTCTCATCATTGATGTTTCTCCCTCTCTGAAATCAATAAAAAATATATATATTTTTTAAATGCACAGAGACCCTGGCTGGGTAGCTCAGTAACTTGGAACCAAGGTTTTGGCTTCAATCCCAGTCAGGGCACATACATGGATCAGCCAATGAATGCATAAATAAGTAGAACAAATAAGGGGGGAAAGGAGATAACTATAATAGTGTCAACATTAAAAATTTAAATAATTTTAAAAATAAAAATTGAAAAAGGGATTAAAAAGTCAAGAGAGGAGAAGTCATGAATCCACTTCATTTATGCAAAGTTTGTGTATGGTAGATTTATAAAGGAGCAAAGTGGATAATTTGCTTGATCTATAAATCTTTGATTATGGTATCAGCCAAGACTCCTAGCTTAGAGCTATACCTACACAACAGTCAGTGTTTCTATAACTCTAGCATATATTTTTCTAAAGCAAACTAATGAAACACTGTGTAAAACTTACCTTTCAAGTTGTATACATAATTCTGGGCTACAGAACTACATCTTGCTATCTGATAGTCATGAAAAGTAATCGTTATTTTGGGGGAGAAACCAAGATGGCGGCATAGGTAAACACTGGAGATTGCTGCCTCACACAACCACTTCAAAAATACAACTAAAAGACATAATGGACATCATCCAGAACCACAGGAAGGCTAGCTGAGTGGAATTTCTACAACTAGAAGGAAAGAGAAAAGGATACCGAGACTCAGAAGAGGTGCAGTGCTGAAGTAAATACAAAGGTGCGGAGGTGCATGCGGAGAGGGCTGGCGGCTGAGGACACAATTGTCTTTTTCAATCGGGAGGGAGTCTCAGGCTCTGAGATCCAGTTCCGGGCGAATCTCTGGGGACCCAGACTCATACGGGAGAAACAGGACTGTCTGGCATCGGTCGGAACTCGAGGGCAGCTTTCTCTCGGAGGCACTTGCGGCGATTGCCAGGACCTCTGAAGGCAGGACTGAGAGCAGACATACTGCTGGCTCGCTCGGCCCGCCCTGTTGATCCCCTGGGGCCCCGCCCCGCCCCGCCCAAGCCATGCACGGAGGCTTTTGCATATGAAAGGCCCAGTCCTTTGTGATCTGAAAATAACTTAACAAACTGCAGCTGCCCCAAGGCCCCAGGGCAACTTGCAGAGCTGGCTTCTGCTGGGTAGCCTCAGGCAAAGGCTAGATTAGCACCTCCTTAGATCCAAGAGCCAGTGTACCCAGTGGTCAGAGTGGGACCATCCAATTACAACTCCTCAGATCTATAAGGGACACACTCAGGGGGCAGACTCAGTGAGCACCAAAGCCCCACTGAAGCAAGTCTTGCCCCATAAGGGTGTTTGCAGCACAGAAGTTCTCCCACCATAGACACAGCTGATTCTCACAGCCAATTGGCCTGGAGGTCAAATCCTCCCAGTTTTATCTACAACAATCAAGGCTTAACTACAACAAGACTGTGCACCAAGCCCACAAGGAGGTGCACCAAGAGTGTCTACCTCAGGTAATTGGGACATTTAGCACAGAAAGCCACTCTGTCGACACAGCGAAGCATAAAAAATGCCAAGACAAAGAAACAGCACACAAATGACAGAAATGGAGGAAAGCAAACTACTGGATATAGAGTTCAAAACCACACTTTTAAGGTTTTTCAAGAATTTTCTAGAAACCGCCAATAAACTTAATGAGACCCTCAAGAAATCTAGTGAGACCCTCGATGTTGTGATAAAGGACCAACTAGAAATTAAGCATACACTGACTGAAATAAAGAATATTATACAGACTCCCAACAGCCGACCAGAGGATCGCAAGAATCAAGTCAAAGATTTGAAATACGAAGAAGCAAAAAACACCCAACCAGAAAAGCAAAACGAAAAAAGAATCCAAAAATACGAAGATAGTGTAAGGAGCCTCTGGGACAGCTTCAAGCGTACCAACATCCGAATTATAGGGGTACCAGAAGAAGAGAGAGAGCAAGATATTGAAAACCTATTTGAAGAAATAATGACAGAAAACTTCCCCTACCTGGTGAAAGAAATAGACTTACAAGTCCAGGAAGCACAGAGAACCCCAAACAAAAGGAATCCAAAGAGGACCACACCAAGACACATCATAATTAAAATACCAAGAGCAAAAGACAAAGAGAGTATCCTAAAAGCAGCAAGAGAAAGAAAGTCAGTTACCTACAAGGGAGTACCCATATGACTGTAAGCTGATTTCTCAACAGAAACTTTGCAGGCCAGAAGGGAGTGGCAAGAAATATTCAAAGTGATGAATACCAAGAACCTACAACCAAGATTACTTTATCCAGCAAAGCTATCATTCAGAAGTGAAGGTCAGATAAAGAGCTTCACAGATAAGAACAAGCTAAAGGAGTTCATCACAACCAAACCAGTATTATATGAAATGCTGAAAGGTATCCTTTAAGAAGAGGAAGAAGAAGAAAAGGTAAAAATACAAATTATGAACAACAAATACACATCTATCAACAAGTGAATCTAAAAATCAAGTGAATAAATAATCTGATTAACAGTATGAACTGGTGATTATAATAGAATCAGGGACATAGAAAGGGAATGGACTGACTATTCTTGGGGGGGAAAGGGGTGTGGGGGGTGCGGAAAGAGATTGGACAATATCGTGCACCTATGGATGAGGACAGTGGGTAGGGAGTGAGGGCGGAGGGTGGGCTGGGAACTGGTTGGAGGGGAGTTATGGTGGGAAAAAAGAGGAACCAGTGTAATAATCTGAACAATAAAGATTTAATTTTTAAAAAAAGTAATCGTTATTTTGAGCAATCACACCAACATGGTTCTATGATTATGTCATTCCTGTAATTTTTTTATCTTCTGGGTACAAAATGCTTGTTTCAGTATGACATTCACAATTTTAAAAATTTACCTTTAATATTTTCTAGGTACCCAAGATCCTAACAAAATGCATTCTGAACAGTCCTCAACTGTACCATGTTCTAAGTCACGTGAAGAAGTGTTGAACCCTCTCTCACCCAGTTTTTTGTCCAGAAGTAAGACATCCTTTCCTAAAGACAGTAGTAAGGTTATTAGTTCTTGGACAATTTCTATGAGTTGGAGATAATAATTAGTTCCTGGGACAATGCTGTTGCTATTAGCCCTTTTACTTTTGTTGCTCTATACTTTATGCAGTTCTTTTGGGTTTTACATGATCTTATTTGTAAATTAGAGGCCTGGTGAGATGGCCCGGTGAGGTTGAGACAGCCCCGGTGAGGTTGAGACGGCCCCTGTGAGGCTGGGACGGCCCCTGTGAGGCTGCAACGGCCCCTGGGAAGCCAAGAAAAATACCACATGATCTCACTCATTTATGGATAATAAAGACCATTATAAACTGATATACAAAGGCAGAGCAGCATTGAACAGACTGTCAAACTACAGTGGGAAGCCTGGGGAGGGTTGGCGGGGTAAGAGATCAACCGAAGGACTTGTATGCATGCAAATAAGAATAACCAATGGACACAAGACACTGGGGGGTAGGGGAGGCTGGGGGAATGTCAAGGGGCGGGGGGGGGGGGGAAGGAGACATGTGTAATACTCTTTGTAATACTTTAAGAAATAAAACAAAATTAAATTTAAATAAAATAAAATTAAAAATTAAAAAAAAATAATTTTATGGTTGGGGGTCACCACAACATGAGGAACTGTATTAAAGGGTTGCGGCATTAGGAAGGTTGAGAACCATTGCATAAAGCCATTGTTAATGACTGTCTTTATAACATGTGGACAACCATAATTTATATAATTATTCTTCAAGCTATTTAGGGTTTTTAGTAAGTTTTTCATTGCTTTTAAATAACTTTTCAGGAAACTTTTATGATAATTTGTATTCTTCCTAATTTAATTAGATCCCTACTTGTTTACTGAGGATGAGTCCCTGATTTGTTTTTTTGTGTGCTTTTTAAAAAAAAATCAAGTTAAAATGTATTTCTAAGTAGTATTATGAATATGTTTACATAGGTATATGTGTATATAAGATGATTTATTTCTTAGAGTTTCATTTTAACGTCCACTTAAATTCATCCAACTAGCAGAAATTCCTTCTGTGGAAATGACTCCAAGTGCTAGGAAGCTAGGGGAGCCTATCCGATCAGCTATTCCTTTACATCCACCTTATCAGCCTTCAGAGCCTCGAGCACCCTATCCCATAGGAAAAGAATACTTGCATTCAAGTCATTGCTCCCCTGCCATGAATTCTACTGGAGAGGGCACAGAATTTTTTGTGGTAAGTAGAAAAGCTTGCTTTCAATTGGTTAGATGTCTGTAGATTTAAAGAAGTCTCTGCTAGAATAGTAGTCAAGGATATTACACTAGTCAGAGCACTGTACTTCTTAAACTTTACCTCTGCATATTCCTAATGGTCTTACTTTAGGAATATAGGGGCAGGATGAATGTATAAAAAGGGAAATAATAAGAGCCAACACGTTTACTTTGTACCAGGCACTGTTCTAGGTACTTTACAAATAGTGAATAATTTACTCTTCTCAACACAGCTCTGGGAGTAGATACTATTTTTCATTTCCCATGGGGAAGCTGATAGAGGTTTAGTATCTTGTCCCAGGTCACACAGCAATTGTAGAGCCAGGATTTGAACTCAGGTATTCTGGCTTCAGAACCCACATTGTATGTCCCTGATTAAGTAAATTAAAATGTTTAAAAGTATAAAAGGCGTGAAAAAAACCTTTTATCCATAGTCCTTTTATCCAGCATGAACTACTATTAATATCTTGGCCTATTTGCTTCCACTCTTATTCTTTAAAAAAAAAAAAAATTCTTCATAAGAGTTATCCTGTCCTTTATCTTCCTAGAAATAAGAACAGGTAAGTATATGCAAAGAGTAAATTTATAAATAATGATATATTCTCATTTTGAAAAAGTCAAACAATACAGAAAAAGTACAGAGACAAAATGACCATCATTAGCATTAGGTGACCATCATTTTAAACATTCTATGTATCTATTCAGAGAGGAGGGTGGATGAAAGAAAAGAGCAAAAAGGAATCATAGGACAATGATTGCATTTGGAAGAGGCTTGGGGGTGGTGGTGAAAGGACTTATGAGTTGCTGGTAATACTCCATTTCTTGACCTGAGTGGCAGTTGAGCGGGACACTTAAACTTCAATTAAAAAGTTTTTTAGCCCTAACTGGTTTGGCTCAGTGGATAGAGCGTCGGCCTGCGGACTCAAGGGTCCCAGGTTCGATTCCAGTCAAGGGCATGTACCTTGGTTGCAGGCACATCCCTAGTAGGGAGTGTGCAGGAGGCAGCTGATCGATGTTTCTCTCTCATCGATGTTTCTAACTCTCTATCCCTCTCCCTTCCTCTCTGTAAAAAATCAATAAAATACATTAAAAAAAGAAAAGTTTTTAAAATATTTTTTAAAGTATAATATTTTAAAAATATTATAGTTATTTACTAAAAAAATATTAAATTTAACTTCAATAGAAGAAAAAGATACTGAAGTGAAACTAAAAACATTGTTAAATATCAAATATTCCTTTACCACAAGAAATATTTTCCAGAAGATTCCCTCTGAGGTTAAGAAATAACTTGTTAAAATATTAGGAATTTATATTCATATTTTAAGAGGTTTTGTTTTTAACTGTTTCAATTTTGGACAATTTATATTGACTTCTTGATATGAAAGATAATGACTTTAATACTTTCCACTTGTGATTTGATCATTTTTCATTGTTCAGGTTTAGCCATAATCCCTGAATTTTCGTATTTGCGAATACCTCACCTGCCTTTATAGTTGAATGGCACCCTGAGCCACACTTTTTCTCTGAGTACAAGTTTACAGACATTGCTCCATTCTTTTAGTATTGAGGATCTATAGTGTATTTGGCAAATTCTCTATTTTTTAAAAAAAGCAAAACATGGAGAATAAAGGGACCTAGCTTTGTGAAATAGATCCTCTCCTTCCCTCACACTCAAAATGTTATTTTTGTGTGTCTTCTTTATAGTTTTTCAAATCAACTCTCTTTTGTTTTTAATAGGAACCAGATAATAGAGTTTTCTTAACTTCCAAGTTGCCTGAAGATAACAAACAGGAAACATATCCAACTCAAGTCCAAAGCCCTAGGACAAGGAAGCTTCCTAAAGGAAAAAGGTAACATTACTGCAGGCTTCATTGTTTACAATCTGGTAAAGGGATTTGAAGTTAGGGCTATACTCTCCAAATTTAGCTGTGAAGACCGGTATGAAATATTTGTTAAAGCACATATTACAATTATTTTAAACTAAGTAATGTACACTTGGCTACCTAAATATCCATGGTCATTTTTATTACAGATATGGAAACAAAGCTGCTGTCTCATCCTGGGATTCACCTTTCTCTCAGAAGCCAGAAGATAGGTTAACAGGACAAGAATTACATGCAGTATCAGAGAAACTCTCTCAACGGCTCTCTGAACTAGATTGGGCAAGTCTTGTTTTTATCTATATTGATATTGCCATAGTTGGTGAGCATTTAAGTCATTTTATAATTGAAAGTGAAAGCTAAGCTAAAAAGCTGGAAAGTTACTTGTGTTTTAGTTGCTGTGAAAATGTTCTTAAATAAGACAGAACATAGGATGAAAAACAATCTAGCCTTTCATGATATAACCAAATTTGGTACATATTTACCCAAATTTTTATTGAATTCTGATGAAAACGAATCACTTAACATAAGTAATTACATGAAATCATTTATCTTTTTTGTTTTTAAATACATTTGTATTGATGTCAGAGAGGAAGGGAGAGGGAAAGAGAGAGAAACATCAGTGATGAGAGAGAACCATTGATTGGCTGCCTCCTGCATGCCCCCACAATGGGGATCCAGCCCACAACCTGGGCATGCGCCCTGATCAGGAATTGAACCATGCATGACCTGGTTCATAGCTCCACACTCAACCACTGAGCCACACTGGCTGAGCTAAATCATTTATCTTTTGATACATCTGTAATATAGTTTCCTTTTGTCAATAAAATTTATGGATCTCTGATTCTCACAAAATACAATATAATAGTTTGGGGGTATCATTGAATAAATGTATTAAATCCTTATTGAATTACTCCAAAGTTTATTGAAACTGAATAGTCCAAAGCACTGGTATACACTCTTTAGAAGTTAAACATGCATAAACATCTGAAAACTTGTTATTTATTAGTGCCTGATTATCAGGGGAAGCTTTCTAAAGGTTGCATTTGTCCTGTCCTTCCAACTTACTTTCTGCTAAAATCAATGAAAAGATGTTGAATTTCATTGGTAGATGTTAAAAAGTGCCCTGGGTGATCGAATTAAAGAAAAGACTCACCACGAAGAAGATAATGGAAATGAAGAAGTGAAGAGTGGAAATTCTGAGACACTGTCCCAGCACAGTGACGGCGTCATGGAGTGTGGGCCAAAGAAGCGAAAGCCAGGTACCTATCCCAGAGGGGCAGGATGAGGACAGGCTACGGAACCACATAGGCGCTTCTATGGGTTTATAATGACTGGCTTTCTCATTTTAAATAGTTCATAAATATAAAAAGGATAAAAAATAATATCAAGTACCTGTATCTTCACCATCTAGAAGTAGCAGATGTTAATAATAGTTATACTTTACATCTCTGCATTGAAGTAAGAATCTAAATACCTTATCTGTCCTTCCCACAGTCAATTCTTTTTCCTTCCCTCAAAGTAACCACTCTCAAAATTGGCATATTTTTTTCTTATTCCTGTTTTTATTTTTTCTTTCCAGTTTTATTGAGGTATAATTGACATATGTCATTGTATTAATTTAAGGTGTATATTTTGATGATTTGATGTGTATATACTGCAAAATAATTTCCACAAGTTTAGTTAACATATAACCTTTAAGATCTAATCTCTTAGCAACTTTCAAATATGCAATACAGTATTTTTAACTAAAGTCTCCATGAAGAACATTACATCCGCAGAACTTATAACAGGAAGTTTGTACCTTTTGTTCACCTCCACACATTTCGCCCACTCCTAACCCCCACCTTTGTCACCTGCAAATCTGTTCTCCGTATCTGAGTGGGGTTTTTTTAGGTTATACATACGAGTGAGAAAATACAGCCATTTATCTTTTTTGTCTGACATATTTCATTCAGCATAATGCCCTCAATGCCCATCTATGTTGCCACAATGGCAGGATTTCCTTCTTTTTTATGGTTGAATAATATTGCATTGCATTTATATGCATTCCTCATCCATTTATCTGTCAGTGGACACTTAAGATAGGTTGTTTGCATGTCTTGACTGTTGTAATACTACTACTTTTCACGTGGAGGTATAGATATCTTTTACATTACTACATGTGTGAAAGTAGCAAACAAACCAGCCCCCAGCACTGTGGCCCCAAGTCCTCAGCACCCACACTGTCTTGAACTCTCTCATTTAAATGACAATGTTCCATCACTTTGATTGTGGTTTCTGGAGAATTGCCATTTTCTTTCTGCTACCTGTGACCTTGGTTATTCATGGTATTTGATGGGTTATTCCTCTGCTGGCATATTTGAAGTAGTGAACACCTTTATTTAGGTACAGTCTTGATTTTAACAATTCAGCAGGTTGATAATTAGATCTTTTTCCCCCCAGTAGGTGGTGCTATAGCACAAGTTTTTGTTTTTTCTTAGGTGCGCTACTTTGCACCCCTCTGGGGTTGTGGTTTGTGGGGGTGTGTGGTTGTAGGAGTCTCCACCTGGGTGACTGTGTGTGTGTCCCTGCTGTGTCTTAGTCACCTGGATCTCCAGACATCACCATCATGGTGGGGAGATGTGACATGAGGGGATAGGCTGGGTTTTCTAGCCTGCTACACCGCTACCTGGTTCCCTGTGGCTGCTTGGCACCACTGTGCTGTAGCCAAGAGGCTGTAGACATGTCTCCACTACTGTTACACGGCCCACTGCAGTCGGGGGAGGGAGCGGATTCTCAGGTACAGACACTGCTTCTGCCCCTCTTACCCTCTGCCAGGCTGTAATGTGTGGGCTGCACCCCTACTACACCACTGCCACCACTGTTGTGTTAGCTGGAGCCATGGGTCTAGCCACAGCAGCAGGGGAACTGCATCTGCAGGTACCATCCTTGTCCTTACCCCCACCCCTCCTCCCCTATACATTCTATCTATACACCCACCTTCAGATGTACCAATGTGTGGATCTCTCAGGCATGGCAGTGTTGAACAGAATCTTTGTTGGGTTATAGATGTCTGGTTAGTTGTAAATTTAAGGGTAGATACATAGGGGTCTTCCTACTCCACAATGATGCTGAAGTCACTCCTGTACTGCCATCTTGAACAGTAACCCTTTTAACCCTGTGTTTATACTTTAATAGCCTGTGTTACCTGTCTAAATATGTTATTGTTTTATTTTTTTAAAACAGTTTACATAGATACTGTATATATTATTTGGAAACTTGCCTTTTTGGTTAACATTGTTTTGGAACTCAATGTTGATACTTATACATTCAGTTAATTCATTTTAACTATTACATAACTAAGGTCATACAATTTATCCCATTTGGGTTTGTGTATATATTTCTCACCATTTCCCCTATTGTAGGACATGTGGATTGTTTCCATAACTACAAACAGTTCTGCTATGAACAACCTTAACAAGTTTCTCTAGGATCTACATCTATTAGAATTACTGGATCATGGGGTTCACACTTTTGCACCATTACCAGATTCCCCTCCAAAGTGATTGCACCGGATTATATTCATCTCAGCAATGCATGACAGTTTCCAGTTTGCCACATTTTTGCAGATACTTCCTATTGTTTGTTCAAATTCAAGTAATTATCTTGTCTTCCACCAACTAGAATTCTGCATGTTTTCCATCTACTTTGGCCATCCTTTTTTCTCTAGAAACAGTACTTCTCATCTAAAACTTCCTGAACATTTTCAGTTGTTGTTTTTTGGTGTGTGTGTGGTTTTTTTTACTCCAAGAATATTTTTTCCTTCTCGTGATTATTGTATCTCTTCCTTTACATTTGGCTCAGGTAATCTCTAGAACCCTAACCCACTAACCTACATGTTCTCTTACTGTATACATCCATATGGTATAGTCAGTTTTCAAACATTATAAGTTAAAATGTTATTTTAGCTAGATGTTCAGTTTCTAAAGAATACTACATTATGGCTGTAGTAAAATGTCCTAAAAGTATCATTTTAAATAGATTGTGCAATTCAGTTTTTCTTAATATCTCAGAATTCGAAATGAATTAAGATTTGAAATAAGAGTGAAAGGAAAAATAAAAGCTCAGGGAAGTTTGATTTCTCTGGGAAATTTTATTTAGAAAGATATTAAACTAATTTCCTTGACCTTAGAACTATATTGAATTATTCCACTTTTCCAGAAAGGCACAGAGTCCCCCTCTTCACAACTGTTAGATGTCCAAGCACAGCTATAAACAATGGAACATAAAACAGTTTGTGAAAAGTGATTTGTTAGATTATAGGTAGTGTGGAATTAGGATGGCTAGATGGCTAAGTAGGAAATGCCAGGACTGCTTAGAAAAAGCTAAAATATGTTAACTTTTGCTGATAAGCGCACTGCTTTATAAGGATAAGATTTGGGTAAGTAAAAGGATAGCAGACATAACTCAGATGGCCAAACATTTTCTTTCTTCCTCTACCACTAAGAGCACTTTATCGGCTTTTGTGTACAGCTGGCATCCCACATTTTGCTCCATGTTCAACTCCAAGTTGAGTATAGAACCTAAGTACTTTGAGACAGTGCACATTTATGTGCAGTTGTCTGTTTATTTGGTAGGATTAAAGATACAAATACAAATTAGTCATAGGAAGAGTCCATTTAGAGTACACTTAGCAGTCACGGCCACTCCCTTTGGATTTGGTGAAAATCAACTATTTGGTCTCTTATTTAACATTTCTGGTTGTCAGGAACTAATGGTATATGTCTCTTCTGTGTTGTAGGAGTTGCCACGCCTAGAAAGCCACCCTACAGATCTCATTCGCTCTCTCCATCTCCAGTTAACAAAAACAAACAGTTCCATATGGAAAGAAAAAAGCAGAGAAAGCCAAAAGAAACAGATATCCGCCGATTCCAAGCTAAGGTACATTCCATCTCTTGACTACCATTGGACAGCAGGTAGTACCATTTACCCTCAGCCAAATGCTACAGTGATTAAAGGCTAAAATGCATTTAATATTCTTGAGCTAAGTAGATGATAGGAAATTATGTGATATGGCTTTTATGTCCCATATTAGGGAGCATAAAACTTGTACTCACAAAATTTTAAGAAGACTAACCTTGTCAGATATAGACCAGTACTGAAGGAAATTAAGAAAGAGTAGGTCAGTAAGGATTGATAGTTTCAGAGAGACCTTTAGAGATTAACGGAATTTGAGGTAGATTAAATGTGACAGGCCATTTGAGGTACAGATAGGATGAAAGTAACCAAGACAGGAATGAGAGGAGGTGGTTAGGATTCAACAAGGAGAATGTATGATTACCAAGGAAGACTTTCTGCTATGGAGTAGGGATTTTGAAATGTAATATAAATTTAGAACACTTAAGTTGTTTTCTATAGTTTCCTATATAATGAAAGCCTAATATGCAAATTGTCCCCTTGGGCAGTCATTCTACCGGGAGTTTGACCATTCGCTATGATGTGCAGGGGACAGCGTGGAAAATGGTGGGAGTTGGCGACCCACTGCGACCTCTCGCAGGCTACCTGGGGGCAGGGGTGACGGGGACAGAGGTGCAGTAAGAATGCGGGATGTTCACCGAGCTTACTCTCACTCTCACGCCCCACACCCGCACGGCCTCTTTCGGGTGAGCTGGGCCATAGCCACCAGGACCGCAGGGGCCCGTCGGGCTCCTCATGGGTTTGCGCAGGAGCCAGTCTGCAAGGCCAGCTGGGAGAGAGTGTGCTGCCCACCCCGTGGGGACTTGGATGCTGTGACTAAGGCAGAGAAGGGCACATGGAGGCCCGGGGCCCAGGTTTTGCCCAGGACCCAGAGGTCAGGTGGGACCTGCCCTTCCACGCCAGAAGCTCACGCTTTGATCGCTGGCCAGGCCTAGGGACCGAATCCATGCATGAATTTCGTGCACCGGGCCTCTAGTATTTTATAATTCACACTAGAGGCCCGGTGCACAAATTCGTGCATGGGGGGGTCCCTCAGCCTGGCCGACGATCGGGGCTGTCTTGCTCAGTCTCAATGGGGGCTGGCCAGCCAGGGGAGGTTGGCACTGACCACCAGGGGGCAGCTCCTGCATTGAGCATCTACCCCCTGGTGGTCAGTGCACATCATAGCTACCGTCCAGTCATAATGGTCATTTAGGCCAGTGGTCGCCAACCTTTCAGACCTCACAGACCACTGATGGCGACCGCTGGCTTAGGCTTTTATATATATAGATATATAGATGAGTTACAATAGCATGTAACTTCAATTCAACATGTAAATTCCACTCAAGGGAGTATCAAAATAATTTCAAGAACTATTAGAACAAAAAAATACATTATGTAGAATTTCATTTTATGTCTCAAGTACATGTCTATTAAATAATGTATATTTGTGATATAGATCATGAAAAGAACTTTTTAAAGAAGTGAATACAATGGCAGGATCTTAGATGAATTTTCTTCCTTCATTTTCATTTGTATGTTTTTTTATAACTAAATGTCATATGGCCTTTTCCTGTTGTAGGCACTAACTGAGGCATTTGAAAGGGAACTAAGAAGAAATAAAGTTCAAGAGAATATTGAACCTCCAGAAACAAATAAGGAGGAAACAGTGGGTAAAAGTCTCTACTGTAATAAATGCCATTTGATCAAATCAGTGGAAAGTACAGAGAAATGAACTTTTTAATATGAAAAAAGAATCAGCAGGGCATTCGCTCCTTAGAAAAAGACAGGATTTCATTTCATGATGTGGGATTTTTCTCTTATTTATAGGGTATCCAAGTTGCTGAATGTAGCAAGACATGATACCAGAGAACACGAGCATTTTTCCTTCCTGCCTAAAACTTCCCTCAGTTTTTAAGGGGTTCTTATTGCTTAGCAGTTCACCAAAGTTCTAATAGATAGTCTAGTCCAGTGGTCGGCAAACTCATTAGTCAACAGAGCCAAATATCAACAGTACAACGATTGAAATTTCTTTTGAGAGCCAAATTTTTTAAACTTAAACTATATAGGTAGGTACATTGTTATTAACTTAATTAGGGTACTCCTAAGGCTTAGGAAGAGCCACACTCAAGGGGCCAAAGAGCCGCTTATGGCTCACGAGCCGCAGTTTGCCGACCACGGGTCCAGGCTGACAAGTTAAAGGGATGTAAGAAAAGACAGGAAATCTCAGTTGTTAAAACCTGGTGGGAAGAAACCCAAAGCATCAGTTTCCATTGCCTTTCAAAAGGATGGTTATAGAAACTGAAAGCATGGAAAAAATGCTTATGCTAAAATGTTCAATAAATAAAACAGGATATAAAATACAATATGGTTACAACTAAACATTGGGAACTTTGACAACTTTTTCCATGTAGATTTAAAAAGAGACAAGTACATCAAAACATTATTAGTTGTATTTAGTGTGTGGGAATATGGCGACTATGAAATTTTTAAAAAATTCAGTCCTTTTTCAAATTCCATAGGATGCTGGAAGTCAAAAGATTCTTTATACTTAGAGTAGATAAATACTAAGCAGATTTTAGAAATCTAAAGTAAAATGGTTTGGCTCAAGATTAGTTAGCTATTTTTGTCAATATGTAATATTTAAGATGATGTATTAACAAGTTATTAGACTTCTGTCTTATTTCTACTCTGTTTTGTATCTGCTTTTAAGGAAAAAATATACAGAGAAGCTGGTCATAAAAGAACTCCAAAACACAGTCAACCCTGGAAGATTTACTCTAGAAACACCATAACTCCAAGTCCAAGAGGTGGCTTGCCAAAAGCAAATAAAGTAGTTCCAAGTAAGAACCACAAAATTGTACTTTGTGGAACACTGGCATCCTTTAAAAGTGTGTGCTCCATCTCAAGGACACTCACCGAAAACTGACATCCACAAGTTAGTTGGAGAAAGTTTCCTCTTTTATCACTGCCATGCTAGATTTCTGTAAAGAGATAAAACTCTTCAATAAGGCATTTATTTAAAACTCTTCAATAATATCTTTGGTGCCAGGATATAAGCCACCCTAAGGAATACTAGGGCCACTCACTACCTGCTGCTCCGGCTTTAGCGTTATTCTGCTCATTCATCCTGGCTGCCTTTTCTTTGTTTCTGGGAAGTTGGTAGAATCAGAGGGATGCGCCAAAGCAAGCAGATGGCCTGTCCAGCTCCTGTTATATTGACAGTTGGTGCCAGTGAGTGCTAGAGTTCTGTTACAAGGAAAATGAGGTCATGAAATGCCAAGGTGCGGTTTCAAAGACGGCTGGCCTAACTACATCCCATCAGACACACT
Source organism: Myotis lucifugus (assembly GCF_000147115.1). Classification (NCBI taxonomy): domain Eukaryota; kingdom Metazoa; phylum Chordata; class Mammalia; order Chiroptera; family Vespertilionidae; genus Myotis; species Myotis lucifugus. The sequence goes on along the minus strand of NW_005871148.1, from coordinate 4,070,105 downwards.
CTTTGCCTCCCAGTAGGGCTGAGGAGTCTGTGTGACCACACACAGAGCATCCACCCAAGGCAGCCGAGTCAGCTGAGCAGTTAGGATGGACTTCACAAGACCAGCTTGTCATCAATCAGATCTGTTGAGCTTATTTTCATTCGTACTAGTATTTGGCTTACTCTGGTCAAAGAAGGGATGCAAAAGTAATAACATACTTTTAGAATTGTTCTTTTCAGGATCTGAACCACATCACTTAGGTAAGCTTTGATCTATCACAGTGGTTCGCAACCTGTGGGTCGCGACCCCTTTGGCAGTCAAAAGACCCTTTCACAGGGGTCGCCTAAGACCATCCTGCATATCAGATAACATTACGATTCATAACAGTAGCAACATTACAGTTATGAAGTAGCAACGAAAATAATTTTATGGTTGGGTCACAACCTGAGGAACTGTATTTAAAGGGCCAGAAGGTTGAGAACCACTGATCTATCAGGAAGGTGGGATGAGAGTTCTTATTAAAAGCTGTCAGCAAGTCTCTCAGATTGAGCCTTTTTTCTTTTTACCTTGCAGTGAAAGTAAATGAACACAGTCTCCTGCCCCTGATGCTTGAGCAGTTTCCATTTCTCCATGTTTCTGGCCAAACACTAAGCAAAATGTGGAAACAGCAAATTGCACAGATTGAACAGCTCAAAAAAGATGCATATAGAGAAGATCGTTCAAAGAAGAAACTCCAGGATGAAGTAAGCTGTCAATTTTAAGTGTAGGAATATAACCAAAAAGGGAAAGAGCTTATCCCTGAAAATTTAGTGAACAGAATTATTAACCTCCTTCCCTTTGGTTTCATTTAAAGATAGAAGAAGCCTTAAGAAGGCATGACCTGCTTACTGCACTTGTCAAGAAAGAATATCAACATGACAAGAGATTGGTATGTCAAGAGCAAGTTGGGTATAACTTTGAATTTATAACTTATATTAATTACTTTTATTTGTACCAGCTGGGCAGTAGCCCCACAGATTGTTACCTTGAACACTTGCCTGTGGAAGCATCTGGGGCTTGAACCAAAACTGATGAGTGGGGAAGTTGCTAGGTGCTTTCTAATATAGTTTCATTTAGTCTTTATTGTAACAAGATGGACACATTTTCTATGAAATGAAAAACCCAAGGCTTTGAGATGTTAACTTGCCCTGGATCCCACCATAATCAGTAAGGAGCAAGGTGGAGATTTTAATCCAGGTCTGTCCCTACCTTCATGTCCCCTTAGAGGTACCACATGGTTGTAACTAGTTCTTTAGTCTACTCCCATCTTCTCAGGTCCCAGGTAGAGATGAGGTAGTTTACCAGCCTCCATTATAATTTGGATAGAGAATTGTACACAGCACATCATCCTCTGTTGAGTATAATGAAGGGAAAGGACAGAGGTCAAGACAATATGCCAGAGAAAGACTTAAAAACCACTGGCTGTATGTAGAGATAAGCAATGAGAACCATAATCCCAGACATTTCCAAAGAAGGGGAAGCCATCTGAGGAACTGCATGTGGTACTTTGATATGAGGGAAAAGAAGCAGATACCTGAACACCTAGTTAAAGGATTTATGTACATGACCTCATTTCATCCTCACTACTTCATAAGAAGATACTGCCTAATTTCCTTAGTATTGATGTAAATACTCTTGGTGACTCAAATTTTGCTTGAAAGAGAGCCATTTTTCTGCTCCTAAGCTGGCATGTGGGTGTGGAATGGGAAGATGGGATCCTCAGCTCCACCAGGTCTCTGCTCCTCTCTGCAGCGGAGGGGGCTCATTGAGGGGTTCTCAGGACTGAGGTGATGAACCACCAAAGGCTAGAAGACGTCTTTCACACTCTGTGCCCAGGCAGTAGGCCACTGGTCCTCCATACCCGGCTGCCTGCTGGAAGACACCGTGGTGCGGAGTGGGACAGATGAGAATGCTGTAGTCTGTATTCCTCTTATCCTTACTTCTCTTTCCCTTTCCCTCCCTTTCCCAGCAAGACTTCAAGGACTGCATTCATAGGCAGAAGTTGACCCAATCAAAAATAAAAGAAAGTCGACAGCAGATTGTTCGAGCCCGAAAATATTATGATGATTATCGAGTTCAGTTGCGTGCAAAAATGATGAGAATGAGGACCCGAGAAGAAATGGTAAGTATGGCTTTTCTAGCTAACCCCTGTTAAGGTGAATTTTGTCTGTTACCTTTCAGGACCACCGTCTTTGTTTGTAACTCTTGTCCCAGTTTGAATCCAAAGTTCAAATACGAGTCTTAAAATGCTGGCTGTGAGAGTTCAGACTTGACCATACCTCATATTATTACCCCCATAGTACATCCCAGTCTCTTCTCAGTCTCCACTGCCCTCATCCAAATTCCCTTTGACCTTGTGCACACAGGTACTTCTCCCATAAAACGGCCTTAGGGGTTTGGGGGCATGTTATCAAAGACAGGAACTTAAGATGTGATTAGATGACCTAGGTTTGTACATAAAATCAGGAAAAGACATAGGGCAGATATGCTTTGAGATGTTTCCACAAAGTATTTGCTGTCTCATCCAAATCAAGCTGAAATGCTCTAGAAGATACTACTAAGGCTTTGACAGGTTAAGTGACTTGAGTAAGGTAATATGGCTGGCTAGTGCATACATGGCTCTAAGAACCAGTTCTTGATCAAGAATTCTTATTAATCAATGGAGGAAAAGTGGGCATATTCTAATCTGTTGAACAGTTTGTTTTCCTGTGGCCTGTTATGTGCTAATCAACATCACCCTCAGTTATTCACAAGTGTAGATACAACATTTGTTTCTGCTTTGGAGTTCTTGCCCTATATACATGGCTGCTTTAGATATCTTTTCTGAAAGCAATAAAGAATCTTTGGGCTCCAGGAAAAGATGCTCAAACATCATTAGTCAAAACAGAAATATAAATCAAAACCACACTGAGATACCAGCACACCCACTAAGATGGCTGAAATAAAAAAGACAAGTGTTGGCAAGGATGTGAACTTGGAACCCTCATGCAGTGCTGGTGGGGCTATAAAATGGTACAACGACTTTGGAACAGCCTGGGGATTCCTCAAAAGGTTGTATCACTCAGCAATATCACTCAGCAATTTCACTCCTAGGTATCTATCCACAAAGATAACTTATATACAAGTGTTTGCAGAAGCACTATTTATAGTAGCCAAAAAAAGGAAATAACCCAAATGCTATCAGCTGATGAGTAGATAAACAGAATATGATATTCATACAGTAGAATAAACTTTGGCAATAAAAAGGAGTGACACATTAATACATGCTATGATCTAGATGAACCCTGAAGACATGCTAAGTGAAAGAAGCCAGATACAAAAGGTCACATAGTATATGATTCCATTTATATGAAATGCCCAAAATAGGCAAATCTATAGACATAGAAAGTAGATTAGTGATTGCCTGGGGAGGGCAGAATGGGGAGTAGGGTTTCTTTTTGTAATGATGAAAATGTTCTGAAATTAATGGTTGCACAACTATGAATATAATAAAACCTTACTGAATTATACATCTTCAGAAGTTGAACTTTATGGTATGTGAATTGTCTCAATAAATCTGTTACTTAAAAAAATATTTGTGCCCTAGCTGGTTTGGCTCAGTGGATAGAGCGTCAGCCTGTGGACTGTAGGGTCCCGGGTTTGATTCCGGGCAGGGGCACATCTCGGTTGAGGGCTTGATCCCCAGTGGGAGGTGTGCAAGAGGCAGCCAATCCATGATTCTCTCTCATCGTTTATGTTTCTATCTATCTCTACCTCCTCTTCCTCTCTGAAATCAATAAAAATATATTTTTTAAAAAATCTGTGTGAAATACAATGAGTATATACCTCTATTTGGGTAAAATGATTATATTCCTCCATGAAAAGTTCAGCATAACTTAATTTTTCTGATTAAATAACTGACAGATATTTAAGAAACTGTTTGAAGAAGGCTTACAAATTCAAAAGCAAAGATTACGAGACCTAAGAAACTATGCCAAAGAAAAGCGAGATGAACAAAAGAGACAGCACCAGAATGAACTGTGCTCGATGGAGAACTACTATAAAGACCAGGTGGGCTTACTGCTGCCTGTTTACATTCTCATGTGCTTAGTACTGACCACCCTGTCAAGAGTCAACTCAGTCTGCTAAACAGTAACTCTGCATATTAATTCAGAACTTGTGACTGTACAGGTTAGACTAACCCATTTTCAAGATTGAAATTTAAGATTAAATAAGCTAGTGCTTAACTAAAGTACAGGTTCTATATTGCCCTATTTCTATTAAAATAAAAATGTAGAACTGTTATATTTAGACTACAAATAAAGTATTTGATTTTTTTTTCTTCCCTGTAAACAGTTTTCATTGCTGGCAGAAGCCATATCACAGGAACATCAAGAACTCAAAGCCAGAGAAAAATCCCAGACCCAGGTAATGATTAACAGGGTAGAAATCATTTATTTACACTTTTAAGAAATAAAAAAAATATATATATTACACCTTAAGGGGAACAGAGAGAATACTAGTAAGAAGGTTCATCTATGGTCCAAAACATTTATCCTGTGATTTTAACTTTACCTACTAAGGCCTCTATATATTAAATTATTAAAATTATTGCAGGAGCTTGATCAGCTGGAAGTTGGAAAGGGAATAAAAATAGATAGACGAGGGTGGCCTGGCTATATATTCTGAATAGCAGGATGACATAAATTCTCTTTTAGACATTATATAAGGTGAAGAGGGAGCTGAGATCTAAGATGGAGAAGGAAATTCAACAACTGCAGTACATGATCACGCAGAACGACGAAGATGCTTTCTTTCGGGAATTAGAAGCTGAGCGCTTCAAATCTCGGCTTCACCTGGCTTCCTTTCAGTACAGTAAAAGTCCCTTCCCCTGAGGCTACTTCCATAAGTGGCCAAGTCTGGAAGACTTGACCAGGGCAGACTTAGAATTGAGTAAGTAAACCAAACCAAAAGAATCATTTCTAAATGTCTTGTCTACATATTCATTCCAATACTTTTAATGAAGTAACATTTTAAATAAAAATTGTTTTCTTAAAATATATTGCTCTTGAATTTATGACCTAAAACCTTAAAAGCACACATTCTTCATTAGTCATTTGTACTAAAACAATCAACAAGCCTTGATTAAGCAGCCAGCTCCTGAAGCCTATTGTGGGTCAATAAAAATAGAAAGGAAAAAAAAAAGTGCCTGAGGACCAAAAAACTCTCCAATTCAAAAAAGAGAAGTGTGAGCTTGTCATCAGAGATGGGACATAGGAGTAAACCTTAAAGACAGGTTCAATTCTTTTTCACATGGTGGCTAAAAGATGAGAATTTATGCATATGGCTTCTAGCAGTTGGTAGAGGATAGCATGAGGAGAGGCCAAGGTGGAAGGCCAACTGGTGTGTGTCTCAAAGCAAATTAGTGATGGCAGGTAGGAAAGAGGCATAATGGACTTGAAGCAAGCAAGAGGACACCAACCCTAGTGTGGGGGAACATGAGAAAAAAGAACCCAGTTGGGGTGATATCTTCCATGGAGAAGAGGGCTTCGAAGAAGGCCAAGAACTGGAGGAAGGCTTCAGAGCAGTTGAGGATGCGGGGACTTTTGCTGATCAAAGCCATGGAATGGCAGAGGACACAAGGAAAGGAGTGGAAGGGAGAAGAGAGATTCCCATTAGGGCATGTAGAAAGTAGCATGGCGCCCTAGCTGGTTTGGCTCAGTAGATAGAGTGTTGGCCTGCGGACTATAGGGTCCTGGTGGGTTTGATTCCAGTCAAAGGAACATGCTGGTGTTGTGAGCTCGATTCCCCAGTAGGGGGCATGCAGGAGGCAGCCGATCAATGATTCTCTCTTCTCATTGATGTTTCTATCTCTCCCCCTCTGAAATCAATAAAAATAGGTGATGAGCATATGAACAATGGTCAGTGGAACAGAACAGCCCGCACATATATGGTCGATTAATTTATAACAAGTGAGCCAAGAATATGGGGAAAGGACAGTGTCTTTAAATGTTGGGCAAACTGGATAGCAACATGCGAAAGGAGGACACTGGACCAGCAGAGCTTACACTATACACAAAAATTAACTCAAAGTGGGTTAAAGACTTGAACATAAAACTAAAAGAAAACATAGGTCGTAAACTCCTTGACAACGATTTTTTGGATTTGACGCAAAAATACAATGAAAAGTGGAACTATATCAAACTAAATAGCTTCTGCATAACAAAGGAAACCCAACAAAATGAAAAGGCACCTATGAAATAGAGAATTTTTTTTGCAAATCAGATAACTGATAAGGGGTTACTATCCAAAATAATAGAGAACTCATACAACTCAATAGCAAAAAATCAATCCTATTAAAAAATGGGCAGAGAAACTTAACATTTTTCCAAAGAAGACATAAAGATGACCAAAGGTATATGAAAAGATGCTCAACATCACTACTCATCTGGGAAATGCAAATCAAAGCCACAAGGAGATAGCACCTCACAATTATTAGAATGGCTGCTACCAAAAAGATAAGAAATAAATGTTGAGGGCATTGAGAAAAAGGAGCCCTGTGCACTACTAGTGGGAATGTAAATGGATGGGAAACATTAAGTTCCTCAAAATATTCAAAATAGACCTACCTAGCAATTCCACTCTGGGTATTTATCTAAAGAAAACAAACACTAACTGGAAAAGATATCTACACACCCAACCCATGTTCCCTGCAGCATTATTTACAATAGTCAAGATGGGAACAAGTGTCCATCAGCAGATGAATGAAGAACTGGTGTATATGTATACAATGGAATATTATGCAGCCTTGAAAAAAGGAAATTTTGCCATTTATGATAACAAGGTGGACCTTGAGGGCATTATGCTAAATGAAGTAGGTCAGAGAAAGACAAATACCGTATGATCTCACATATATGTGGAAAACAAAAAAACTGAGCTCATAGATACAAATAACAGATTGATGGTTGCCATAAGGGGCTGGGGAGGTTAGTGAAAGAGATCAAAAGGTCCAAACTTCCAGTTATGAGATGTGATGTACAGAATGGAGACCATTGTTAACAATACTGTATGGCATAAAAGTTCCCTTCACACCCAGAAAAAATTTGCAACTATGTATGGTGATGGGTGTAACTAGACTTATTGTGATGATCATTTCAGAATATATATGAAACATTATGTGGTACACCTGACACTAATATAATGTTATATGTCAATTACACTTAAAAGAGATACCTTTTTGGTCTCGATGGTTCTCCACCACTTGGCCATGCCAGCATTGTCTTTGAGGGAGTGAGTGGTCTGAAAGGTTGAATCTGATGTGCTCTCCATCTTCACTCCCAATTCCGGGGCTGAAAGTGAGACAACTTCATGAACACTTTAGGCAGAAAAAACATCTTGGAAGGGTCCTTTGCCTACCCCACAGGCTGCTCCATTTGCCTCTCTCCACTTCTTTTACTTATAAAACACTCACCGTAAGGGAGACAGAAGTAGGGTTTACAGCTCATATTAGAGACTAATTGATAACCTAGATAAACCCCAACCCAAACATTCATAAGAGGTACGCTATTCAAGAGTTGAGCACATTACCTTGGAAATGCAGCCAACTGTATGATGAACATGAACACAAGGAAGGAGCTACCTATCCTGGAGACTAGTGTCTCTAGGATCTGAAGTATCATGAGGGCAGGAGGTAGGAGAACAAAACCAATTGTTTTAATACCAAGCCTGGGACTCGAGGCCTTGCTGAAGAAAGATATTTAATCCTGTGCTCCCATCATGTCGGACTTCTTTGCTGTACACAAACTGAGTTGCGAGTACCTAAGTTTGAACTTCAGCTTCTAACAACCATCCTAAGCTAGTACAGAGCTTGACACATAGTAGTAGCATAGTAGTTATCTGCTGAATGAACGAAGAACAAGTCACATTTAGGGCAAATACCTTTTAATACAATGTAACTTTAAAATCTGCTTTGTCTATTTAGCTAAGAATATTAATGTAGGAATGTAACCCTTTTTCTGTATAATTAACTATCCTGTCAGTAGGCTCTTGTTCTGTTGTGTATTTCCTACTATAAGTATTTAGGACAAATAAATGCAGTGGGTGCCAAGGTTAACCTTCATTATAATGAAAGGACAAACCTTTCAGGTCACCACACAGAAAAACATCACATATTAGTCAAATCAAACTTTTGGGTAATTTATAGCTGACTAGAAGCCTAATGCACGGATTTGTGCACTGGTGTGGTCCCTCTGCGTGACCTGCGGGGATCAGGCCGAAACCAGCAGTCCAACGCGGCCTGCCACTCCTGCTCATCCTGGCCCCGCTGCACCTGCTGCCGCTGCTGTTTGGTAGGCTCGCTGCCGCTCCGCTGTCTCCGGGCTGCAGCAGCCAGCCGTGAGCCCTGCATCTGGTGCCCGTCAGTCAGCTGAGCGGCACTCCCGCTGTGGGAGTGCACTGACCACCAGGGGGCCCTGGTGGTCAGTGCACATCATAGCGACCTGTCAACCAGTTGAAGGATCTCTATGACACACACAGACCACCAGGGGGCAGACACACAACGCAGGAGCTGCCCTCTGGTGGTCAGTGCGCTCCCACAGCCAACCTGCCGCAGCCAGCCAACCTTTCACGGTCCCTCCCCCTGGCCGGCCAGCCCCCATGGGGACTGGGCAAGACGGCCTCTATCAGCTCTGAACGCCAGCCAGGCAAAGGGACCCCACCCATGCATGAATTCATGCACCGGGTCTCGTATAGATAATACTACTAAATTCCTTAATGTACTAAAATTTTATTTTATATATATATATACAAATGTGTGTGTGTGTGTGTGTGTGTGTGTGTGTGTATTTTACTGCTTTCAGAGAGGAAAGGAGATCAAGCCCACAACCCGAGCATATGCTTTTGACCAGAATCGAACCTGGGACCCTTCATTCCTCAGGCCAGTGCTCTATCCACTGAGCCAATCCAATTAGGGCGAATTTTACAAATTTTAGATAATAAACAGTAAACGTGGTAATATGAGACAAAGCAAAAAATAAACTTCAAAAGGATAAAAATGGACAGCACGCCCACTCTTGGAACTTTAATATACTGCTGCTACTTCACTGTATTTCCCAGACCTTTATTGTGGAGAGACAACACAGACTACATTGTGGATGAAAAAGCATCATCTCCATTCTTTTTCTCACCCATATATTTAAGCTGGACTTTCATCCACTACCATGTAGAGTTGTGAATAATTACCCTTAAAGTCATGGCTTCTTTTCATTCTGATGATTCTACTCATCAACACCAGGGTAGGAAGTGAAGCCCCTACTGTAGCTCTGCCCTCCAGAGCCCTGGCACATTGTTTGCTGGGCTGGAACACTTCCCCAATGAGCCTGTATTGGCCTCAGAAATCCATCTACATGATCCTGCCCCCAACAGCCACTACTGACTAATCAGTTTGCCACGGCAGCAGAAATGCCATTGGCACCTTCCCTGCTTTACCTGGAAAGGAGGTCCTGAGCGCTCTGAAGCTCCAGCTCTCCAAAGTGACAAAGGCATCAACTAAGGAAGGTGTGTGAAACTTCCTAAACTTCTCACTTTATGGTTCACATGCTGTCACCTTTCATAGAGCCAATCAAGTTTTTTCAAAACAACTCATTATAAACTCAATCTTCTTTAAAAACTTTGATGCTGTGACAGTGCAAACAGCATTCATTTTATTGCTCAACTTCGGCATGGGCACATACATAGTTAATTTTTAAAAACCATTTATACAGATGTTATTGATAAAGCTCATGTAACAACTGAGTGAAAATACAAAGAATATCAAAGCTAAAACACTCTGTAATAAATACAATGAAAATGATAAAACTTTGTTTTTAAAGTCAGTCTGAGAGAAGGAAGAATATTACATTAAGTGAACTAATTACATCAAGAAACAAAACAACTCAGCATTTGGTACAATCATCACCCTAACAGAAGAAGGTTAAACACCACAAACGGCACCCACGTGTGGTGCTGCAGCTTACAAACAGAAGCGGAGGCTGCTCTGTCAACGAAAAGATGGCTGGACAACCTCTAACTCCCATCAATGCAATCAGCTCAATGCACCAGAAGTTCAAAGCGGACTTAGTGTTGTAAAATAAAGCAAATTACATTGTATTTAAAAGAAAGGAAACTTGTGCTCTGGACTGTAAATACAAGAAAAAAATGACGATAAAAATAAAACTCATTCAGGGCAACAAACTATGTGCAAAACAAGATGTACATTATACACAGCACTATTTAAAAACTCTTTACACCAAGAAATAAGACCCTCTGAAATAAAACTCACCTCTGTACTGCATATGAGCTCTACAAAGTAACCACTGTTCATAATTAAGAATTCATGATGGAAAGGCAATGCACGGATACACAACAGCACATATCTGAAATAACACTAGAGGATTAGGAAAAAACCCAGTTAAGAGGGACATGTGGAAATAAATATTCACATTAAACATGAGGTGCAAGTCTAAAGTTCAAGGACACATTGGAGGGTTTTGTTTGCTTAGCACCTATTTGGAAATAATTAGGTAACATACTTTTGAAAATGAAATCTAAATCATGTTTTTATAAATTACATTGGTGATACCACAGACTATTAGGGTAATTTATTTATTTAAAGCTCTATTAAGTCATTTTTATAAAATTTTAAAAGGCACTCAGAAAGCGATGGTATTTGCCTGCTTGATATTGTACATTATGACAGTAGCATTTCATTAGCACTGCCTCCATCAGCTATGATTTCTCTAAAGTGTTCATGTACTTAATTTTTACCAAAAGATTCTAAGAGTAGGCACAATGACACTGCACTAGTGCTGTAATATGAGAGAGATGGACCTGCGACTAATTATCAAATAATACACAAACCTTTTCTGTACCTTTCAAGATGTTCTTCCGTACTAAGAATGCAGAGGGAAAGCACAAAGTGGGAAGAAAAAGGTCAGCAAAAGCACAGTTAAGATTATGACTAGGTTTGCATGTAGCAAATTTGGCTGAATACAATGAATTTAAATTTTTAGAAACTACACAAGTAGTTTTCAACTTTTTTTAAAAAGCAGGTTTCTATTTCTTTTATCCTCCCCCTACCCCTGTGAAAGCTTACTTGGAATTCCAATATATAAGAGAGAAAATCTGGAGCTGCTCTGAGTAAAGGGGGTGGGGAGTTAGAAGCCCCTGCTGAATACCAACTAGTCCTTTCCTCTCCCTCACTCTGTCCCTCCTCTCGCAAACCACTATTCTGAGGCACCTCTGAGGAGCCCCTTCGCTCTACGAACAGACTGAAAACCAATCCATCCCATGAAAGAACACACGGGCCTATTATTCATTTGGTAAGCCACCAAATTTAAACAAAGCTATATCATCAAAATTTGCTATTGTTGGTTTCACATCAATATATTTAAAAAAGAATAGTTCAGATTTCTAATGGCTGAGTTTAAAAAAATCTGCCCATGATTTCAGATTTTTCCAGTCCCTCACTCCAGAATTTTGGTTGCCTTCTGGATCATGCGACATGCCTCACCCTGAAAGCTAAATCTGGATATTTCAAAATCAGATGCTGATCTTCAACACCAAGGGAACTGGGATTCCCTTACTTCCAAAATTCACTCTCCGGTTTAAAGTAATTTATACTATAGAGTTAGAATCACTATTTCTTTAGTAATCACATCCCCTGCCCCACCAGCCGCACCAGCCCAACTTCATTTTGTTAAATAAAAGCAGGGTGTTTTAAGTTTGCTAAATAATCTTTAGAGCAAATTTTTTTCTTTTCATAACTTTAGCTGATTAAAATATCATGAGCAGCTGAATAAAGATTAGGATGATTTGCTTGATAAAAACTTACACCGTAATTAAAATATAATATAAACTAGGTGTACTGGTCAGAGGAGACTTTGGTTTACAAGAAATAGTATATCTATTAAAGTTAAGTTGACCCAGCAAAAGAGTTAAAATCCTATCCCATCCACATGATCTGAGAAGCTATAAAAATGCAGGATTTCCATTTAAGGTGAAAAGTAAAATCCAAAATACCTGGTCATATTGATTCAAGATAAAAAATAAGGATTTGTTTTTAAAGTCTCTTAAAAATAGGGAGCCCCTGAAAGCATCTTATGTAGCAAATAAGCTACTAAGTTTAGACTAAATGGTTGCATTAGGAATTTGACAACCAAAATTATATAGCTGTATTCCAGGTAATTTGTACTTGAAAAAATATAAAAAAGACTCACCTAGGCTAGGTTGAAACATATAATGCTTTTAAAATATAATGCTTTGCTATAGAAAAATGTAATTAAATGTGTAAATGGCTTACTTTTTTAAAGACAATGATTCTTTTAGCCAATTGTTTACAAAGGTAGAATAATTCAAAATAATTTTATTTCATTTTTTTACAAAGAGCAAGTACAGGAGCTGTTCAAAATCATGTATTCAATCAAAATGAAATGTGACTTGTACCGCCTGCTGAAGTTGTCTTGATGTCTGAGACTTGAAATCTGTGAAGCGATGTGAATAGGTTACCTTTTATAAAAATAGTAGTAGTCTTTAAGTGTAGAATACTGCCTAACTCTGGAAATGTAGGAAAAGTCAGCATTCTTTAGGTTCAAGATATTAATTTTAAATAGCAGCTGAATGCGGCCTCATGGCAATGCATAAAGACCTGTTTTTTTCCTTGAAAAGGAATTTCAAAATTGTCCTTTCCCCTCACAGTGTCCTAAAATTTAAAAAAGGGAGGGGGGCATGTTCCTGTATTTCAGCATTCCTTGACACTGCTGAGAGGAGACTGTCGAGCATAAATAGTCCTGGGTAGAACCTTGAAGTCTGTCATTCCACAGCAAATCCACACGTTTCTTCGATGGCTGTTAGCAGCTTCTCATATAACTTTTCATAGCTCTCATAGGGCGGAATGTCGATTCGATTGAAGCTGTAAATAAGCACAACAGATTTAACACAGTTCCTTCAAGATAAGCAAACCAGCCTCCAGTAGCCACATCGCTCTCTGTGTCACACAGAGAAGTAAAGGAATAAGGTTATATTTCTCTACAGCAGAGATTACCACTTGTGGGTGTTCCTACCAATGTCAGAATAATCTTCAATCACTCAGAGTTGCTTATCATTCCTTTTAAAGGTCCATTTAATAGTAAGAACAATAAATGAAAAGCTACCTGTTTAAAACTAATACCTACAACACACATGGAATAAGAGGGGAAAGCTACAAAAATAACTCACCACGTGTGGGCTTTGGGCAGGTTGTTAGTGCAGGCATCAATTTGGTGAATGGTAAAGAGTCGTGGGCCTGCAGCACCTGCCAAAGGAGTAAACATGGGTCAGATCACTGCAAGTGCCTGTATTCATCTCTAAAACATCAGGATGAAACTGATACATAAACCACAGACAGGGTCTAGGGATAGAGGAAAACTGGTGACTCCACACAAGCTGCCAAAAAAATTCTTTTCCCAGGAAAAGAATCTGGGTTTGAAAGCTGGAATTGACCTTGGATAAGGCTGGATTCCTTAATATCCTAGCATTTCAAATTTGAGAAAAAGTTCAGGATTGAAATCCTCTGCCAACTTCTTTCTTATATAGGATTATCAATGTCCCAAAAGCATGAGAAGAAAAGTAAATGGGCAAATCCAAGATTAAATATACACCATTCAGAAAGATGATGGCCTAAATGCAAATTTAGGTTTTAATGGCTCAAACTTGGCTGAGAGTAAAAGATCAGCAGTCTACAGAATAAATTTGTTAACATAAGACAGCCCATACAAATATATGTAGAAATACAACTTCACTTTATGGGCAGTCTGATAAGGATGAGTTCTCCAAGTAGGGACTGTCACACAACTCCAAGTATGCTTTCCCCAGGGACTTCTGACACTGCGCTGTGGGCAACACTGTAGGAGCATGTACTGTCTGGCTTTGTATATCCTCAGTCATCACCAGCAGCAGCAACTTGGAAAATGAAGAGCTTCAAAGATAAAGCACTGCCATCCAGTGAAGCGCTATCGTCCAGTCTTTAGCAATATTACCAACTCATCCAAAAAGCAAGCAGCTATTCCACAGAAAACTATGCTTTAACACTGAATATGGTTGTAAATAAACAGGCTGATGCCATGCAATGCACATGCGCTGACCCAACAAATGGCTTCCACAACTCATGCTGCCTCTTTCTGTTAAAGGATGAAAAAGGAGAGGGGAGAGGCACCCGGGGGAGGGGTGGGGGTGAACGTTCTGCCAGGCTGAGATGTGGAGATGGCAGTGGACAGACTTCCCCCACAGGAATGTGCAGCAGAATTGAAAGCAAGGGGCATGGAAAGGCAGAGCATCACCACACACAGTCGAGCGTGCGGCACTCACTACAATCACAGAGAACCCCAGCAGAAAAAGCTCTTGGGAGGGGAACAAAGAGAAAGAAGGAGAAGAAGGAATCAAGATGTGAGAGTTACAGATCAGAAACAGGGTGAAAAGAGAATCTGTTGATAAGCACCTGGTTGTAAACCAGCTAGATAACCCAAATACAGACCCCTCCCCCAATCGTGTGGGGCCAGGCTGGGCCCTCTGGCCGACTACCTTGTAAAGCTTTGAAGCCCTGCAGAGGCACTCGAGAAGATCCCGTCACAAACTGAAGCAACCGTGCTCGCTGCTCTTCATCAAAGAACTCCACGGCTTTCCAGAACCACTTGACCACATTGCTGTCCGGTGTGCAGTGTTTCAACCGGGTGTTGACCTTCCAGTCGTTAACATCTATCTTTCCAAGTCCACAAATAATGAGCTGTTAAAATATTGCACAAAGCATGAGCCAATGGAAACCCAAATTAAGCCAAAAATTCCTCAAAATAGAACTTCAGATTTGTAGTGTTGGCTCTCATAGGGTGATTCTTAAATTCGAGGGTACACACCAGAATCATCTTGAAAGTTTTTCAAAATACACACACTAGGTCCTATGTGCAGAGATTTTAATTCTGTGGATTGGGGTGATACTCAGAAGCTGTGTTTTAAAAAGCTCTACAGGCACCTATACTCACTTTCAGATTCCCCACCCAGAGTCTGAGAACCACCCCTGTGAGTGACTTGGCAAGATGGAAGTTCTATAATTTCACTTTTTTTATTTTAATGGACAGAAACTAGACTCCATAAGTAAATACAATTTATATGTGCCTTCCTTAAGACCTGCATCATATTCTAGTTTCAACACTTACTAGCTTGGTGATTCTGAACAATTCATTACATCCCTTGGCCAGTAATTAGTTCCCTATGGCAGTAACATCTATTTCACTGCATCCTTGACAGCAACCCGTGGCGTACAGGAATTCAAGAAATGTGTTGAAAAAGTGATGCAATATGTTTGATAATCTTACAATTGTATCAAAGTACAAAATACATAAAAGCACTGATCTAGCGCTCTGTGTGGCGTCCTGATGCAGGGTCAGTGGAGGTGAACGCCATCAACATCACCTAGACGCTATTCAAACTTAGGGTCCTTCGGGTCCAATGCTAGCTCATCTCAGTAACGTGTTTCTAACAGTGAATTAGGATAGTGTGTAGTGTAAAACATAACTTGCAAATCCTATCATTCTATTAACCCAGTATAACACTAAAATAAATTATATATTTTTGTAAAATATATAAAAATTTTAATTTCATTAGCAGCAGAAGCTATATAATAAACCCTATCTCTGTTAAATAAAATCTCCAACAAAGCTTCTATAGGGTTCCGAGGATTACGGAGCCACAGCCACACTGAAGAGGGAAGTGGCTATCCAAATAGGATCACAGAAGTATTTATACCAAAAAGGTAACTCCTAAATTCTTTTCTTCAGAAGTGGTAATTATAAGGCCAAATTCCTCATTCATTGTATGAACTAATGAAAACGCATCGTATTTCAGCTTTATTGTCGATCCTGTTTTCTTCCTCCTCCTGACCATTCCCTGTTGAGCAGTTCAATCACAAAGAGGAGAGGGGATGGTACTGAGTCAAATCCATTTTTAGATTTGTTTGCTAACAGGTTTGTTAACAGATTTAGTTTAAAAAGACACTGAGGTTAATTAATAAATCATGTAGACTTTGAATATTTATGCTCTCCATAGTTAAATTTGGAACCTCTGGTAGAATAAAACCTCGATTTTTTTTACAAAGTAGTTCAATGAAAATTCAGATGTATTTGTTAAAGGTCTTAATTAAAAAACCAGACCTAAGGTGCTTTAAGGACCAGCTTTAAAAGAAAACAAAACAAACAAAAAAAAAGTTAACTTTATTACTGCTACTGTTAATAATGTTTCCAAAGAGACTGAGGATGTTTAGACACAGTTTATCCTAAGTGTTTTAATTATTTCCTCTATGATCTTGTTTACCAAATGCCTTCTTGCAAAGCTTCGTGTAAATCGACTGAGCTTAGGATTTCATTCCAAATAAATTTCAATAGAAAACAACATTGGAAGAAGTTACACATAAGACATGAAATCTGTTGAAAACAAGAACGAATAATATGAAACAATAAAATGTTCACAATATAAGGGAGATTGCTCATTTGTAGAAATTCCACAGCAAGATGGACTTCCTATGAATAAGAATGCTCACAGTACTGCACCATGAAACTTCAAAAGTGCCAGAAATACAACTTTCCTCTAAAACTATGAGAAAATTCCTAACCTTTCCTTGCTACACTAGATGATGTCATGACATTAATATACTGACCTCTAACTCCTTCTCATCAAATGTCTTCAGCAGATGCTGTGGAATGACTTCATTAAATCCTTTCTGCAGAGCCAGGAACTGAGCCTCGATGCCTCGTAAAAACCTCCAGTTCACATAGAGCCTAGAAACATGGGGCGGGGGTTTCCTATGATCCAATATGTTCAGATTTGGTCATTATGATGAATCTCTACTTTAGCAACATTACAAGGTGGCAACCTTCCACTAACAAAAGCTCCATCAACAAAGCAACTCTTCCCATCAGAGAAATTCCGAGTAAACTGGAAGTTGGCTGGAGCTTGGATGGGTCTGAAGTCACAATCTGGATGAAACTTCCTTCAGAACTTCTAGCCAAAAGCCACAGACAAGAGCCCATTCAACAAAAATCACTATTTTTCAGGTTTCACTTGAAAATATGGTCTGAATATGTTAGGTGTTTTGTTTATATTTTGGGAGCAGTAGATGAGGGAAGAGGTAAAGAGAATGAGGAGAAATAGTAAAAGCCAATAGTAAGCACTTTTTAGTTAAATATTCATTGTTCCCTGGAGGCTTTAAAACCCCCAGAAGATGTAATTTACCAACAAAAAGAACACTACATCCAATGTGTAGCTTTTCTTATGCTTTTGACTTGTAATTTTATAAGTGAATTGCTTTTTAAAAAATCTACCCAGGAAAACCTCTCCATCTCATACATCTCAGAACTATTCATCTTCCAAGTTTGTCAACATATCCTTTCCCAAATTTGGAGAAATAGTTCTCTACTTTAAGAAATAAGTTACTTAACATTATATCCTTTGGGGGACCTTATTTTTGTGTGTTTGGTTAAGGGGACACCAAAACTGCTCATCTGCAAAAAGGTTTTCTTTGTCTCAAAACTCTACTGGATGAGGGATATTACTAAGCACTATAAACAGGACTGACTCCTGGAGAGTGGGAGCCAGGGGCTGAGCAGTCCACACCAGGTCCTGGAAGTGACGCACAACAAATTCAGGAAATGCCCATCCATTCTTTCATTTTTTAATTAGAAATATAATAAATGCTTGTTAGATAAAGAAAAAAAAACCTAACTGTGGAGACAGAGTAAAAGCTGAAAGTCCATTATTTTATCCTCTTTTCCCTCTCTACTCCCAGGCCCGGCACCTCCGCTCCCTCATCCCAAACACTTTATTTGGTGAAAAGCCTTTCTGAACATCTTCCATATAATTATAAAACACAGAATGTCCCTACATAATTTTTCTAAGACTTGCTTTTTAAATCTGACAGCTTATACAGAGTCTCTCTTCCTTTTAAAAATCCACATACTATTTCTGCCAAATATATGTATTTAATCATTCTCCTCTAAAAACTTTTAAATTTTTTACAAGTAATATTTAGTTGAACATCCTTTCTCGTAATTACATGTGTTTCCACAGCATAGATTCCTAAAGCTGGAGCTTCTAGTTAAAAAGCATACACATTTTTATTTTGGAAGCTATTATCAAACTGCTTTCCAAAAAAAGCTAACTCAATGCTCACGCCCATCAACCGTCTGTGAGACTGATGGGCCTTGTGTATAAAGTGGGAACATTTTAACCAGTTAAGACTTGGGGACATAATCTATATAAAGTAGTATAATGCATGTTTTTGTTTACACTCCTCATTTGATTACCAGAGTTTTATGTTCAGGAGAACTTTAGTTGCCATAGTCAAATGATCTAACCCACTACTTTTAAATTCCTCCATCAACAGGTGATTTTGTAAAACTTGGAGAACATTTTCTTGTATCTACCCTTAACCTCACAACATGCTTATTTGCAACAGGGAAGGTGCTAGAATACAGCACAGAAGTGCTTCTGCATAGCCAGCCCTGGTAGCTCGCCGCACACGCCTGTGCACCGTGTTTCCTGGTATCTGTGCCTCTACAGTCTCCTCCACACTGAACCTGGGTTGGCATGTGACTGGCTCTAACCAAAAATATACAGAACAGAGGTGACGCTGGCCAGTTCTAGGCTTAGGCCTTAAAAAGCTCCGACAACTTCTCTTGTGCTCTGGGAAACCAGCCAACCACCCCTCTACCTTGCTGGGGAGAGAGAGGCCACGGGGAAATGAGAGACTTCTGATTCCACGTGGGTGTAACCATGGAACCCAGCCAACAGTGAGAATGAGGCCCCAGTGGCTGGTCCAGCCAGCCCCAGCCCTCAGAGCCCCCCGCTGAGTCATCAGACATGTCCCCACCAATACCACGCGAAGGAGCTGTGTGCTATCCTGTTGTTTATCCTAACTCCTAACCCTCAGGACTGAGCAAGAATAAAATAGTTGTTTTTAAGCCACAAATTTCTGCAGAAACCTGTTTTGTAGCAATAAGTAACATGACCTAAATACTAAAATGTTTTTCTGTTCTGCTATTCTAGAACATTCAAACAATTCTCAGTCTTGGGAACACAGAAGTGTTACCTGACATATTCCTTTTTATTTTCTTCGGTAACGGGGATACTCTTGCCATTTGGCTTAAGTTCATGCTGAATAATTTCCCCATATGCATTATGTTCGACACAGAAGGTATGGTCCAAAACACCTGTAATATCATTCTCACTAGAAAGGAAAGAGAAGGAAAGATACTTAACTGGGAAATCTAAAACACAGATGTATTAACTGTGAGACAGATAAAACTAGAACAGTTTATGGCATGACAAATATAAGATCAGATTCCTCTGAATATTCCTATACTCTAAACCTGGTTCTGGGGCAGAAAAGTCAGAGCTTTAACCCTCATCAACACCGGGAGCATTTCACTTCCTGAGCCACAAGAAAGGGCGCTGGCCATGGCCGGGCTTTACGGGGAAACTTCAGTTGTGTTTGGCCTGCAGGTAAGAGGCCCTACTTGAGTCTCACTGGTTTGGCAAATAAGTATAGCCAATATACCTTCATAAGCTAATGCCTTCCCACAACACAGAACTGGTTCTTACAGACGCCCCTTCTTAAAGTACAGCTTCAACAATCATCACTTCTGCAGGAATCTTGCTATTCTAACACATGCAGGACGGGAAACAAACTTGCATCGCTTTGGGAAAATCACTTACATATAGTAGTACTTCTAAAAATAGGACATACTAGATATTTTTTTTCCTTTTTAAAGTAATAACGTTCACTAACTTTTAGGAATTTGAAATATATAGGGAAGCAGTAGAAAAAGGAAAAATCTAATGTGGGTCTATCATTCAAATAGTCACTCTTCGTATTTTCTGTGTTTTTTAAATTTTAAAGAAGTACATCCATTGAGACAGGATCTTTTTTAAAAGCTCAGATTCTAACTATAATGAACAAGACTCAATACATACAGTATCCACACTAAACTGTTATGAAGATCTGGATCAACTAACTCCATGTCATCCAAAGTAATTGACTTCCCAAGCAGCTGTTTATAAAACGGCAATGTGAAGCCACCATCAATATAATGTCCATGAAACACAGCCATTCCCATTATTCGTCCAACAAAGTGGAAATATGATAAGTGTTCCTGAAATTGAAAAGAGTTTATATAAATACTGAAGTTAGACACCGTTCAGGGAATTTTTAATAAAAAATTAAAATTTAAGCAACATTAATCTTTTTATATCAACTTATACTTTAATTTATAACTATTTCAATGGAATAGGCTATCATACCAAAACTCAGTAATCATTAGGGTGAGTTTCTACTGGGCATGCTCAAGATTCCCTACATTGTTATAAAATGTTACACCAGAGTCAATGCCTCTCTCAAAGGATACAATCACTTTGTAAAATTCATCTTTAGAAATTAAGTCCAGACAAGAGTCCCACTGCAGCTTCATTAAACCACCCATAGATCCTGTTCTCTTCCTCTCACATCCCGCTAAGCCCTTTACAATCTTGGTTGTCACAGAGAGAGAAAAAAAAAAAAGCTTTCAACCCTAAACCTCCCTATTTCCCTGACCTAACCAGAACTGAAATTCAAAACCTCACAGATTTAGGGCACAGATTTCATGTCTAACTTGGACTTGAGTCCGGATTCTGCCAGTTACTAGCTATGCATACTTGGGCAAATTACTTAATTCCTATAGGATTAATTTTCCACATCTGGAAAAATAAGGGTAATAATAGTATCTAAAAAGGATCTCTGTGAGGAGTAAAATGAGATGATGGAGCCCATGGCACTAGAGCTGGCAGAGGGTAAAAGCTCAACAAACATGAACTGTTATTACTACAACTACAATGGCAGTAATGGGACCCCAAGCAGAACCTTCGCCTGAAAATCTTCCCTTTGTGAAGGACTGCCTGCAATGAATCTAACATTCCTACCATGTTTGGGTATATCTGGTCTTTCCTGATAAATTGTTTTGTTAATTAGTATTTTAAACTTCTTTTACTTCTCTATTTAGTAAGCGATCTTTAAACCCCCCTCTTATCTTAAAAACAGCATTTGTTTCCTTGTAAAAAGTAATATATGTTCACTACCCATAGTCTAATACCCAGAAGTAACTAATGGCATATTATAGGGTAGAGCCTTTCGATGTTGAAACATATACCTATTTACCAAAATTGTATCATACTATATTTTCCAACCCTTTTTTCACTTAATACATCACAAATACCATCTTAACATGTCATTAACTTTTATCCCACAATGTCATTTTAGAGGCTATATAATATGCCCTTGTATGGATAGCTAATGGAAATAATGTAGAAACAAATTAGTAACAGCTACTAACTTTTATTGAGTGCTGAATAATATTTATATGGTTAATAATGTAGAGCACTATGCTAAATAGTTAATGTGCAAGATCTCATTAAATTCTCACAAGCCTTCTCTGAGGTACAAACTCTATTTATTATTTTTAGCAATAATAAAATTGAAGCTTAAGTCAATGAATTTGCCCAAGGTCACAAAGCTTAAGTAATGGGACCTGGTTATGATCTCATGTCTAACTCCAGAATCTGTTTTGTCACTGCTAATGTCATTCTGCTTCATGTCACAATGTAATCAACCCTCTGCTTATGGACAGTGATCCTCTTTCGAACTGGGGCTACTACAAACAAAGATGCAGTCAATATCCCTAGGCCCAAATTGCTGAACATATCCATAAGCATTTACTTGAGAAAATTTTCTAAAGAGGAACTGCTAAGTCCAAGGCTGTGACTAGGACAAGAAAAGTAATCCAAACTAATTGACATTTAAAGATGACAAGTATTGTAGGTCACTTGTTAATTCACGTCACCAGAACAGCAACCATACCGGGTTAACTGCAGAATCAGGATTGATCTGCAATGTATAGATATCATCTCTTGAATACTGGAAGAGGCCATAGTATGGATTCAACATTTCATGCGACAAGAGATATAACCACTCCCTAGAAAACAAGACATGACAAAGGAATTTTTTGTTAAAGAATTTATTTTTATTAAAATATGCTATTGATCATTTTAGCAAATAATTTTTTAAATAAAAGAAAATAAAGCACTAACTAGTTATAGATCACACTGGAAAAATATACCATGCCCAAAAAGCAAATGGAAACGCTTGTTTTATTATTATGCAGTCACTTCTCACTCACGCAGGCAACTTTATGACATAGCGGCAGAGAGTATAAAAGTATTACCCAGAAGTACCAACTACTAATTACATAATGCCTCCAGCAGTCTGCTCCTTTTAATTGCTAAATAAATTTTTAATCCATCATAAATATAAAATAAAGGGAAGGGTATGGTTCAAAATATCCATGTGACCTACATTTCCTGTCCGCTGCTGTCACGGCAGACTTGTACTCGGTAGCATAGACACAGCAGTAATCCACTCTCGCTTTCGGTTAGGGCAGTGGTCGGCAAACCGCGCTCGCGAGCCATATGTGGCTCTTTGGCCCCTTGAGTGTGGCTCTTCCACAAAATACCACGTGCGGGCGCACACGTACAGGGAACGTTGTGGAGTGAAAGAAGATGTAGTGTCGAGGATTGAGAAAGGTATGTTGAGATGGTTTGGACATATAGAGAGGATGAACGAAAGGAGATAGAAGAAACAAGTATACAAGACGAGTGTGGATGGGAGAGTTGGAAGGGGTCGACCTCAGCGAACATACCTCAATCAGATTGAGGACGTTTTTAGCAAAGGCCAGCATAGGAGTACCCTAATTAAGTTAATAACAATGTACCTACCTATATAGTTTAAGTTTAAAAAATTTGGCTCTCAAAAGAAATTTCAATCCTTGTACTGTTGATATTTGGCTCTGTTGACTAATGAGTTTGCCAACCACTGGACTAGGGTGTGCTTGCTGTTGGTATTGTTTTAAAAGGAAATTCCATTATCCATTCCATCATCTTTTTTGTGTAAACCTTGAAATGTGGCGTGATAAAAGTGTAAGTGTTCACCTAAAACCAAGACGTGGTATAGAACATACCAAAAAATACATGCTTGTCCTAACCTGTATTTTTTGGTGTGTTCCTTACCACTTCTTGGTTTCAAGTGTAAATCAATATTTTTAAAATAGCACTATCACCTTAAATTTATTAAATCCTTCATATTTTTCAAAAGATAAAAGATAACACTCATTTTGAGGAAACTGAAATACAATCACTAGGCTATCACAGATGTAGTTCTCATCCCGATTCCTGTCCTTCCTCAGCTAGGAAAGGTATTTAAATGATATGTTCTGTTATTATGGAATAAACACATTGAATAATATACTTTAAGGAAATACAGTGAAATACTTTTAATAAAAAGTTAGAGAAACATGTTTTCAGTTCTATAATGTGATGAAGTCTAGCTCACATCACCACCATTGAGGTAATATTTGAAAAACTCGAGATTAAAATGAAAGGGAGGTCTCCATATAAGAACGTTCACAACATGTAACACCCACAGACGTGCCTTATACGTGTCTTGTGTGTGTATTTTTTAAAGAAAATCCTAATTTTTGTTTTGTTTCACCAAGTATTTAGAGCACACATGAAAGCAGAACCCTACTTTTGGCTTCTAGCATGGAATTAGATCAGAAAAAGCAGTTCACTGCCACATCCCTTTTAGTCTGCCCAAACCCTGAGAGTAGTGAGGTTAAGAAATAAATAAAAAACGATTTATTTAGCTTATACATATAATTATAGCACTTAGATCCCATCAGCAGGTAATTAATAAGTTTTCACAATAAGCATTAAAAACCAAGTTATAAATAAATCATAAGAATTCCACAGAAACGATCAAGTCCTAAGTATGATGTACAAGGTATCAATTCTAAAAATCCAAATTAAAGGAACTTCCATTTGCAGGTAAAAAGGTTGCAGAATGAAAATAAGTCTACAGGTAAAAACAAGTAATGCTAAGTAATAATTATGGGACTTGGTGAAAATACAATTTAATTAAGCCTGGATTTAGATTCGGGTAAGTGGAATTATCATGATGGTCCTTTAGAATGTTTCAATACAGAGCTATAATGTTTCTGCTACATTTATATAAAGTGAATTTTCACACATAAAAAAATACTTTATGTATGAATATAACATTAGGACCACTGAGGACACACACACACACACACACACACTCACTCCTTTAACAAGGTTAAGAAGCATGGCAATGAAAGCGAAGGGAGCAGTATTCCGTTTAGATTATGTCATTAAAGCCTGAAGACTGTCCCTGACAATATAAAGCAGAGGGAATAACACACACTAAAGGGGAGATGAAAATACAGGGCCTATGGTCACCAACAGTCCATGTATGGCTGCAGCTAGTTTTCAGAGGGTGTTCCATTGGGCTCTATGATCCATGAAGGAGTCCCAAACGGAAAGTCCAAAAGAATGTAAGTAATCATTAGTGTTCTCTTCTGGTGAAAGTACTACCCTAACCTCGTTATGAATGTATTGCTTAGGATATCCTCCTATTGTAAACATTAGGGAATATTATACTAGAAAATAAATATCACCACAGGGAGTATCTTAAATTTGTATATATAAGGATTCATATGGCATTTCCTGATGAGCAAGTCTTTACCTGGCAACCCCTCCATAATCAAGACCTTCTTCTCCACGAAATTTTATCATCAATCGCTTCCAAAGATCTTTTGGTCTCATTTTCATGACCTGTCGATAAGATTCCTAAATTAAAAAAAAATATATACTATAATTACTAGGTGCTTTTAACCTGTTATTTAAACTCTCCCTCCCATTCCACCTACAAAGCATGTTTATAAATAAGGTGAAATTCAACAATCAAATCAATGGTTAAACTCCAAGTGTTTGAAACCTCTTGGAACTTCTAAAAACAAAATGAATATAGCTTAATGCTACTGAAACCAATTCACGTGATAAATATTATATTAAAACCTACTAAGTGTAAAACTCCGTAGTTAAGTTCTATGAACTACAGCAATGATTTCACTCATATTAAAAACAGAATTTGATAGAAATACCAAAATTTTTCAAGTTGGTTGACCTAAATCTAGGTAGGTCACAGGCAACAATAGAAAGTAAAGGTAAGAAAGAGAAAATTCCAAAAGAATATCAGTAATCATTAGTGTTCTCTTCATTAAATCAACAATGTTATTATTTTAAAATACAAATGATGGACTACAGACAAGGCCAGAACTGTTCTGAAAGAAAAAAAGTTCATCTTTTGGGAAAAGGGTTCTCAAGTCCCCAAACCTCTTGCCCAGGAATCCTCTAGAGTGGGAAGTCCCTGCCTGGGAGCTCTGCCACTAGTTCTGTAATAACTCTGAAGGTGATGTTAGGGGTATAAAATCCAAAGGTAAAGAGTATAGTAGGAAGGAGGATTTTCAATAAACGAAGGAAATGGTCCAATAGTAATGAAACAAAATGATTTTCTGAGTTAAAAGCCCCTTACCTTTTGGAAGCATTAGAAAGTAAGAGGTGGATGATACTTACGGTCTTTCAAAACTCATTATTAACAAACACTGGCAATGCAGAGGCCAAGCTGAACCAACTGGAACACCAAACACTCTTCATCCTATTTAAATGTGTACCCTCTACATTAAATCTCTCCCATGTTATTGCCGTTAATCCCCACAATTGAAAAAGAAATTAATGAAAACTCTCTCATTTAAAGAGTCTCAAAAAGTTTATTGGAAAACAGAGCAAAACACTAAAATGTTATTTTTCAATAAGACTTGAAAGTTTACCTCAAAAATCTCTTCCCTGGAAACCTCAATGCGGCAATGGCCAGCCTGAGGCTGTTGTTGGGAAAGTTCTTGCCGCAAAATTTTTAGTTTCTGGACCAGGTCTCGCTTGTAGCGTGGGACCGTCAGACACTCAGTGTCGTCAGGGCATAAGGATACCACCTGCTGTTGCTGTTGATCTTTCAACTGATTCTGCCGACTAGAAGTAAACAAAAATACTATTAAACGAAAAAGATTATAATTACACATTTAAAATAGCCACCAACCATAAAATAAATCTACTATATCATTTCCACACCTTACTGTGTTCTTGGCTTGTCATTTTTGACAACGATAAACTAGCTCCAAAGTTTATTTCTGAGAATCCGTATGAATGTATGGAGTTCTATCCATCTACCCCATAAAGCAGCCTGTCTCTTCAGGTGTGCCACGGTGCATGTTGCTGCTTTAGCACAGCAGGATTAAAATACTCATATATCAAAGTAAAACTTGTCATACTCTTATATAACATTCTGTTCCATGAAAGTAATAATTGAAGACAGCAGTCTATCCCACTTATTACAAAAAGCATCATCAGTCTTCTCTTGTTCAGACTCGCATTTTCACACATATTGTTTCAAAAACTTACTTTAAAACTAAATGCAAATTAGCAGAGAGCCGAGGATCTGTGAACTGTGTTGTTCTGTTGTTATGGTCAACAAAATAAACTCTGCCTGTTGCCGTATTACGGATCTCCCATCCAGGAGGCAATGGACCAAGCTCTTCACAATTGATGTTGCTAAGATCCCTGCAAAAACAAATAAAAAATAAAAAATACCTCATTGCTGGGCCTGCTGAGCCAAGCAAGTGTAAATGACACAGAACAATTTCATGAAGTCTGAGAAAATGTATTGTTTCAGAAACTTGAGATGTTCAGCTGGAATCTTTAATTCCCAATGGTTTAACAAACTTGCATACTCAAAACTCAATCCATAAATGGCCCAGAAACTTATCACATAGCCTACATTTTTAAAAAAGTTTGTTCCTGGGCTTTAATGTGACACAGATTTTAAATTAATATAAAAGCAATCACAATACTTGCCAACATAAACTGTACTTCAATCCTTATCTGACAAAATATTGTTTTACAAATGTCAGTGGTATAAGGAATGAGATGTTTTCTAAAATTTCCCTTCAATTTTTCTTTCATTACTACACTGTAAAATGTGGGTAAATCAATGTTCATTCCATTTTTAATTTTAAGCTCTCCAACAAAACAAAACTATAAATTATATTAAAATTTGGATCCTTAAAATAATCACAGTATATATTTTAAAGAATTAACGTCTGCATTTTGAATTTGGAAGCTAGTGAATGAAGAACCTGTTTAAGATACATAAGGAAGAATAGTCTAAGGCTTGCTGCTACAATAAAAAAAAAAGCAGAAAGACTTTTAATGGACCAAAGACCATTGTTATGTATCACACATTCTTAAATATTATTATATACAAAGATTTACAAGACTTTAAGAATGAAATAAGAGCAGCATGTCTAATGTAAACTTAAACTATAACAGATAATTATAATGACAAATATCTTCAAAATCATGTTTTAAAAGTTGAACTAGAAAAAAATTTTGCCTGGTCATAATGAAACAGCTATGGGCACATATAAGCACCCATAGATTTGTTGAAACCATAATTCTGACTTCTGCTTATGGGTGCTTCAAGAGACTCCTGCTACAGAACTATAGCTTGACAAGAACACACTATTTGAGACACTGCTAGTCTCAAAAGAGACAAGGGGGAAAGTTCTAAAAATCCTTCTCAAATTTAAAAGAAAAAGTGGATTGAGCTTGCCCTAGCTGACACGGCTCAGTGGTTAGAGCGTCATCCCAAGCACCAGAGGGTCAAGAGTTCGATTCCCAGTGAAGGGCACGTACCTGGGTTGCAGGCTCAATCCCCAGCCCTAGTCAGGGCACATGCAGGAGGCAACCAATCTGTGTTTCTCTCTCACATGGATGTTTCTTTTTTTTTTTCTTTTTCTTTCTCTTTCTCTCTCTCTCTCTCTCCCTCCCCATATCTCTTCCACTCTCTCTAAAAATCAATGGGAAAAAATATCCTTGGGTGAGGATTAAAAAATAAAGTGGATTGAAATGAAGCTGGTACCTGAGTGGCAGGAAGGCACAGGGGTAGGAGGGGTAGGACTGCTGGTGGGTAGCTGTTAATTGGAAAACAGCCTCAGGCCAGCAGCAAGGTTGGAAAAGCGAATCTGACACTTCCTCCCTGAGCTGAAAACTAAAAAAGAAAACGAAGGAATCCCAGGAAAACTTCCTAAATTCCAACTTAGGTCCACAGAACTCAAACCAATTAAGATCAAATAAATTCACACAGATCACCAAACACTTCAGAAAAGAAAGTCATGCTGACTGAGAGTCAGTGGAAACAATAAACCACAGAATCAGATCCCCAAGTACTGTCAGAGATCAGAGAACAGCTACGACATGCGACATTAAAAAAATAAGAGAAAAAAATAATAAAATAAGGGAACAATTACAAAGGCAAACTATCAATGAGAGATTATTAAAAATGAACAGCTGGATTTTTAAGTGGAGCTTTTAGAAATGAAAAGCAAATACTGAAATCAAAGAATAATCTTGATATAATGCAGAATTTTATTTACTTTTATTTAGAACTTTATAAATCTACAGTCATACATGGAGAGCTCTAAAGAATTGATTAAAAGAGCAGAAAACCGGGAACAATCTTTATTTCCACTTGGAAAATGATTGAAGAAAAATGTTTCACAGCCATAAAAAGTAATACAGAGCTGTATTTCAAGACTACACAGTCAGGATGCAATGGCATTAATCACTGTTTTAAAGAGATATGCAAAACTTGATGAAATGGGAATTCTCAGATAAATCTAAGTTTACTGGATATCTTTAAAAGAAGTATCTGAGTTACACTATTTTATAAATATCTTTGAATAGTGATTTTTAAAAAATATACTTTTATTGATTTCAGAGAGGAAAGGAGAGGGGAGAGAGAGATAGAAACATCAATGATGAGAGAATCATTGATCGGCTGCCTCCTGCACGCCCCCTACTGGGGATTGAGCCCGCAACCCAGGCATGTGCCCTTGACTGGAATCGAACCCAGGACCTTTCAGTCCACAAAATGACACTCTATCCACGGAGCCAAACCAGCTAGGGCTGAATAGTAATATTTTAATAGAATCTACATCATGGGTCCTCAAACTACGGCCCGCGGGCCACATGCAAATACAAATATTGTATTTGTTCCCGTTTTGTTTTTTTACTTCAAAATAAGATATGTGCAGTGTGCATAGGAATTTGTTCACAGGTTTTTTTTTTAAACTATAGTCCAGCCCTCCAACGGTCTGAGGGACAGTGAACTGGCCCCCTGTTTAAAAAGTTTGAGGACCTCTGATCTACATATTTAAATAGTCTGCTTTGATAAAAGATCCTCCATGCAAACGGCATGTTTACTAAAGGATCCTCCAAAAACAAAAGATATGATGATACTAATGGCCTGGTGCACGAATTCATGCACATTGAAAGGAAATTAATTAGAAGAAATATTTTAATATCACTATTCGCCCTTTCTCTATAATAGAAGTGTCAACCAATAATGACAGATGGAAACACACACATGATTGGCGCCAGTGAGAGCTTTATATGTATCATGCATGTGAGAGTTAACTTAGCCTTTTATATATATAGAATAAACTTGCTTAATTAGACCTGCTTTCTGATTTAGCTAACTTTTTCCAGCCCAGTGAAACACCCCAACTTCTTTTTCAGGTAATTGTCAGCAACACAGCAGTAAATATCAACATGAAGCAGATTATTATTGTAGATCATGCAGGGAGAACAAAGGGTAAAATATTTAACTGAAGCAGTGTTTGACTATATTCTGCACAGTGAGAAAACCTGAAGTCATTTTCAAGGTCCACCATTTCTTACTTCTTTTCAATCAGGTCAAGTTTCTAAGCTTTCTAAATCTCCGTTTTCTGGCTAATGAAAAGAAAATAGGATTCCACCAAGTCTCCTATCTACCTACTCCAGGACTTCTGTGAGGATCAAATGAGATGAGGCATGGGAAATGCTTCACAGACATTTGGTTAAAGTGTAAAATGTTTCCACCTGGCTATAAAGCAAGTCGTGTTCCTAGGCTGAAGAAACTCCAAGGAGGCTAGTTGCTGGGGAAAGGAAGCCGGGTGTTGCTATGTGATGTCATTACCCAGATGGACAGTTAGCATATTAGCCTTTTATATATATAGATATGATGATATGAAGATATGATTGTTAAGATAACAATTTGGAGCGTAGAGATTAAGGAGAAGAAAAATAATGCAGAGCATAATTTCATAAAGCCATTATTCAGTACTCAACATGAAATATTCTTAAACCTTTATTGAAATCATGTATATGTTAATGAAAAACTGACACATTTCCTTAGGAATAAGAACATATTACCAACAGTGCTGCCAAGACCTCTCTCTATTTCATCTTCTGATGCCAGCTTACATGCTGTTCTTTCAACAGATAACTTAAGGTCTACTTTCTCACTACTGTAAATCATTTAGTTTTTTAAAATCACTTTCTTCTATACATTTCCTTCTAATGATTTTAAATTATTTTATTGAAAAGCTTGTCACTGACCTTCAATTGGATAAACAGAATCCATACCACTTTTTATAATTTACATAATAAAAGTCTTGTTGCTAAAAGTTAAACCCATGGATTTTTTTCAATGAGCTTATTAATAAAACAAAAATGTCCTCCTCACTACTTTTTTTAAACTAAAAACTTATATTACCAAGACAGAGAAATGGCAATCTTGATACAAAAGTTAGTGATAGCACATTTCTTTGATTGCCAACCTCAAAAGACACTAATCAAGTTCTATGAGAAAGTAAAATATTTTTATTACTTTGCTTTAGTTATAAATAAAGAGATGGTATCAAAGCAATCCAAGATCAGCTAGTCACATCTGGTTTTGACATGAATCTTGACAAATAGAGCTCTGAGTATAAGCTTTGGCATTTAATAGAAATTTAATTTAATTAGGTTATTTATTTTCTATATTAAAATGAAGCTTTATTAAGGAACACATAAAAGAACACTGGATACACTCATATAAGGTTAAAATAAATAAACCTTTTGTAAAAAAGCCTAACCAGAAATAAAAATGTCAATTTACTACCCTTTAAAAAATGGGTATGTTTTTTGTAAGATTTTGTATGTTTTTTCCCCAGGTCAGTTTTCAAACTCCTAAAAGACTCATGTTTTTGCCCAGACTTTTTATTATTTAAAAAAAATTTCAAGCCGAAACCGGTTTGGCTCAGTGGATAGAGCGTCGGCCTGCGGACTGAAAGGTCCCGGGTTCGATTCCGGTCAAGGGCATGTACCTGGGTTGCGGGCACATCCCCAGTAGGAGATGTGCAGGAGGCGGCTGATCGATGTTTCTCTCTCATCGATGTTTCTAACTCTCTATCTCTCTCCCTTCCTCTCTGTAAAAAATCAATAAAATATATTTTAAAAAAAAAGAAATTTCAAAAAAAAAAAAAAAATTTCAATGTATTTTTATTGATTTCAGAGAGGAAGGAAGAGAGAGAGAAAGAGAAACATCAATGATGAGAGAGAATCATTGATCGGCTGCCTCCTACTAGGGATTTAGCCTGCAACTGGGGCATGTGCCCTGCCCAGGAATTGTACACTGATCTCGTTCACAGGTAGAAGCTCAACTACTAAGCCACACTGGCCAGGCATTTTGCCCAGACTTTTTAAAAGGGAAGAGTGGAGAAGGACTGGTTAGGGGGTAGGGCACTGGGGTAGGATCGCAGAGAGGTAGGTAAGACTTTCTACAAACGTCAAACTAAAATGAGTATTAGAAAGAGCCAATCTTTTACATAGCTATTTTAAGACATTAAAGATTAAATAATCAAAGAAATCCTAAGTAAAATGGAGATTCAATGGTATGAGGAACATTTAGAATGTGTTCTTACCTAGGCACTCTTGGATCATGCCACGTGCTCACGCCAGTTTGAGTATGTAAGAAATACACCTGACCTTGTTGTGTTGTCCTCTGTTCTGTAAAATTAAGAAACACTAATAATAAAGACATATTCAGAATGTCCAAATCAAAGACAGCTATAGACATGAGAATATTATATTAATAAGTAAGTTATCCAAATGACCAATCTGTATCATTACAACAATTTTGTTTCACAAATCATTTGTTCTGAACTCCTGGAGAATACATTTTCTCCTAAAAACAATCTTGTAAGTAGTGATGAGGGGTCACAGGCCAGCTATTTAAAGCCAACTATACTTATAACATGGCTCAAATACTAACCATGGTGCAATGCAAAATAGAAAACAGGATTGTGACAGTACCAATAATTCAACAAGACAAACGTGAAGAAATGATCCTTTATTTGTCTTGAATGTGGAGCGTGAGGGAACAAGAGAAGGCTCAGAGAAAGAGGCTAGCCAGCTTTGGGAACATTCTGAGGAACTTTCAGAAACTTTCAAAGGGTTTGCAGGACAGTAATGTGTTTTTTTTCTTATGCCTAATTCTTTTCTTTAGAGAGGTGTATTCTCGACTACATTTGGACTTAAAGAGAAGCAAAAAGGATGGAATACAGGGGAGACTCTCACTCTATAGTCAAAAATAGGCAAAGATGAGGACTAAACAGCAGTGTGCATATTGGGGAGTGAGGAAGCCAGGGCAGAGAGGGGGTCTATGAAAGGTTCCTTCACTGGTGGTTTTGGTCTTTACTTATCCATTTTTTTAAACAAAATCTAATGAAAAATTCCAACATATTAAATGACAACTATTGCTAATATTTATTAGTATAAATTTGTTTATAAACTTATAATTAAGTCAATGAATTTAAACTTTAAACTTTTTAAAATTATAAACATAAAATATTTAAAATTGGTTATACAAGACAGCTCCAAAGATTTCAGTCTTGGTACCCACTTTACTCCTATGTTTTGGTTGGATTTTTAAAAATTTTAATCCATATCATACAAATATTATAAAAGTATAACCACCTCCACTCCAAACAGCTTGCCTTATAATCTCAAAAAGAAATGGCAAGAAATACTTTATTCTGAGGTCTGAGCATTAATAATAGCAGCTACAATTTACTAAGTGCTTTCTATGCCAGACATTGTGTCAGGCACTACAAATGAAATTACCACTTATTTCTTGTAACAAGCCTACATGGTTGGTACTATTATTTTCCTCTTTTTATAGAAGATAAAATTGGGGTTCAGAGAGGTTAAATAATGTGCCCACTATTACACAACAAATATGTGGCCAAGCCAGGATATAAACCATGCCTGCCTGTCTCCCAAGCCCAAGCTGTGCTGCAAGTTCACCTGTGCAGCATAGCACAGTGGAAAAACAGGGTTTTTAAAATTTAAGTAAAGAGTTCAAATACGTTAAAAAATAAAGTTAAAATCATGTGTCTGCAGAAAAGTTTAAAAAATATCCTACATTAAAAATAAAAGTAGGATCAGGCGATTCCCAATATTGGCCACTAGGCGTCACCAGCAGTCCAGGACAGTTTATGGGCAGGCTGTTGAGAGCACAAGGATGTAAGTAACTGATTAGCATTTAGCAAGAAAGGAGAGGACAGTTGAGTTCATACTATCTACAAGAGTGTTCACAAGTTGTGATTTAGAAAGTTTCGTATTCAACCAGAAGATTCATGTCATCCTCACATGAAATTCTACAATTCAGGAAATTATATAAGATTATAATTTTATACAAACAGAAATGACTAAATCATTTATAACAATAACCCAATTACTCAGATACTCAAAATTATAGGCAATACAAATATATAAATACCGTTAGAAATATGCTTTTGAAATTATTTCTAAATATGCATGTCTAGAAAATTACATTTTAGGTCTGACTGCAGATTTCCATTATCAATAACAATACCATCTTACCTTTATACAGTGCCTATTTACAAAGAAGTAAATTATTTCATATGTTGCTCATGATACTTTTGTGATCTATTTCATTATAAAAGAGCAAAAAGGCCCTGGCTGGTTTTGCTCAGTGGATAGAGCGCCGGCCTGCGGACTGAAGGGTCCCGAGTTTGATTCCTGTCAAGGATACATGCCCAGGTTGTGGACTCAGTCCCCAGTTGGGGGCATGCAGGAGTCAGCCGGTCAATGATTCTCGTTATTGATGTTTCTCTCTCTCTCCCTTTCCCTCCTTCTCTGAAACCAATAAAAATATCTTTTAAAAAAATAAAAATAAAAAACATAAAAGAGCAAAAAGGCTGAGGTTAAATGACTAGCCCAAGGTCAAACTGTTGGTTAGGCAGTCTTCTACCACCTCAAAGACTTTTCAAAGTTGGGAGGTTTTACATTTATTTTCATGTAGAATTCCTAAACCCAGATTAATAACTTATTTAAAAAGTTGATTTTCTGGATTTCTTAGCAAGCTGAAATTAGTAAACCACACTTTATTTTTCCTTTGCTAGTTGTCATACCATAGCCTTCTGGTAGGTCTGGAGGCGTATGTAAATGTGTCCTGCTCATGTAATTTCTATGTCGCTGTGACCTGACTCTCCTCTCTGCCAGTCTGGGATCTGAAGATTGTCCACATGTTGCACCATTTGTTCCACTAATTGGAGTGTTCTCATCAACAAAGCAGCTAAGCGGTCTGCCAGGACTAGAATATTCAGAAGCCGGTCTATTGAAAAGTAACAGGGAAAAAAGTTATTCAATTCAAATATCAAAAGTAGAGCTCTCTAAACAATGTATGCACTTGTAGTAACCATCACTTATAGGAAAATGGAATGACTAATACAAATATGATTTCACAAACTCTGAATAAAAACCTGAAACCTCTAAGCACCAATGAAACTCAAGTCATCAGCAGAATGTCAATTACTAGTATGTCTTTAAATCATTTAATATTTATTTTAATTACATTTTATAGGAAATCCACATATATCTGTAGATATGAGTATTAGTTCACCAAGCACTACTTGACTTAGCTACAGCCCACCTCTCAGACCTGACTTCCCACCATTCTCCCACTCTGCTTCTGCTACATTCACATTCTCGCTGCTCCCTGAACCTGCACAGGTCGGCTACCTTTAGTTCTGGACAGTAAGCTCCTCCTTCCACCTAAAATGTGTGTTTTTTTTCCCTATTCCATCTAGGCCAGGCTCCTTTATTTTCGTGTGTGTGTGTGTGTGTGTGTGTGTGTGTGTGTGTGTGTGTGTCTCATTCAAATCGTAGCTTTAGCTTAAATGTGGCCTTGAAGAGGTCCTTCTTGACATTAGAATCTGAAGTAATCACCAGCATTTGATAGTACATCACCCTACTTCATCAGCATAGCAATTATTTCTGATATTTTTCTTATTTGCATCCTTGTTTCGTCTGTCTTCCAGCACTTGAATACTTACTGAGAGACTAGAGTGCCTAGCTTGTTCCCCACTACACATACCCCCACACCCAGAATAGAGCTTGGCATACATGTAAGAGCAGCTCAGTAAGTACTGAATGAATAAAGGAAAGAAAATAGTCTGTCTCTTCAAAGAGCTTCCAATCTATTGAAGGTCATCCAAAATAAGAGGATAATCAAGAGTTAATTTTTAAACTAACATTTACAACACAATCAACTTTATACATGTTGAAATTAAAGTCAATTTTATCAGTTTGTATGAAGTAGAAGGAAACGGATTTCGCTAAAACACTGACATAAGTACACATTTGTTTACACTCAGATATAATAAAAACGGCTATCTGACTTCAATAAAAACCTTGGTCATTTAGTTCAACTCTCAAGCATTTTTTTTTTAAGAGACTGAAGTAGGCTTTTATTTCAGAAAGGCAAGTCTGATAAACAGAGTGAAGGCTGGGCATGGAAATAAATTCTAGCAGCAGAAAAAAAATTTCTGCTAGACTCTGAAAGTCCAGGACAATCACCTGACACAAAAAACAAAATGCTAATTTGCTCATTTGTGCTATCAAGCATTTTTTAAAATAGCAACATGAGCTAAGTGTTTAACCAAGTATCACAATAGGGAAAACTGTGATCCAATGAGTTAAACAATTCCTAGCAAATAAAAGTACGTATAGCTAATGAGAAGCATTTGATGTTCTGTGTCTGGTGCCAGCCAGGCCTGCTCGGGGGAAAAAAAATTAAAAGGGTGGGGGCAAAACAAACACTGAGTACAGGTAGCAAATAAACTTTGTTCTTACTTTCTTTTGTTGTTATTGAACTTTGTTCTTACTTTTAAGAAAATGAAAAAATATTCAGCCACTTATCCTATTCATTTTCAGTTACTTAATAAAGCACTCCCTTGGAGTTTCCAAAAAATATCTTGCATCCCTGTCTTTACACATTAAGCTCCATGAAGGTCTTTCCAACGTGTTCAATGTTACAGCCCAAACGCTGAGCACAGTGCCTGGCATATAACCATTTGGTGCACTGAACGATAGCTGTGAGCACTACTGCCCTGAACACTTTTCATCACCTTCCCCTTACCTGGCTAAATCCTAACATTTTTCAGGATTTAGTTCAGAGATTCTGCTCCTTCAGAGTTTTCCTCTGCAAGTTCCACCATCCCCTTGTCCCCCATTCTAAGCCAGGTGCCCCTCCATATAATCTCAGAGCATCTGGTTCTTATCCTGATTACAGACCTTACTGGACGCATTATAATATATTCATCCCCTTACATGACTGAGCAAATGTAGATCCTGTATACATACTTTGTTACAGCCATTCAATAATGGGCTCAAAAAATTTTAAGAGTCCTAGAAATAAGATGACTTCTCAATTTATTCATTTACTTTATTTAATAAATATTTATTGAGTATCATCGCAGGCCCTGCAGCTACAATAACAGGATAACCTGCTAAACAATCCTTATTGAAAATTACTTTTAAAAATAATAATGGCACTTGCTATAAGATCTACTGATCTAGAGCAGTATAAACCAAGATAGGAAATCTGGTAAAGCTGATAGCTAAACAGAAAGGAACGCCTTCAGGAGGGTGAGCAACATAGACCATGGGAAGATATTTGTATGTTCTTACCGTGTTGGGCGTTCCCATTGCGTAGTTCTTGTTATGTGGTTTAGATACTGGATTCTTCCAGAGGCAGTTCTCCTTTCTTCCCAGCTTAAATAAAAATATTGAAAGATAAGGTATTAGTAGGAAGCTGGATAGAAAATGTTTTTAGTGTAATAATCAAGCCAGGAAAAGATTTGTGAGTATGAATCAAGAATGACAAATTGAAAGATCAAGTCACAGACACAGGAATTTTTTCAACTTATTCTTAAAATGTACAATATATTTTCTGGAATTCTGAAGCTTCTAATATATTTACATTGAGGTGTAATTACTATTTCCCATCAGCCAAACTGAGAATTTTTCAATAATGTCAATAAGGTTCAATTAAATTACACTAATTTATCCAGAATTTAGTGGGGAGGGAGGTGCAGACCAACTGAAAATTACATAATTTTTTAAATATTTAATTTAAGAAAATATATAAAAGCTTTTTAAAGCATTTAACCTATTCAAACTAATTTTTTAAAAAGCAAGAATGCCACCTTTTCCTCAATATCTTATTTACATAACAAAAAATAGTCTAATGACTATAGAGATGCGGTAATATTAGTTAATATTTCCACTAAAACATTGGCAGACATTGGAAGGCCTTAAAAAATAGGAAATAAGGCCTGGCCAGCATGGCTCAGTGGTTGAGTGTCAACCCATGAACCAGGAGGTCATGGTTCAATTCCTGGTCAGGGCACATGCCCCGGTTGCAGGCTCAATCCCCAGTGTGGGGTGTGCAGGAGGCAGCCGATCGATGATTCCCTCTCATCATGGATGTTTCTATCTCTCTCTCCCTCTCCCTTCCTCTCTGAAATCAAAAATATATATTTTTTTAAAAAAGAAAATAAGGAAATGTTAACATGATCTCTTCCCTGTGATTACAATTATATAGTATAATATAAAGCAAGTTTAGAATAATTAAGCCTTAGGTTGTTGTAATCTCTCAATATTGATTAGTTCTTTCACCTTAAACTTCCCCTTAAAAACTACCATAATCTACCTCACATCCATAAAAGTTAACGGATATATCAAGAGGCTAAAGAGATCTATAAATTGGAGAAACTTAAGTTATAGCAATTTTTACCAGTTTAAATAAAATGAGCAAATGCCACAGCTTGGATGTCAAATGTCATGTCAAAAATAATTTAAATCACAACTCAGCCACTTATACACTTTATATGGATATAATCTATAGAATATAGACTGCTCCTCATTGAAGTTAATTAAAAATACTTTGAAAGTTAAAAATAAAATCAGAAAAGTGTCAGAACTAGTATCAAAGATAGAGAAGAATGATAAATAAGCATGAGCTTTGGAATAAAATTTAGATTTATGTTCCAGCTCTTG
>NW_005871148.1:3974956-4031640 GCF_000147115.1 Myotis lucifugus | reverse complement strand
GAGAAAGGGAGAGGGAAAGAGAGAAACATCAGTGATGACAGGGAATCATTGATCGTCTGCCTCCTGCATGACCCCTATTGGGGATCAAGCCCACAACCTGGACATATGCCCTTGGCTGGAATCGAACCTGGGACCCTTCAGTCCACAGGCCAACGCTCTGAGCCAAATGGTCTAGGCTAGTGCAGTAGCTAATTATTTATTAAGCACTTACTATATGCAAGACATTGTGCTAAGTGATTTACACGAATGATTTCATTTAGTCTGCACAACAATTTATGTCATATGTACTATTATCATCATCCTCTTTTATAAATAGGTATAAACCAAAACTTACAGAATTAAATAAATTCATTATATTCATACAGCTAGTAAGCAGAAGAGTAAGGATTAGATATCAGATGGTCTAATTCCAGAACCATATACTATGAGAATTAAATTATATAAATGCATTATATAAAGTGCTTTTAACAGTATCTGACACATGTATGCTCAATAAATGTTACTATGTTATTATAATTACTATTACATGGATTCTCAATCCTATACCTCTAAACAGAGCAATGTCTCAGATTCAGTACTTACTAGTATATACCCAGTTTTGAGTAATTTTTTAACATATACTTTTATTGATTTCAGAGAGGAAGGGAAAAGGAAAGAGAGATAGAAACATCAGTGATGAGAGAGAATCACTGATCAACTGCCTCCTGCATACTCCACAAATGGGTATCGAGCCTGCAACCCAGGCATGTGCCCTGACCGGAAATCAAACCGTGACCTCCTGGTTCATAGGTCGATGCTCAACCACTGACCCACACTGGCCAGGCTTGAGCAATTTAATAAAACAAAAAAAATTTTTTTTAATATATAATATTTACAAGAGTTCTATTTGCCAAAAATTTGTTTCCTAATCAAAACTCTTAAAAACCAAATTTAACATCTAATTCATGGTTTATTTTATAAATTCATGACAAGATCCCTTACTAATTTTCCAAGTACAAGGAAAACCTAGATTTTGGAATTGATCAGCAAATTTTTAAAGTTATGTATACAATAAACACCAACTTCTTTCACATTATTTTAAGGATGTTATCCACATATTTCTCTAATGATTTTAGCTTACCCATCTGGTAAATCGTTATCAAACAAGCGACTGCAGTCCACAACTTGTCCTCCTGTGCCTATCCGGTCTCTGGACTGAAGACTTACTATTAAACAACAGAAGCATTACTAAGAGTCATAGATAATAAAGAATTGTTACAATTTCATAAGACATCTGGCTTAGTTTAATATTTTAGAATGAACTCTTTAGTAATTTATTTTTTCATGAGATTTTTTCCTTTACAAGTGATACTAGAATTTTAAGGTTTCCTACGCTTTATCATGTTCATGGAGAAGAGTCTAATTACTTTTTTCCATTATAATGGGCAATGCAAAGCTACTACTTCATTTAAGAAGAGGCAGAACACATGAACGGTATATTCATGTACAGAAGAATTTGAAAAGATCACATTAATTTCAGTTTAATTCTTGACTCGTCTTTTTTAAAAAATACACTAGATTCCGGCATTGGGCAATATCTGAATTCCATGAGTTAAAACAGTACATCATCATCCAGTGCAGTATAAAACTATCACTATAAACTTGGCAGCAAGAGATGTGAACTCTAAACCAAGCTATAGCAACTAGTTTAGCTCTGTGACCTTGAACAAAACACTTAAGTTTTTGAGGGTAAAATAATCCCAATCTGAATAATGAGGAAGTTTGGCTAAATAAGATGCCTGAAATCCTTGCTGTTTTATTATTCTTTAGAGGCCCGATGCACAAAATTCATGCAAGAGTAGACCTTCCTTCCCCTGGCTGCCGGCACCGGCTTCCCTCGCAGCCCAGCTTCATCCGGAAGGACGTCTGGTCTAATTAGTATATTACGCTTTTATTATTATAGATTGTATTTTTGGCAACTCTCTCAAATCTAGAAGGGATACAGGAAAACTTGACTACAGCCCAACTTCTTAAAAGAAGACTATATAAAGTATGACAACTTACGACCCTTCTAGGAAGGGTCTCAAAATTCTGAAATTTTCCAGGTCTGTAAAAATTTTGAAAAATCAGACAGTTCAAGGCATTGTTCCATTTACAGGAGACAATACCCTAACACACCTTCTCAGTGAATGCAAATAAGACATTAGTGTTAGAATTATACTAGAAAACTATATCAGAAAAGCTAAGTGAAATGCTTACCACAATACAATTACGGCAGAAACAAGGTTATTTTCTCATTAGCTTTGTTTAGAATAATATTAAGGATCAAAGCTATAGGATTTTATAAGCTTCAATGTACATCTCCAGAATGCTGTCTTACAAAAGACCTAAGAAATTTTTAGATGATATTCTGATTTTAAGTAGCCTAATTCTAGCAATATATAAAATGAGTCATAGAAAAATTATGTTTATCACAGCACTGCTCATAGTATTAAAACATCAGAAACAACCTAAATGTCCAACAATAAAAACTGGTTAAATTAGTTATTTGTCTTACCACAGACTACCAAACAAAATTTTAAAATGCTATAGAAATGTATCTATGTGCCCTGACTGGGCATCGAACCCATGACCTTCCTATGCATGGGATGTGCTCTAACCAACTGAACCACACCAGCCAGGGCTGCACTTTTATTTAAAAGGTATTTAGAGTTTAGGTCAGCTTAAATGAAGGCAAAAATTCATGTAACTT
This sequence comes from Myotis lucifugus, assembly GCF_000147115.1. Lineage (NCBI taxonomy): Eukaryota > Metazoa > Chordata > Mammalia > Chiroptera > Vespertilionidae > Myotis > Myotis lucifugus. The sequence goes on along the minus strand of NW_005871148.1, from coordinate 4,028,909 downwards.
TGAGTTCCACACTTACCTACTATCTGTCCTCTAACTGTATCATTGTCATTTGGCCCAAGTTTGCAGAGATCCAACCTCTGATCTATTTCAAATCAACAACAACAAAAAGCAATGAAAAAAGAGGCTGGTATCAGAAATTCTAACATCTATTAAGTGACAGCAAATTTCCACAATCCACTGGAAATCAGGCCTGTCATTTAAAGTAAGCATGTCAAACTCGCAGCCAGCAGGCTGAGTTTGTTGACATGCTTGATTTAAAGAATTAATCATGTTTTAATGATGAAACATGTTTTAAATTTTCTGACTGTATATATAATTAATGTAAATGTCTCAACAAAAGTTTTGATAAATTTAGATTTCAAAAACCATGAGACACTGGTGTGATACTGCCAATATGCAATTACTTTCTCTCCAAAGATTTCAGACCACTTCAGTCTGTGTCTTGGCTCGACACTTAAATAGTTGTTGTTCTTAACAATTCATCCCTGAGTAACATTCAATAAATGTTAGTGTCATTGTTTTTCTCTCTAACCACTTCAAACGCAACCCCCCCCCCCCAACCACCACACACAAAGTAAGTACTAACAAGCAGCCAAGTATTAACTGTAAGATAAGGGTTTGAGTCAGTCTGCTACTAACTCATGTAGGGGCAACTCATTCTCTCATGTCTCATCTATAATGTTTACCTTTCTATAACTTTAATTTTTTTCAGTTTTATATATCATTTTTATTCACTAATAATTCCCCTTTAACTGCCATCTTAAACACTCCAATTGCCTAAATAAAACTCACTTTATCTCAAAAATCCACCAAAACCAGAGAAGGGTGCTAAGAAATAAAAAAGGCACATATATTCTGACATCTTTCTTATTACTCTCTGGAGAGCAATCATTTCTGAACCCTTACATATTCACTGGAAACCTAGCACCAGCTCTGATTCAGTTCTAGGATTCACATATCTAAAATGTTTCATTGCTTTTTTTAAATAATATCTAATAAATTTAGACCAGGAATTATAACCAGTGTTTCAAACATACACAGAAGTTTTTGAGCTCCTCCCCCAAACATGTATGTATGTGTGTGTATATATGCACATTTTTAAAAGTACTAGTATCTACTCACAACCAGTGTCTTTGAGGCGGTTGATGGCATTGGAAAGAAGACGAACACAACCAAGAAATCCAGCACCTTGTTTTTTATGGATCTTCTTGTGATTCCATACACTGATAGTAACTGAATCAGACTTTCCAATGTACCTAAAAACACAAAATGACTACATGAGTAACTTGGCAATTATAAGTAAGCAGTATAAAATTTTTATTTTGCTTTTGTAGCCTAGAGTCACAAATGTTTCAGAGTATGGCTAGGTAATGTAAAACATGTTTTGAGTTCAATCAATCCACAGTATTGAATTTAAATATTTTTTTTAATCTTAAGAGTAAAAGCTAAAATGAATTGGTTTTTAGATTGCTTTTTAGAGAGAGGAAGGGAAAAAGAGAGAAAAACATTGATGCGTTGCTTTCCGTAAGTGCCCCAACTGGGGATCGAACCCGCAAACTTTTGGTGCATGGAATGATGCTCCAACCAACTGAGCCACACCGGCCAGGGCTAAAAAGAATTTTTAATATATCCTTTATCACATCTGCCACTCTCAGGCTGAGTAACAATTTTTGTTAGTGAAAAAAACTATTTTTAGTAACTGGTGTTAAATAACACCATGAGAGTGTATGGTTATTTCTTTCCAAGAACAAAATCTTGTAAGAACATCTTTATAGTCACATCTTAAATATATCTCAATGATATAACCTGCTACCTCATAGAGTACTCCGTTCATTCTCAAGGGGCAGTGTCAAGGCTGACAGACCAAAAATCTGACATACCTGTTATGTTTTTAAATGCTGTAGAACAAAAGCTGACTGTAACGCTTTTTCCCTGCTTCTTTCCTGTATGCAGGCCTTGAGCGAGCAGGACTCTTGCAGATTTCACTTCACTGCCTGCAGACAAGCAGAGCAGGGAAAAGCGTTACTACACTTGTCTGTGCATATACCTGAAAGCATGTAAAAGCTCTACCACAGCCAATTGTTCACATGGTGTCATCCCATGCAAAAATATAATAAGATAACATAATTCTATCAGCAGGACCCTAACTGTATTTCAGTGTCTCAAAGAGGTCAAATTTTTGGTCCAGCAACCTTGATCTTAATGTCATTTAATAAAGCAGCAAATTCAGAAAAATTCACCTAATGCATTAAAAAACCTAAACCAGTAAGTGAGGACTAAAACTTTTACATGAGGAACATGGAAGCCACATGTGTGCTCCTGGGTCCAGCTGTCTTTAAAGCATGCCCACCCAACCCCCTAACTTTTAATTAAGCAAGCTTCTACATTCTCTTTTTTTTTAATTAGGCCAATTTGAATTTCATGTCTGTTGCTTGAAATAAAATATCTGAACTAAAGTATCACTCAGTATGAATGTACCGATTTTCAAAAAGACCTAAGAGACCTAACATGACAAGTATCTACCACATGACATGTTGAAATTCTAGAACCAGATCATGTATTAAATAGCTAAATATCCCAAACCAAACATTTTTTTAAAAAATCACATTAAATCAGTTTCCCAACTGGGAAGCTGATTTATAGGAATGCTAAAATACTGATTCCCTCAGGTTTGAGAACAGCCCATCGTGGCTGAAGTAGCCTGTTGGGAGGCTAGATGTCAAGGCCCATAGAGACCCTGAGACCACACACTGCAAACAGAGAAGCTTCTGTCAGCCTGTATTCCTGAATGACTGTATGACAGTGTCTCACCTCCCTGCCAAATGGACTTTATACATAAAATACACTTCTACTGTATTAAGCCAATGAAAATTTGATGTTGTCTGCTCTAATCAATAGAGAGGACAAGTCATAAAGGGCCTTGTCAGCCACAGTATGAACTCTGGCTCTTACCTGGAAGTTAAAAATGTGAGAGCAGAAATAAGAAGGGAGCAGAGAATTGCATTTTCCCATTAAAAGTCCCACAGTAGTATCATTTGCCATTTTGAAAAAGTACATTTCCTATCCTATATAATAAAAGCCTAATTAATATGCTAAGTGTTCGGTCATCTGTTCAACCAATCAAAGCGTAATATGCTAATGATATGCTAAGACCGCTCAACCACTCACTATAACATGCACTGACCACCAGGGGGCAGAGAGTCAACCAGTAGACCAGTAGCTAAGATGTGCACTGACTACTAGGGGGAAGACGCTCCAACTGGTAGGTTAGCTTGCTGCTGGGTTCTGGCTGATCGGGACTGAGTGAGACAGACTAGACACACCCTAGAGCCCTCCCACGGTCCCTCCCTGGCTGGCCAACCTCCCACACCCCTCCCCGGCCCCAATCGTGCACCAGTGGGGTCCCTCAGCTTGGCCTGCAATCTGGGACCCCTCAAGGGATGTCGGGGAGCCGGTTTCGGCCCAATCCTGCAGGCCAGGCTGAGGGACCTCACAGGTGCATGAATTCATGCACCAGGCCTCTAGTATTATTATGATTAAAATAAAATTTAAAGGAAATAAACCATCCATATAGAAGCAAAAAGAATGCCTATAAGTGGACCTCAATTATGATTTCTGGTTTATACTTATATTGGCCTAAAGTGAATACCTTCATTTAATTGATAAAAGTGGAGGGAGGGGAACTGCTCTATACTGTGTACACATTTTGTTCTTCATAGAGTCATGAAGGTTACTTCATCTTCCAAAACCAGCTATAAATTAACCGAAGTACCTTCTCAGTAGGTTTTATATCCCTTGGTGAAGACCAAATTTTACCACAGATCAAACTCAGATCTTTTTTAGTGATTCTTTTCCAAGACTTTATCAAATAATACTGATTTCTATGTTTCATTTCAGATTAATCATTTAAACCTACAGGTCATAATGCTGATTCCACTTTGGATCGAGTGTATTCTTCACAGTATCTGTAGAATGGCATTGCCCAGATCCATCAACCACCACCTTAGCAAATGGGTCTGGAAGTCCTGTGAAAAAGAAGATGATTTTTTTATTAAAAAATATTTGACATGGAAGATAGAATAATTACATGAAGATTATTATTTGCTACAAAGATTACTTCATTCTTTATAAAAGTTTAATGTTTACCTATAAAAGTGATCCATTTTGAAAACTAAGATTGAAGTTAATTCTACGTTAAAAACCAAAAACTACATTTTTTCTTATTCCTATCTAAAAACATTCTCAGCTTTAAACTACCGAGGTCTAGAGGTTACCTCAAATATGGAAGTTTTTATAGATCTTTACTTTTGACCCCAGAAAGGAGAACGCTTAAAACACTCCTGGCTCTCATAGCTTTCCCAAGGTCTCCCTGGGTAGCTTATTTAAAGAAAGAGCTTACTAAAGGTTTTCACACAGGAACATGGGCCACAGAGAAATTAAACTAGCCAAAAAGTTTTACTGAGTAACTTCCATAAGTGTGAGAAATTGAAACAAAATCTAATACCCTGCCTTAAAAGAGATTAATATCTAATTGGGGAAATAAGAATGCCACACACACACACAGCCCTGAGAATAAATGTTTGATTGTACTGATCTGTAATATGATGAATGTTTTACATATGTATTAAATCTCTTAATCCTCACAATAACCCTATGGAGTAAATAATACTATTATCTCTATTTTATTTATAAGGAAACTGAGGCACAAAGGGTAATTAGTCCAAAGTTACAGTAGTAAATGGCAAAGCCAGGGTCTAAAGTTTAGATTCTAAACCCAAACACACACAGTCTGGTTCTTGATTTCATGCTTTTAACTACTATGCTGTACTATACCTCTCTCTTACTATGTGATTCACCAGTCTGTACAAGAGCTTCGAAAAAGAGAACAGTTTGAGTTTGAACAGTAAAGAAAAGCTTTTATTTTCTTTTGAGGGGATGAGGCTCATTTGGGCTTTAAAGAGTAAGTAGGAAGAGCACCAAGGAGAGTATGATAATATCTGAAGGGTTCAGAGGAGTCTAACCAAAGGGTTTGTGCTAAGGTGTGAAAATAAATATGGTTGGAGAAATAAGACTGATCCAAGAGAGGCTTAAAAGTCAGAAAATCCAGGCTCAGAGTGACTGAGGTAGATAGCAGGGAGCCATTTTAGGTTCCCGAGCTGGCTGTGAATACATTTTCATAATTTCTATTAGTGGTATTCAGATGGACTAAGCAGCATAAAGAACACTAAGACGAGTAGACTCTGAACTAGCGAAGTCACATGGAAAGGAAAAGGAAATGAAGTGAAGAAAGCTACTCTCAAAGATCTAATATAATTCATAAGAAACTAATGTAAAAAATGACACTACATTTTTCAGCCCAGACAACACTTTAAATAGTAGCCCTTTTGACCAAAAAACGTTAGGAGAAAGTAGAACTAAATAAATTATTAAAAAGACAAAAATGACGGTTTAGATGTGAGACATATTGGGATGGTATAGATTTCCTATGGACAGCTGAAAATACTTCAACAAAATTTGATAAGTGTTAATTGGAGAAACTTTGCACCTAGACATCTATGCTAGTTTCTTTTTAAAGTCATGATACTAACATGCCAAGATTCAAGGTCAGACAGAAATCACCTAGCCAGTTCCAATTCTATGCTTCTGTGATCTGCAACTTCAAAAAAATGAGAGAAGACCTAACCTAAGAGTGTTAAGTATTTAAGAAGAAACTTGGTAAATTAGGGTATCAATTTATTTAACTACTAGAGGTCTGGTACATGAAATTCGTGCACTTGGTGGGGGGGCCCTCAGCCCGGCCTGCACCCTCTCACAGTCTGGGACCCCTTGGGGGATGTCCGCCTGCCAGCTTACTAGTAGGCCTGATCCCCCCAGGGATCGGGCCTAAGCTGGCAGTCAGACATCCCTCTCACAGTCCGGGGCTCTCGCAGTCCGAGACCCCTCGCTCCTTACCACCTGCCTGCGGAGGCAAAAGAGGCTCCCGCCACCACCGCTGTGCTTGCCAGCCATGAGCCTGGCTCAGGGCTTCTGGCTGAGCAGTGCTGCCTCTGTGGGAGCACACTGACCACCAGGGGGCAGCTTCTGCATTGAGGGTCTGCCCCCTGATGGTCAGTGTGCATCATAGCGACCAGTCGTTCTGCCGTTCAGTCGATTTGCATATTAGGGTTTTATTATATAGGACATTGTTCTTGAAGTTTACTGCTGTTCATATTATTTCCATAATGCCTAACAATTTGTAAATGTGTTTAACAGAAAATACTTTTCCCTCTACATTCACTAACATTAAGTATTTTCTCCTGGGAGTAATGTACTCTACCTTGTTCTTTTGATTCTTCAATATAAGCATATAAACATATAAATGTATGATTGTAAGCAAAAACAAACAAAAATCACATTGAGGATTAAGAAAAACAACTTTTTCCACACAAAAACACTAGGTGTGTTATATGTATAACCCATAGACAACAGTGAGGTGATGGCCTGAGGGAAGAGGAAGTGGGGGCTGGGTAGAGATGGGCAAGGGGGAAGGGGAATGGGGACATCTGTAATGGTGTCAACACCTAAAATAAAGTTTTTTTAAAAAGTATGAATGCCTGAATCTCACCTTCCTATTTCTCTCTTCTGTTAAAGAACACAAAATACAAGCTCTATATCCTAACCAAAAAATACTTTTTTCAACTTACCTAATTATATTATTCTACAGAATTTTCACTTGAGAGCCAAGTTAATCTAATGTGGTCAAGAGCTATCAAGTTTGCTGAAGTTAGTGAGACCTCTAAGAGTGGTAAATATAAAGTGGGTAAAATATTTTCTGTATTTTTTTAAATTTCTCAATTCTCCCCATCACTCCTGAGTCATATAAAATAGCTAAAGTTCAAGAACTTTTTCACTACACAAATTTACTTAATAAGCTGAAATTAATAATAAAATAAAAATTTCAACTTAAAACTGAGTTTCTTATTAGGGAAAAGAAAGCTTTGTTTTTGATTAGGGGAAGAAAAAATAATTCAGCTAACCAATCTTGGTTCTGAGTGACTTCAGTATGGCCCCTATACAACATCTCAACAGAATATGTTACACACAGATATTTTATTTAAATGTTGCATAAAAGAAAAAATAATTTGATGCTAATAGCATTCTTTTAAAAATAAACATAATGGATATATGGATAAAGTTAATAGTAAAATCAAATGGTGAGTTTTCACTGTAAAATTCTTTACATGTTCCCACAGGTTGAGATCCGCTGTCTTAGAGGTTTACAAAGAATTAAAGTAAGATCCCTCTAGATTTCCTAGGAAAACTGAGACATGGCTATCTGGATATTTTACTGGAGAAAGTGTATCTTGGAGCTCTGAAGGAAGGAAAACAATTTGGGGAGGAAGGCTGGAAGACAAAACTGAAGATTTTATCTTTAAAACCAGAGCAGATGTCTTGGGAAGTATGCAGCTGAACATGTGCAGTCCTCACTTCCCCATCCTTTTCTCCTTGTCACCAACCTATCCGATCCTACCTGCCATACTGCAGTCCTACTAGGATAAATCCTACCTCAGAGCAACCTTAAGAAGGGTAAAAAGAGTACACACTGGCACAGCTGGCGTGGCTCCATGGTTGAGCCTCCACCTATGAACCAGGAGGTCACGGTTCGATTCCCGGTCAGGGCACATGCCCGGGTTATGGGTTTAATCCCCAGTAGGAAACATGCAGGAGGCAACCAATCAATGCTTCTCTCTTATCATTGATGTTCCTATCATCTCTCTCCCTCTCCCTTCTCTCTGAAATCAATAAAAATATATTTTTAAAAAAAGAATACACACTCGTTACTAGGTTATTAAAGATAGGGTTGATTGAGGTGAGTAGTCCAGCACCAGCTGGTGAAGACAATAGTAATTAGTGGTAGCCCAGAGAAAGACCACTGGGTACAAAATTGGGGCATAGGGTACATGGAACATCAACTGGTTATATCTTTCTTCTTAACTATGTCCTATAGCACAGACACCATACAAATTTTAATTATAGAGTTTTATAAGAAGTTATTTTATAAGCTTTAATTCAGATTCTACACTAGGAAGATTGGAAGTAATAAAATTTCAAGTGGAATGAATTAAGTACGATTTAAAAATATATCAAGAGCTTATTATTTCTTTTAACCAAACCCTCAAGAATTATCTAATGTCAGATTAAATTAGCACTTACAGCTAGTTTTTGCTGGCTGGTAGGACATGAATTTTTTTAAAATATATTTTTAATGATTTCAGAGAGGAAGGGAGAGGGAGAGAGATAGAAACATTAATGATGAGAGAGAATTATTGATCGGCTGCCTCCTGCACGACCCCTACTGAGGATCAAGCCTGCAACCCCCGGGCATGTGGCCCTGACCAGAATCGAACCTGGGATCCTTCAGTACACAGGCCGATGCTCGACCCACTGAGCCAAACCAGCTAGGGCTAGGACATGAATTTAAAAATCTAATAATTCTTTATTTCTAACTTCAAATACTTTACATATAAAATTTTGTTGGCTTAGAGTTTTTAATAAAAATTTTATCATGTTTTACTCAATAAATTAAAGCTACCCACAATCCTCCTTCATAAAACTTAATCCTAAATAAAGCCACAAGAAAATTCACAACAGATCAGCAAAAAGACTGCAAATGCGGGAACCAAATGTCCACTTTGGAGTCTGAGACAAGAGCATCTATGATCAAATGTGACATAGATTTCTTTCCTACAGCCTAGAAACTCTAAGCAAGCTGAATGACTTTGCTACTTTCCAAGAAATCCTGAATGCATGGGTAAAATTTGCTATAAAATGTTAGGGGGGAAAGTGTTCACAAAATAATCTCAAACTTTTTCTAGAAATCTAGTAGCATGAACACCTTTAATATACATTACACACATCTGCATATATACAGCACCACGCACACATACACATTTCACACAAATATATGGGAGGGGTGACTAAAGGGAAGGGGTTAAACTAAAAAGATCAAAATCCTCCAAAAACAGAAAAAGTGCCCTAGCCGGTTGGCTCAGTAGATAGAGTGTCAGCCTGCAAATTGAAAGGCCCAGGTTCAATTCTGATCAAGGGCACATGCCCCGGTGGTGGGCCTGATCCCCAGTGGGGGGCATGCAGGAGGCAGCTTATCAATGATTCTCATCATTAATGTTTCTATCTCTCTCTTCCTCTCCCTTCCTCTCTAAAATCAATTAAAAAAAAAACACAGAAAAAGTGATGCCAAAAGGCTCTGAACCAAAAAAACAACACTGAGTATATTTCTGAATAGAAAAAGTCCTAAGTCAGACAATTCTGAAAATGCAACCCAAAAAAATCACACACAACATACAAGATTTAAAGTTAATTTTACTTACGGAAAAAATCCTTTTTCACCAAGTTTTTTGCACAGAGTACTGTAAAGGAAACAAAAAATACAAAGGAAAATTAAAATAAAATGGTAAGACTGCATTGTCAAAAGTGTCATTTTTAAACACTGAAAACACCACTGAATAATAAACACTAACTACAGCAATGTATGAAATATGATCACAAACTTTCATTAAAAGACTAGCAGAAGACAGGTGAACCAGTGGTTGCATCTTTAGCAATGTAACAGCTGAGGACAAAAAGTTTGTAAATCTGGTATTCTAATAACGACCCAATTCCTATCTTCCACCAAGATCTGTTCTCAGGGTAGCTTGGTGGCAAGAGGGAAAACAGTTCTAAGACAGAAATATGTAAATTCGGGTTGACATATATTTTAGGACAGTGGTTGTCAACTGGTGGTCCGCGGACCACTGGTGGTCTGTGAGGTCCAAAGGGTTGGCGACCATTGGTTTAGGAGATAATTTTATGCTGAAGAGGATCATAAATAAAAAAGGTTCCCTGATATAGATGAGTTTTTTAAAAATAACACTGTTATTTACCCTGCATCTAAATGCCACAGAAACTTTACGGGAGAGATAAATTACCTTCTAAATTATCAGCTCAACTAGTGGCCCAGTGCACGGATTTGTGCACATTGAAAGGAAATTAATTAGAAGAAATATTTTAATATTGCTATTTGCCCTTTCTCTATAATAGAAGTGTCAGAGATGAAAGAAAATTAGTAAAATGTATATGATAATAATATGTAAACTGATTAATAAACAATAACATGCCATAACAACAGACATGATAAAAAACAACTAAAACATGATATAGAAACAAAATATTATATAAAAACATTGATAAAAACAATGACTGATAAATTGATTAAACTTATTCTAATATCTTTGTGTATACCACATTAAGAGTAAAAACACTTTCAGAGTGCTTGACTAATTTCCCTTGTGATGAAATTTACAACTTTAACGTCACACGCTCTTCAAACTCGAGAGAAAGCAACATATAACTGATCATGTCTGAAAACGGGTTTAGGTAGAAATATTCCTACTCTGTCTAGAGTTTGTCCTTGTAATTTATTAATAGTCATTGCAAATGCTGGTTCACGGGAAACTATCTTCGAATTAATTTAAATGGGAGGCCTGTGTCAGACGGGGACAAATCAATTCTTGGAATCAGAACTACCTCTCCTTCCACAGATCCTGTTAATACTTCAGCTTCGATTATGTTAGGTTGCAATCTTTTGATAATAAATCAAGTACCATTACAAAGACCCCATTTACTATTAAGATTTCTCAGTAGCATGATGATTGCACCTACTTTCAATTTTAATTTATGACACGGCATTCCCGAAGGGGTAATACTATTAAGAAATTCGATGTGAAAATTTTCCATTCTGGCATCATCTGTCGAATCAATGGAATCATCACTCAAATAGGTGTGAAAAACTCCAGTATATCCAAAATGTCTTCATTTATTTTATGAACGTGCTCATTTTTAGGACAAAGAATCGAATGTTTAAATATATTTTTAATATTATCTATAGATATACTATTTCCAAAGGTAGCGTCAAAAATAGATCCGTTACAAATCATTTCACAGGGGATTTCAATAATATCCATTCTGAGAGCTTTATATGTATCACACAAGCACGATTCAACATTTATTTTTTAAATTGCCAGTGCACATCAGATGTACTGGCCAGTTGGTCAGTCAGACAGTCGGATGGACAGTTGGTCACTTAGCCTTTTATATATATAGGTGACAAGATAGATCTACTATATCTAACAAAAAATAAAAGTTAGTATACTGAGCTAGATATCCCAAATCTACATTCTCTTGAGTACATTGTATTAAATTATTATTTATAGGGTGATAGATGCACAATCTTGTGAATATATTAAAACCACTGAATTGCAGCCCTGGCCAGGTTGCTCAAGTTGGTTGAAGTGCCATCCTATAACACCAAAAGGTCTGGGGTTCGATTCACAGCCTGAGTACACAGCTAGGTTGTGGGTCCAATCCCCAGTCGGGGCACATATGGGAGGCAACCAACTGATGTTTCTCTCACATATCGGTGTTTCTTTCTCTTCCTCTCTCTCTCTCTCTCTCTCTCTCTCTAAAAATCAATTTTAAAAAAATAACACCATTGAATTACACACTATAAAGAGGTGAATTTTATAGCATGGGAATTATATTTAAATTAAAATATTACTGCCTATACAGAGTCATAAACTTCACTTTTTTGATTCAAGCCCAATACAAGTGAAGGGGAAACATCAATTTCCATGTATTTATGGTTTATAATTTATAAAATATCTATGAAAGTAATGACTGATTAATTTCTACCTAATTCTACTCACCATTAAATAGTCTATTCAATTAGTTACAATTATTGGAAGTTCAGTGTGTAAAAATTCATTTAACATTATAAACCTTGGGAACAAATCTAAATATAACTAATCACTTTTCAAGTTCAAATAAAAGTCATTTTGAAGACAGAGGCCATTAGTAAATGAATAAAATTATTAAGTAAGCACAAGGTACAGATTTACTAAGCAAAGTCTCTTAGAAACAGTTTTATTTTTCAAATCATAATAACTCAATCATGAAAACTATGGCCATAACTAAGTACCAAATCACAAACTTGATTGGAAGTCTTCTCCAAATTTTTATTATCGTCATATGAACTAAATAGAATACTTAGGATCAACACATATACAATATAAATACAAATTATAGTCTTCAGTATTAAAGAGCTGATCATAATTCAAGAAGTGAAATGATTTCACATCCTACTTCAGAGAAAGAGAAAAATATGCAAATTCTCTCAACTTCTTATTACTAAACCTACAAACTTAATGCTTTGATACTCATTCTTTTTTTTCTTCCTTTCACTTACAATGTCCACTCTACTCTCCTGCCTAACTCTACTCTACTGCCTTTGCTCTGGATCTTATAGCCAACACCACTTTCTCAAGGATATTATCTCTCCTCTCCTCTACTAAACAGTCTCGTCAGCACTTAAACATACTCAAGTCTCACCCATGTCTCCTACCTCCAGCCACCATCCAACCTCTTCTCCTTCATAATGAAACTACTTTAAAGAACTGTCTACAGTTTGTGGCTCCACTTCTTTACCTCCCACTGCATAGGACTTCCTCTCCCATCATTTCCCTACACTGCTTCTCCAAAGCCCTGGGAACCTAATAACTAAATCCATCCAATGGACACTTTTCATTCTTTATTACATTTGTCCCTGAAGGGCATTTGCCTCTACTGACTACTCCCTCCTCTGGCACCTCTCTCTTCTTTTGGTTCTGTTTAACACCACATCCACCTGGTTTTACAGTAGGTCATAAAACTCATTCTAAGTCTCCCTTGCCAGATTTTTTTTCCTATGTACCATCCATGAAAGTTAAGGTTCTTCATGGTTTTGCCCTAAGTTTCTTTAAATCTATAACCTGAGGAACACAGATGCTCATATTTGTAAACCTTAGATTTGTAAACTGTTATATGTACATGAAAGAACTCACTTTTTTTTTTTCTGGGAGAAAGTTCATAGTTTAATAGACTCACAAGTCTCTTCCCTCTCAAAATATACATCTGAAAGGCCATTTTCCCATATATTCCTCCCTGGTCTGTACCATTTTAATGACACCTAAATCTATAAACCCAAACCTTTGCTCTCTCCTGAACTCCAGGTCCACACAGGCAAACTAAATATATCCCCAAAATAAAATCCCCATCGTCCCTCTCCCCCCTAAACTTCCCATTTACTTTTTTTCAATAAATAGCTTTGCTTTCCACTCCATTGCCTCAGACAGAAACCTTCATAGCAGACTTCACTACTCCTCCCTCGCCTCACCTCCCAGCAATTACCAGTTCTAACTAATACCCTTCATCTGGCCACTTCTATTATCAGTGCCACCACCCTAGTCCAGGCCACATCAACCACTATCTAGGTCAGTGATGGCGAACCTTTTGAGCTCAGCGTGTCAGCATTTTGAAAAACCCTAACTTAACTCTGGTGCCGTGCCACATACAGAAATTTTTTGATATTTGCAACCATAGTAAAACAAAGACTTATATTTTTGATATTTATTTTATATATTTAAATGCCATTTAACATAGAAAAATCAACCAAAAAAATGAGTTCGCGTGTCACCTCTGACACGCGTGTCATAGGTTCGCCATCACTGATCTAGGTCATTACAGTAGCCTCCCAATCAATCTCCTGCCTCACGCCCCTTCAATCAGTTCTCCACACTGGACCCAAAGTGATCTTCCTAAAAATATGATTAAGTCCTTCCATCCATTTCCCCTCCTTCTAATATTCCAAAGCATCCTTAAAGCATTCCTCAAAACTATCCTTCTGCCTGTGCTCCATAGCTCATACCCAACCTGCCCCCCTTCCTTAGGGACCTTGTCTCTCTCTCCTCTGCTGACCTTCATCCTTAAAACATTCCCAAGGTCTTCAGGCCCAAACTTTACTTTGGTTTACAATACCCTTCTGGCCCTGGCTCCTGCTTACCCCTCTGACTTCATCTTTCATCACCATCTCTCCCTTCCAAGCCCCCAAGTCCAAGACCCAGCCACTCTAAACTTTCACTTTCTTAAATGTACACTATCTCTCACCCACAACCTTCCCAGGCCTGACACATTTTTCTCAGGCTTCACCTTCTCATTTTTTAGGTCTCAAAAGGGAAGGAAGCCTTTTAGAACATGTTTCTCTCAACCCTCCGCCCACTTGTATTTTCACAGAAGCCCATTGCTATCACAAGCATTTATCACACTTCATTATAATTGTTTAAGTGTAGAATGTTGCTTATAACTATAGAGCTGGAAAACTCCATACAGCAAAACTCCACGTCTGCCTCATTTCTTTGTACTTCCAGCATCAAGTACACATTGCCAGGCATTTGATGGGCCCTCAATAAATACTTGTTGAATGAATGAAACAGACTTCAAAAAAATCTAAAATAATTTCACTGAAAGAGGAACTTTTATTCTATATGATAAATTACCAATTCTCAAATCATCATGATTTTGACTTATGAAATCTTATTTTTAGTGTATTCCTTTATTTAAAACATACTCATCTTCTTTTAAAAATCACAAATAAGATGTTGCTAATATATAAAAAAGTTTCAAAGGGCAACTGAAAAATCAAAACAAAGAATTTTAAAATCAAGTTTAAAGTTTATGAAGAGAAACTGAATTTCAGTAACCCAGAGACCAGGGAAGACAAAACAGGGTCCTACAAGAGGTTCATTTAAAGGTTAATTTAAAACATAAAGAAATACCAGGATTGGTCAGACTGCTAACCTTAACACTAGATAGACAGCTCCAACCAATTTTGTTTTAAGATTTTTTATTGATTTTTAGAGAGAGAGGAGGGGAGAGGGAGAAACATTGAGACACTGATAGACTGCCTCCTGCACACTCCCAACCAGGGATTGAGCTACAATCCAGGCATGTGCCCTGACTAGAAATCGAATCGTCAACCTTTTGCTGCATGGAATGACGCCCAAGCAAATGAGCCATACCGGCCAGGGCCAGCCAGTTTTTCCTCAAATTATTTTATACCCTAAAAGAAAAAAAAACTCTCAGTTGTATATTTTGAAAGACTGATTCTTAAACATAATTTGAGATTTGGTAATTTATTTGCATAAATAAATTATTTTCATGCCTTGGAGTCTTTATTGCACTGCTCTTTTTCTTAGGAATATACTCTGGGTACTTGAACCAGCGCCCATTGCTCTTTCCATCCTTAGTACCAATTATAAGAGCTCAGGTAATGCTCAGAGAGTTAATGTATTTTTTTTATAAATATTTTTATTGATTTCAGAGAGGAAGGAAGAGGAAGAGAGAGATAGAAACATCAATGCTGAGAGGAAATCATTGATTGGCTGCCTCCTGCAGGTTGGACCGAGCCCACAACCTAGGCATGTGCCCTTGACCGGAATCGAACCTGGGACCCTTCAGTCCGCAGGCTGATGCTCTATCCACCGAGCCAAACCGGCTAGGGCGAGAGTTAATGTATTAATAGGACAAATCTAATTTGTCACCATAATAAATTCTCAACTAAGGAGGTACTGTATATATCAGAATCTCCTGGGCAGTGGTTCTCAACCTTCCTAATGCCGCGACCCTTTAATACAGTTCCTCATGTTGTGGTGACCCCCAACCATAACATTATTTTCGTTGCTACTTCATAACTGTAATTTTGCTACTGTTATGAATCGTAATGTAAATATCTGATATGCAGGATGTATTTAGGCAACCCCTGTGAAAGGGTCGTTCGACCCCCAAAGGGGTCGCGACCCACAGGTTGAGAACCGCTGCTCCTGGGGAATGTATGCACCATATTATAATGTAACTTTATATTTGTAACAATTTATATTTACATTAGTATAAATTTGTATTTGTAAATTTAACATCTTTTGTAATAGATACTATCAAAAGTTCAAACAAGATTGGAAATCATGGAGCTAGGGAGGGGTAGCAGTGTGGAAGAACTTTCATTTTAGTTTTCTAAATGATGATTACAGGAGAAAGGTAAAAATAATTTTGAGAAATGCCAGACTAAGCTACTAGAAGGGACTAGGCAGGAGAGAAAACCTGTAAGGTAGATGGGGCCGGAGCAAAGGCTAGAGAGTATAGACTTTCTCCTAAATAGTTACCAATACTTGAATAATTTTAATGTTTAGTAAGCTCTGTACTGAAGTAACATATATAGAAAGGTGCAAAAATCTTAAGTATATAATTCAATAAATTTTCACTAATTTTTGTACTAAAACAAAACATTAAACTGGACTCTAGATATTTATGTAGCAGTCATGTGTCAATTTGATTAATGCTAACTACAAATGTGGCATTACACCAGCACAACGCCATTACTCCAGAATCCATTAGGGACCATGTCTCACATGGCCTATAGATTTGCACTAGATTAATCTTACTAGACTACTTTGATCATGTACCTTTCTCAAATCCCTTCAAAGCATTTCTCATTCTTAAGTTTACACTCCTAAAACCTATCCTGTTCTAGCTATTCTAATCACCCCTTCTACAGATAGATGGTTTGAAATAGGTGGAGGAGATTATCAAAATAAACTAAGGTTGGCCTCATTGGTATACTGGTAGCTCCTATTTCACACAGATGCTGATGTGACCATCTTGAGATGCTTAATGAGAAGGGAGCACTGCCTATCAGTGGTTCTCAACCTTTCTAATGCCGCGACCCTTTAATACGTAGTTCTTCATGTTGTGGTGACCCCCAACCATAAAATTATTTTCATTGCTTCTTCATAACTGTAATTTTGCTACTGTTATGAATCTTAATGTAAATATCTGATATGCTATATGTGTTTTCCGATGGTCACGACCCACAGGTTGAGAACCGCTGGCATTCATTCTTTCATTCAACAATTCCTGAGCACCCACTTTGAGCCAAGTGCTATGATAGATTCTGCAGATACAAAGATAAATAAGATGTAGTCCTTTCCCTCAGAGCCTGTAAGTCAAGTATAATTCAAATATGCTATAAATGCCTTTGTTGTTGTTGTTTTCTCAAGAAATGTTCTCAAATTTTGCAAAGATCCCCTTTTAGTAACTTTTATTTGAGGCAGTAACTGGAGGAAATCATTTGCAGAAGTGCAGATGTAATAAATATTACCATTTCACTTAAGTCAATAATTCTTTTCTGGATGAAAAGGAGTTACTACATGCAAAACACTATGTAATAATATCAGAGTATAAATCCCAGCTGTAGAAATAGAATGCTATTGCTGTTCTTACTGAGTTGTACTCATAATGAATGGCTGTCTATGCTTCATCTGAATAAAACTCCCAACTGCTCAGTGTCTTCTTGCCAAAAATTCCCCTTCCTCCTCCAGATTGGAGTTGCATTCCAATTACACTGCTGATTGGAATGAGACTGCTTGAGAGAAAGGAAAAAGAAACACTCAGACATCCCGTCTTCCTTCGCTGTACAAAAACAGATTTTATAATACTGTTCTTGCAACTCAAAAGTTGTACAGACTATTTTTGAACAGAGTAGAATTCTCTGGGTTTTCTTTGAACTTATATTATCATTGTAAAATAAAACTGAAGTTCAGGATAACATTCCTATGCAAATTCCAACAAGATGGGCTAGTGTTTTAAAAATGTCTACTAATATGCACCCTTCCTGATTGCTGGCACATAACAGCAATTTAGATTTTTCTGCTCCAAGAAACAACCTCTACCTCAACTCTTAAATGTGAAGTGAAAATGAAATAAGTTCTACAGAAAACTTACACACAGTATAATTTTTATAGGTATGTGTTTTAGTAGTTATTGTTGCTTGAAACAGGAGCACTGCACAAAGAGCCACATTCAAGAGCATTATTATAAAACTAGAGGCCCCATGCACGAAAATTCGTGCAAGAGTAGGCCCTCCCCCAGCTGCCGACACCAGCTTCCCTCCAGCACCCAGGACCTGGGCTTCCCTCCTCCAGCCACTGGCAAGCACCCAAGACCCGGGCTGCTTCCCTCCTCCGGCCACCCACAGGCAGGCACCCAGGACCCGGGCTGGCTTCCCTCAGGCTGCCCACAGGCACCCGGGACCCGGGCTGGCTTCCCTCCAGCCCGGCTTTGTCAGGAATGATGTCCGGAAGATGCCTGGTCTAATTAGCATATTACCCCTTTTTTAAAAATATATTTTATTGATTTTTTACAGAGAGGAAGGGAGAGAGATAGAGAGTTAGAAACATCGATGAGAGAGAAACATCGATCAGCTGCCTCCTGCACATCTCCTACTGGGAATGTGCCCGCAACCCAAGTACATGCCCTTGACCGGAATCGAACCTGGGACCTTTCAGTCCACAGGCCGACGCTCTATCCACTGAGCCAAACCGGTTTCGGCTACCCTTTTATTATTATAGATGTTGCAATGAGCAAAAATATCAGATACAACCCTATTTGCCCAATAATAATCAAATGGATAAGGATAACAAGCAGCATCTTGAAATATTACAGAGCCATTAAAATTATGTAAATATGTTTACTGACAAAATATTTTCTTAACATGCTATTAAGAATAAAAGTCTAACCCTGGCCGGTGTGGTTTGGTGGTTGAGCATTGACCCATGAACCAGGAGGTTTGATTCCTGGTCAGGGCACATGCACAGGTTGGGGGCTGGATCCCCAGTAGGGGGCATGCAGAAGGCAGCACATCAATGATTCTCTCTCATCATTGATGTTTCTATTCCTCTCTCCCTCTCCCTTCCTCTCTCTGAAATCAATAAAAGCATTTTTAAAAAGGTTAAAAGTCCATTTACAAATAGTACATTTAATACAATGTAATTTTAGTAGGGAATATAAAAAGATTGTATAACATTTACTGAATATTTACTATGTGCAAGTATATATCAACCACTCTGTGAAGTCAATAGTATTACCTACATTTTATTTATTTATGTTTGTATCACCTACATTTTAGAAATAAAGAAACTAAAGTTCAGGCATAAAAGACTTGCCAAAGATTACACTAAGTTCTAGAGTTTAGATTCCAAGTCAAATTAATTTAATTACAGAACCCAAACTCTTAACCATCATATATAAAATGAAACCGTCCCTAAGGTCAGCTCTTCCTTTTCAAAGCAACTTAAAGCAATTATTGGTGATACAGTTTCACAAAATGGTTAATAAAAACCTAGATTGCAGAAGAGCCTTCTCTAAAACATGAGAGTTTTCTCCCACCTTCATGTAATCTTCCCTCCTTAATTCCAAATGCAGAAAAGAAACTGCAAACTGTTATTCTGGGAAGCATTGTTCTCAGTCTGTTGAGATCTTGCTTCCAGATATATCCTCTGTTTGGCTCAAATAAACTCTAATAAATTATTTTTAAAAAACACATAAGAATTTTCCTCTTTCAATAGATATAATAGTTTACCCTCTATAAGCATATTAGACCTACTTTTAGCTAAATATCTTGCTGCAATGCCATCTAACCAAGGAATTTTAGGCAATTCATGCTGCAAAACAAACTGGACCTCTAAGTTTAACTTACTGTACTTAGTATCTGGCAGGTAATTTAATTAGTGTATAAGATGATGTATTAAAAGACATAGGTTCTACCACAATGAGGTAAATATTCTTACTAAAACAACAAGCAATATCAGCATTTAAATATTTCACCAAAGGAAAAACTGGTTCTCAAATTAACCAATTAAAAATGACCTTTCTAGCCTTAGCCAGTTTGGCTCAGTGGATAGAGGGTGGGCCTGTGGACTGAAGGGTCTCGGGGTTTGATTCAGGTCAAGGGCACATAACTCGGTTGCAGGCTCCATCCCCAGCCCTGGCCAGGCCTCATGCAGGAGGCAACCAATTGATGTGTCTCTCTCACATTCTAGTTTCTCTCTGTGTCTCCCCCTTCCTTCTACTCTCTCTAAAAATCAATGGAAAAATATCCTCAGGTGAGGATTAATAAACAAAACAAAAAAAATAATAAATGGACAAGATTTTGAGCGTCAGTGGTTAGAATAATAGCACTTGAGGTGAGGGGAATATTTTGAATAAAGGCAAAGGCAGAAAAGTCCTGGGCTTATTAGTGGGAACAAAGAGGTTCAGATTTTCACTCTAGAGGTTAATGAGAGAGATGGCTGGGATCACTGATAGCCTTTTGTGCGAGGAATCTATAGAAAAAGAGGATGGAGGCCTGGATTCAGAATGCTCCTTTTACTAGGTGACAGGTTAGGGCAAGCCACAACTCTCAGCTGTAATTTCCTTTTCTGTGGATATTAAACATAACTCACAAACTTTTAAGGATCAAGCAAGAAACTGTGTGTGGAGGTCTTTTGGCACATTATAAAATAGATATATTATTTAAATGTGAATACTGGAAATGGAAATAGGCAGAGAGATATGTGATACTTGATGTAATCTGGCAAATGCTTTAGATGTGGGGTGGTCAGGGAGAGGGAGAGATAAGGAAGACATTTGCTTTCTGGATAATGGGAAGCATGTGGTGCAGTTCACAGAACCAGAGAAGTCAAAAGAAAGAAGAGCTGGTTCACTAGGGAAGCTGATTAATTCAACTTTGAATAAATATAATTTGAAGTGCTGGTGAGATTTCAAAGTGGGTGTGTGGTAGTCGATTTGAAATGTGGGCTCTGAGCTTGAGAGAGGAGTGAGGCTAGACATACAGAGTTTTGTGTTTTTTTGAGACATACAGATTTAGACGTACTTATTCATGTTTACTGAAAGCTTACTAGATGCATAAACTTTGTTATTGATTGAATGTTTGTGTTCCCGAATTTCATATGTTGAAGCCCCAATCCTCAATGTGATGACATTTGAGGGTGGGGCTTTGGGGAGGTAATTAGGTCCAAAGGGTGGAGTTCTTATATTTGGATTTGTGCCCTTATAAGAAGAGACTTAAGAGAGGTCACCATTTTCTTGGCCACGTGAGGATATAGCAAGAAGGCGGCTGTCTACAGAATAGGAAGAGGGCCTTCACCAGGCATTGAATCTGCTGGCACCTTGATCTTGGTCTTCTGAGCCTCCAGAACTGTGGGAGATAAATGTTAAGCCACCTCTGTGTTATGGCAGCCCAAACGAAAACAGGCTTCTCACCAGGTTGTGAGAAGATCCCTTTCTTGCTCTTTAAGATTCTTGCAACCTGGTGGATTAATTTTATTTTAAATTTTAGAATAGAGGAATAATAATAGCTGATATTTATTGAGCACTTGTTGTATATCAGGTAATATTCCAAGTATTTTATATTTCAATTTATTTAATCTTTAAATCAGCACTATTAGGTATCTGTCTCATAGTATCTTCATTTTTACAGATAAGATATCTGAGGTAAAGAGCTATTAAGTAGTTGTTCAGGGTCACAAGTTAATAAGTGACAGTAAAACCCAGGCATCTGACTCTAAGTGTTTAACTTTATATAGTCTTATAGCTTAACACTAAACTATGCTGTCTTTTATGAGTGTCTATAGAAAAAGGAGGCAAAGGAGAAAAACTTAGGAATGGCCAGAAAGTGATGCAATTTCCCCCCTACATATAGAATAGTGTTGTGGCTTCACTGCAACTATATACTTGAATCATATAATAAGGTTTCTTTCTCTTGGTGTTCCCACGAAGAAAGTAAATTATTGTGTGGCTAAATTTAGATATACTGTATCAAATCTCTTGAGCAGTCATCCTATATAATAAAAGCCTAATATGCAAATTGTCCCCTCAGGTAGTCGTTTGACCAGGAGACCGAGTTCAACCACTTGCTATGACGTGTGCTGACCACTAGGGGGCGGGGCGGACCATGGTGGGCATCAGTGACGCAGTGCTGGCAGTGGGCGGCAGTGGAGGTGCTGCCGGCCCCCGATAGGGCCCTGATGAGAGCGGGACTGTGGTGGGATGGTAGAGCAGGTGAGCAGGAAGCACCAGGCCAAGGTGGGTGCAACCGAGGGTCTGATCGCCCTGCCAATCGTCCCAGAGACTGCGGCGGGGGGCGAGGCCACTGCCCGGCTCCCAGGTACTGAGGGAGATGGGGTGGGGGGAGTGGCCCCGATCGATTGCCCCGCAGACTGGATGGTGGAGCAGGTGAGGGGGCGGCGCCAGGCCAAGGCCGGGTGCCAGGCGGGATTGCGGGGCTGCGAGGTTGGGGGCACGAGCTGGGGCCCGATCTCTATAGGCCACCCCGAGGGACCCCACCCGTGAACGAATTCGTGCATCGGGTCTCTAGTCATCAATAAGGAAGTGGGTCTGTTTGAATGAAGGTGACCAGTAAAGAGAAGGTGGTGAGTGGCTGAGTCTCCAATAGCACTAGCCAGGATAGTGTTCAGTCTACAATTAGCATAGGAGATTCTTTAGTCATAGTGAATGAAAGTACTTTTACGTGTTTTCATCCTCAAGTTGGAGAAATGAAGTTACAGAAATACAAGATATATAGCTGAAATGCTCTCAGATAGTGCAGTAATAGCTTCCACAGTGTGCCTGCTATATGCCAGGCACCTAGACTACTTGCTTTGCATTTATTTCGTGCTGAATGTCTTGCTTGGCTTTAGCTGAACCTTATTTCTTAACGTGAATTTACACCAGAACGTGATTATTATGTTCCTAAGAGAAGCTTTCTTTTAAAGCTACCTCTGATCTCTATAAGGTAACCATTTACAGTTGTGGCTGGCTAGAATAAACTATATCTGCATTTATTATATCAAAGTAGAGCATTGTTTTTGTGTTGAGAAAGTTAATAAACTTGCACTTAACTTTAATAAAGCTTTTTTGTATATCCTAATCTTGTTTCAGTTTTATTCAGTTAAAAACTACACTTGCTGGGAAACTTTTTGACTAAAATCTTTATACATTTGATATAAGTGAACCATTTTTGTTGTTGTTTAAAATATATATTCAAAAAAAACTTAACTTCATAATTTTTAAAAATATGTTTTTATTAATTTCAGATAGAGGAAGAGAGGGGGAGAGAGAGATATAAAAACATCAATGATGAGAGAGAATCATTGATCGGCTGCCTCCTGCACCACCCCACCCCCCTTTCTAAGGATTGAGCCTGCAACCTGGGTATGTGCCCTGACTGGGAATCGAACCAGCAACCTCTTGGTTCATGGGTCAACATTCAACCACTGAGCCTGACTATAACTTCATAATTTTGAAGTATTTCCTGTGTTAATAGGGAATTACTAAATTTAATAAATTTTTTCTTTTAGAATAATTTTAGATTTACAGAAAAGTTACAAAGATAGTACAGTGTTTTCATATACGCACACCCATTTATCCTATTAATATTTTACACTTGTCACACTTTAATGAACTAATATTGATACCTATTAACTGAAGTTCATATTTTATTCAAATGTCCTGAGTTGTCACATCTTTTATCTGTTTAAAGATCCCAATGAGGACACCATATTACATTTAGTCATCATGTCTCCTTAGACTCCCCTTGGCTATGACAGTTTCTCAGATTTTTTTATTGTTTCTCAGACTAGTTATTAATGACCTTGACAGTTTTTAAGAACAATGGTGGTTTTGTAGAATGCCCCTCAATTAAATTTGTCTGATTTTTCATGGTTATTCTGGGTTCATAGGTTAGAGGAAAAACCACAAAAGGTAACAGTACCGTTTTCACAATATCCTATCAAGGGTATATACTATCAACATGACTTACCACTGTTGATATTAACTTTGACCTGACTCAAGTTGTGTTTTTAAGGTCTCTCCACTGTAAAGTTATCCTTTTATCCTCCTTTCCATACTATACACTCTTTGGATGGAAGTCACCATGTGCAGCCCACATTAAGAACCAGGGAGTTATTCTCCCCCTCAACAATGGAATGGCTACATAAATTATTTGGAATTCTGCATGGGAAATTTGTTTACCCTCTTCCATTTATCTACTTTTTTTCAATCACTTATTTGTATCAGTATAGATTCATAAATATTTATTTTATACTTTGGGTTATAATCCAATTCTACTTTATTTTATTGCTCAAATTATTTTAACTTCGGTATTGGGAGCTGTTACAGTTGGTTCCTGTGTTCCTTTGACATACCCACATCACTAGGGAGAAAGAAGCACACTTCCATACTTTCTGACTCTAGAAAAAGCTATCGGCTTATCTCGTATGTTCCCTGGCCCAGCCCAGGAAACAGTCATTTCTCCAAGAGGGCCTAGGAATTACCAAATTTAAACATTCATAAAGACCCACATTTTTCAAACAGTTAAGCCAATTAACCCTTCAGTTCCTAAGGTCTTCCTCAACTACAACATTAAACTCCATGAGGTCAAGAACTTAATTTTTATCTCCATTGCATTCCCAGAGCCTAAAACACCATGCACAGAGTACACAATTCAGTAACTACTATAGATACCAAAGTCTCAGACATTCTGAAGCTCTATAGCAGGGCTCAGGATTGAGTCACAACATAACTTGCCATTCCAATGGAATCTGCCTAGATTTATCATACTTAGACTCCTGTTCTAACATCGCTATGTCTAATTCACTGCATTGTTTTACAGTAAACAAAAGGCTTCCTTTTTCCACTGCTCCTCCCTCTTATTCCACTGCAAGCCAAACGTGTGTTAAGTATTCCCCAGGAAAATTTCCAGTGCAAAGGACTAATGCATCACATTTCCTAGATTTTTTTCTATAATGGCATATTGCCATATACATCATTCTGCCCAAGCTCTATTCAAATGATCATTTTAACTTGCTATGTGTAGTTTAAATGAAAGGCACAATGCCAAATTCTTATCAACATTGGCAGAAGAAAAATCACTGACAATGAAAGTGCCAGAAATTCACTGATACCTGTTTATACATAATGCCCCCTCAAACACCCAGTTAGTATGCATGTAAAATAAAGCACCTGAAACCTATCAATATCTTTTTATAAATCTGTAAATATGTAGAAAGAAAAAAGCATAAGCTAAACATATACTGTCTTATGTGTATAGGGTTTGATTACAATTTGAAGGCATGTTTCCACACTCTATCCAATTACATGCAATAATAAGCCAAGATTATAATAAGATGGTTCTATTAAACTTTGTATCTACAATTTAATTAAAATATTCACTAAATAATTTGTGACAGCTTATTTTTTAGAGATAGTTTCTGTAAGGAAAAAGAAAGCTACTCACTACTGACCAAAAGGAAGACACATTTGTATAGTGTGACCTTTACTCTGGCTAACTTACTAGGTTAAGGCTTGTTCTGTAGATAGCACTGTCAAGTTAAATGCTTTACAGAGGCATATATTTAGAGATTCCAAAGGAAAAATGAGCACAAAACAAAATTATAGCAGCCCTAGAAGCCCTTGTTTTCTTGTGCATACTGGCCTTTCCCAACCCAATGTTGCATCCAATACCTGTACTCTGGACTAAAGATCTTATGACAGAATATATGGTGCTGACCCTACTAAGACTTCAAATTGATCCTTACAAAGTCCTGCTTGGTTGCTCCAATATTCATTTAAACCTTAAATGATTATCAGGAATAAATCTCACATTGAGTCTTTATTAGAAGAAAGGCTTATTGTAATAAGTCTTTTGTAATACTTCCCTATTGCTCCTTTAGAAAATTAATGGAAAAGACTACAGACTCATTCAAGTTCTCAGGGCAATCAAAAGAATTGTGATGCTTAGAATTCCTGTAGCTCTTAACTAAACCCCTCCTGATCCTCCATTCCTTCCATAAGAAATCGAACAGCAGTGTTCACACCAGAAGCCTACTGCATATCTTGCTAAGACATACCCTCCCTGCTTGCATTTGGTGGCACTTTTCCACTCACTCTATGGATCCCACATGCTATGCAATTCTTATTACTTCTAAGCAACATTCAATAATTTGTCAACTGAAATCCTTTTTTATTAAATCCTTTTCTGTTCACTTTGCATATCACTCTTCAACTCTTTATTCAAAACTTAATTTTGCAACAGTACTCCCTCTTTAGATGAACGGGAACTACATGATTATTTAGCAATAACTCAAAAATTAATATGCCCAGCTCTAATCCTAAAACTACCTCCTATTGTCACCTCTGATTTAATATTGTCTGTGGAATGACTTATCTTTAAAATAACCAAAAATAAATAAATAAATAAGGGCATTTCCTGTGCAGGATACACTGTTACCATTAAACATGCAGCCACTGAAGCAGGTTCACTGCTTAATGAAACTTGGGGAGTCCCTACCTTCCTGTCAAATGATCAAGAAGTTTGTTTCACTGGAGGAGTTAATTAACCACAAACTGGGTAATATCCTCTCTTAACACAGAAATTCCACTGTTCATATCATCCTCAAAGTTTCAGAAACCTTTCATGTTTCCCAGCCTGAAGTTTTGCCACTTGCACTAATGGCCATGTAGTTGTTCCCTCAGAGCTCACACAGACTTTCTACCTATGAAATCATTATAATGTGCCCAATGCAAACGGGATCAATTCCACTAAAAACTTATTCTGTACTCTACATGAAAATCTAACTAAGTAATGTCAGAGACTAACCTGATTTACTCAGTCTTATACTGAACAAGTGTAAGTTATACCTTTCTTCTCTAGAAAGGATCTCACCTAAAGGGATCATTTTGAGGTCCTCCTGTCAACAGCTAGAACAGTCAAGCTTCAAAGTGCTGACACATAGGTTTATGTGTCACAGTAAAAACAAGCTACCGATCCAGACCACCAGATTTCCATGCCCCTGAGTGATCTTATACTGAGTCTAATTAAAAGGACTCGGAAGCAGATGACTCCAAGAAACACACAACTTGCCCCAAAACTGCAGCTCAAGTTCATAACTACATATACTGACAGATGCTGCACAAGATTTTGGAACACAACAGAATTATATGTTCTTTTTTTAACCATCTGTACGCCATAAGCATCTATAGACGCAAGCAGCGGACCTTTTTTAATTAAATTCAAAATATCGTGGCAGTTAACTGATTAAAAAGGACTGCTATAATATTTTTCTGGTGATTTAATTTAAATATAAAGTGATGTTGTTTTCTCTTAGTTTAGTGGAAATGAGCTTAACTATGTTTAATTCCTGATACACTTCAAACATGTTTTCAGATTAGCCTATGCCTTGGCAGCTACCTACACACCATAATCGCAAGACAGGTACATATATATATACTCAAAACATATACACAGACCACTTCTGGCCGATACACTCCTTGTCTGACCAACAAATCCATATGTCACCAGCCTATCAAAAACACTCAGGGACTTTGCTTTCCTAATATAAACCAGAGAATCTCAAGGTCTTCTAGCTACTCTCTTTCTCCTTCCCAAAAAGTTTTCCCCAGCCTACCTAGACTCTGCTAGATCCGGTTCCTTGCTTGGCAATGCTCATTTTTTGTTCTCTAATAGCCTTTGTTTTTCTCTTTAGTAACTGTTTCTAGGGTTCCCCACTATTAAATTCTTATTCATCTTTCCCTCTCTCCTTCGTTTAATAGCATCACTAATACACATAGTCATCAAGGAAGCCTAGAAATTTACCTATCATCCATATACTTTCCATAGCAAATTTTCTAAAACAGAACTCAGACTACATCACTTACTTGCTTAAAATCTTTCAATGGCTTGCCAAAACACCTTAGCACACACAGTACTTTATAACTTGGTCCAGCCTAATCTTCCTACACACTCACAAACACCCTTCATCCACTATACACTTTCAATACAGAACGCCTTCTTCACTAACCTCCAACTTACATACCTGGTTAAATCCTACTAAGCCTTAAAAATTGAGCAAAACCATCACTTCCCAGCAAAAAGTGATCCTTAACACCTACTCAGACCTCTACCAACCTGGCCAAGTTCACTTTTCCTTTCTTAGTCTCTTCACAGTACTTTTATCTCTATCATATTAAAATACCACACTGTAAGCTACCTTAAAATCAAAGATAATATCTTCTTAAACCTCTTCTGCTACCATAGTGCCTGACCCTTAACAAGTACTCAATAAATAATTCTTTACTGAATGATGCTCTCAGTATGCTAGACTGTCTCTGTTTCTCTTACCCCCAACCAGTTTTATTGAGACATTATTGACATATAACATTGTGTAAGTTTAAGGTGTACAACATGATGATTTAATATACATATATATTGCAAAATAATTACCACAGAAAGCTTAGTTAACTGAGGTCCATTTCTCAAGAGGGAATAAAACCTTTGGTAAGTAGATGCTCAGTATCTTCTAGACATCATCTTTTATATAAACTGTCCTTTCAGTCCCACAAAAATTATATGAGGAATATATAATTTTACTGATGAGGAAACTAAGACTCAGATTCTCAAAACTACCAAGTAGAATAGGAAGATATAAATTCAAATTTTTCTCAGTTCAAGATCCATACTCTTCCCATTATGTTTTGCTGTTTATTTACAGGTAGAATCTAGAGAGAAAATAGCTCCCTTCATGTACTGTTTTATCCCCACCCAAAACATCATTATAAATTGTAAAGGGTATTTAAGAACACATAAGGCAAATTAGAGCAATTATCACTGCACTGGAATTAAAAGGAAAACCAGACCAAGGTAAACCACGAGTTTCTAAAGAGATGAAGTTTCTAAAGGAATCAACTGATGTCCTGGGAAAGAATCTTAGAGGCTGAGACTAACGTCCCAGGGCAGAATCTTGAATACAACTCTTTAGTAACACTGCAGTAAAAAGGCTAGAGTGAACGACAGGTAAGCGAAATTTAAGAAAAGAGGCTAAGCCTGGCAGGTATAGCTCAGCGACTAAGCATCGACCCAGAACTAAGAGGCCGCTGATTCAATCCCCTGTGGGTGGCATGCAAGAGGCAGCTGATCGATAATGTTTCTCTCTCTAAAAAAAAAAAAAATCAATAAAAACATTTTTTTAAATAGGAAAAGAGGCTAAGATGAACAGCATGTTAGTAGAATTTTAAAAACATAGCAAAAGGAAACAGAAGCAAACAGAAAAACAGAACTAAGAGAACAGAGGCCAGGAAAAGCAATCTTGATAACAAACAGGTAAACTAACCAGAACCAAAGTAGGTCTATTCAGAAACCTCCTACTGAAAGAGCCTAGAACACTCACCAAAAAGGCTGCCTTGACACAAGAATTTTGGCCTAAAGTCTATAGGAAATTAATTTGATGAACTGACTGCAAGAAAAATACTTATCCAGAAACCTAGACTACTGGTAGAGAAAATAAAGGGTTAGGCCTGGAAGATGTAGAGACAACTTATTAAGACAATAACGCTTAAGTGTTAGTTAGGTTTAGGAGAATGACCTGAGAAATCACAAAAGGTACCTGGAAAGAGCTATTTAATATTTGAAACAAGGGTCAACCTGAGAGACATGAAACTAGTAGTTTGAACCCAGAAATGCTCTCGTAATATGAAGATTAACTGTTTACCTGATCTCGGTGAAAAGGGTGGTTTTACAAAAAGGGATAATGAATGACAAGGAAAGACCAGCCACTTGAGGTGACTGGAAAGAATCATCATCTGCTTTTACCCTTAGGTAGTGAAATATAAACTTAATGCAGATTAACTGAACAGCAAAAATCTTAGAAGCTTTTGCTGGTTTGTCTGTTTATTTTATAAACTTCCAAAGTCTTCATACCTGCATCAAGTAGAAAACCACTTCACTTGAGAGATTATCAGTCAACTGGGAATTTCTAAAATATACAATCCCAATCAAATTAAATGTCACAAAAGATGTTACTCTGCAAGTGAGCAGAGAGTTAATCTGCCCAAACACAATAAATGAGTTCCTGCCACCACACCCAAACTGGTGCAACAGGTTGGTATAAGCAGTAAGACAGAACTATCTCTTAATACTGTTCCACCTAAAAATTTCTACAGGCTCTAAGACAATCATCAGGGGAGAGAAAACAAATGATGGTCCATCCTCAGTTGAAACAAACTGAGCCAAATTGACTTTTTTTAAACTGTCCTTAGAAAACTATAAAAGCACCCAGAGTTTGCTTCTCATTAGCTGAACTGATAGATAAGAATAAGTTGCTTTACAAGCTCCTTGAAAGATCCAGGTAAGAATTTTACTTGGATGATTGGGGAAAATTTTAAACACCCCCTGAAGCCCTACTTTCAACAGCACTTAACTAGCTCTAGGATGACCTTAAAAAGCAACTACTAGTCAAATGAAGTACATGGTGAGGTCAAGAAAGGTAAGACAGAAAAGTCTCCACACATTTTATCAATTAGGGAACTAGTATCCTCACCAAAAGCAGCTTTATAAGAGTACTGAACAAACACTGAATTAGCACTTAAATGAAAGGTGGGAAATGTGGATAGAAATGAGAGTAGACTACTCTTTTCTAAAAGTCAAACTTGAAAAGAATAAATACAAAAGCCCTGGCCAGTGTGGCTCAATTGGTTGAGTGTCATCCCATGTGCTGAGAGGACACTGGTTCAATTCCAGGTCAGAGCACATGCCCAAGTTTCGGGCTCAGTCCTGAGAGGGGGCCTGCAGTAGACAGAACCAATCAATGTTCCTCTCTCACTGATATCTCTCTCTCTCTCTCTCTCTCTCTCTCTCTCTCTCTCTCTCTCTCTCTCGACTCTCTTCTCTTTCCGTTCTCCTCTCTCTCCTCTCTCCCCCCCCAAAAAAATCAATAAAAAACATATTTTTAAAAAAGAATGCAGGAGTTAAAGAAAATGGCCTGAAGGACTTTTTAAAGCACATGTGAATATTTAAATTCTGAAAGAAATAGAAAAATGTACTTGATAGGGCAAAGTTCCAGATCCCAGAAGGAAAATTAATTTCCTTGCTGTGGAACACACCGTGACAGGTGTTCTTTGAAAACCCACTCAAGTTCCTATGACCTACTCTTTCATGACACCAAATGCACCTAACCAATGCCCTCACAAGATCCTAAATTCTACTTCTGAACTCATTTCACACCCTATTTATTGAGTGTAAAAAGTATTTACACAATAATAACTAATATTCATTGAGCATTAACTACTTCCCAAGTACTTTATATGATTAGCTCATTAAGTTCTCTGGATTAATAATATTTTTCCCATTCTACAAAAGAAAAATAAAGTTTGGAGAACAGCCACCCAGTGAGGTTGCGCTTTACTGTGACTATCTGTTAACCACCCATCATTCTAGTTTTCCTCCAAGCCTCTCTTTTTTAAAAAGGGGGGATAGGCAACACTTTCAATCTCCGCAAGCTTTGACTTGATTAAGTTTTGGCACATTAATCACAAATGTCTCCATTAGCTTAGAAGTCTAAAGGTACAATGGTCAAAGTATCCTGTGTAATCCACACCACATGGTTAATAACTCACCACACCCCAACATACTCCAACAATCAGTCTTCCCAGGGAATATTTGCCAGTTAAACAAAATGAATCTCCAACTGACTTAACATTCAGTCAGCTGTCAAAAGAGACATGGGCAGAGAAAAAACAAACTTCTCTTAATCCAAAACACTCACTCAGCCTATCTGACCTAAAACCTGGTTCTAAGGAAGTTACAAACGCTTCTGTCTCCCTTTTCTTTTCTTTTTTTAGCTGGAGGGAAAACTGACACAAAAAGGAACTGCTTAGGGGGAAAAACTGTTCAAAAGCCTCCAGACCTCTCTGTCAAGAAATCTTAAACAATTTAGGAGACAGTGTAACACAGAGCTTAGAAATGAGAGAAAAACACATCTGTTTTCAAATTCTAGCTCCTCCCACCTACTAGCTTTGAGCCCTTGGACAAATTACTTAACCTCTCTAAGATCAGTGTTTGCTGGTAATATTTGTACCCACCTATTTCATAGGATTACTTTGAGAATTAAATGAAATGGTTTAGGTAAAGAATTTAATAGTCGGCAAATAGAGGTGCTTGATATCTACTATTATAATAAAAGGAAGAATACCTAACGACAGATTCCTCTGTATCCCGAGTATTGGGAGTTGATCAGGATTCCTTAAATTGGAGCAAAGGGACAAGAACTTCAAAGTGTATAAAACAGAAATAGAGGCAAGAAACTCCCTTCCCATTGACTCCTCCACACCCACCCAAGTATGATTCCATCCCAGGTGAAATGTTTGTATTAGCTGGGTAAAAATAATAACTTTATTATTATTAACATATAAATTATAATAAATTTATTGTTAATAATAATAAAGATAGTAAAATAGTCATTTCCATAAATCCCTTAGTATTTATTTACAGTCCTCTGGTGAGTATCAATAATAGCAACAATATATATATATGTGTGTATACACACACACACACACACACACACACACACACACAGACACGGACTTCAGCTCTTCCTTGGCGCTGCCTATGGAGGTGGCAGCCATCTCCTACTTGGCACCATAGCTGCCCTCAGACCCCTCGTGAAACCCAAGATTGTCAAAAAGAGGACCAAGAAGTTCATCCGGCACGTCAGACTGATATGTCAAAATTAAACAGAACTGGCAGAAACCCAGAGGCACTGACAATAGAGTGCATAGAAGATTCAAGGGCCAGATCTTGATGGCCAACAATGGTTATGGGAGCAACAAGAAAACAAAGCACATGCTGCCCAGTGGCTTTCAGAAGTTTCTGGTCCATAACGTCAAGGAGCTTGAAGTGCTGCTGAAGTGCGATAAATCTTACTGTGCTGAGATTGCTCACAACGTCTCCTCAAAGAACCACAAAGCCACTGTGGAAAAGCAGCCTAGCTGGCCATCAGAGTCACTAATCCCAATGCCAGGCTGCGCAGCGAAGAAAATGAATAGACAGATTGTGTACACATTGTATTTGTGTTAATAAAATCATAAAATTCTGCCAAAAAAATAAAAATAAATAAATAAATAAATAAAAACATGGACTTCACAGAAGTAGAAATGGCAAATAAAAATATAAAAATATGATTTCCACACTAAGAATCAAAAAAATTAAATATCTTTTTTTAAAAATCCTCACCAGAGGATATGCTTATTTATTTTAGAGAGAGAGGAAGGGAAGGAGGGGGGCAGGGCGAAGAGAGGGAGAAAAACATCAATTGGTTGCCTCTCTCATGCAACTTGGATATATGCCCTGACCAGGAATTAAACCCTAAACCCTTCAGTGCATGGGATGACCCTCCAGCCAGCTGAACCACCTGGCCAGGGCTCATGATAACATTTTTAACCAACCAAATTGGCAAATATTTTTCAAAATCTGTTAAAAATGAGCTTTTTAAAAGTATATTATGTATACATTATAGAAGAATTCTGAAAGTATACATCAGACATATTTCCTGCCCTTAAGAATTTTATAGTCTAGTAGAGAAGCCATGACTAAAAATCATAAACCTGCCATAGCTGGTTTGACTCAGTGGACAGTGTTGGCTTGCGGACTAAAGGGTCCCAAGTTTGATTCCAGTCAAGGGCACATGCTCGGGTTGCAGGCTCAATTCCCCAGTAAGGGGCATGCAGAAGGCAGCCAATCAATGATTCTCTCTCATCATTGATGTTTTTATCTCTCTCTCTCTCTCTCCCTCTCCCTTCCTCACTGAAATCAATAAAAATATATTTGAAATAAAAAGAATAAAAAACATAAAACTACCATCAATTTAGTGCACAAAAGGTAGTCCAAAATAGAAAAGTTCAATTAACAGAATATTTATCAACCACAAGTACATAAAAGCATTGTGCATGGGAAATAAACACCATAACTATCTATCTATCTATCTATCTATATATATATATATATATATATATATATATATATATATATATATATATATATAAAGCTAATATGCTAAGTGTCCGTCCAGGTAATGACGTCACATAGCAACACCCAGCTTCCTCTCCCTAGCGACAACTAGCCTCCTTGCAGTTTCTTCAGCACAGGAACACGACTTGCTTTATAGCCAGGTACAAACATTCCACACTTTAACCAAATGTCTGTGAAGCGTTTTCCCGTGCCTCATCTCATTTGACCCTCACAGAAGTCCTGGAGTAGGTAGATAGGAGACTTGGTGGAATCCTATTTTCTTTTCATTAGCCAAAAAACGGAGATTTAGAAAGCTTAGAAACTTGACCCAACTGAAAAGAAGTAAGAAATGGTGGACCTTGAAAATGACTTCAGGTTTTCTCATTGCGCAGAATATAGTCAAACGCTGCCGCAGTTAAATATTTTACCCTTTGTTCTCCCTGCATGATCTACAATAATAATCTGCTTCATGTTGATATTTACTGCTGTGTTGCTGACAATTACGTGAAAGAGAAGTTGGGGTGCTTCACTGGGCTGGAAAAAGTTTAGCTAAATCAGAAAGCAGGTCTAACTAAGCAAGTTTATTCTATATGTATAAAAGGCTAAGTTAACTCTCACATGCATGATACATATAAAGCTCTCACTGGCGCCAATCATACGTGTGTGTTTCCATCTGTCATTGTCGATCGTGAATTTGGTTGACACTTCTATTATAGAGAAAGGGCGAACAGCGATATTAAAATATTTCTTCTAATTAATTTCCTTTCAATGTGCACGAATTCATGCACTGGGCCACTAATGTTACATAATCTAGCAAGGCTGTTAAGACAAGCAACAATAGAAAGCAGTAAGTGACAAGTGCCTTAAGTATAAGCAAAGAGTTCTGAGATTTCAGAGCAAAGAACTCAAATTAGCTTCCAAATTATTTGAAGAAGCTCTACAAGGAGGCACAATGTTAACTGAACTCTTAGGATAGGCATAATTTTTAACCAGTAGAGATGAGTCTAGAGAAAGGATGACCCAGGAGAAAGAAATAGACTAGAAACATGAGAGGGTAAAAGGAAAATTCCAAGTTCGCTAGAATCCAGGTTAAATAAAGGGGGAAAGGTAAGGCTTTAAAGGTAGACTGGATTAATTTTTGGAATGCCCTGAATGGCTAAGAAGTCTGGATCTTATCCTATCAACAACAGGGAGAGATACTAAAGGTTTCTGAGAAGGAGAAATATATGATCAAAATGAAGCTCTAAGTAAGATTAATCTAATACTGGTGTCCAGAATGGGCTGCAGGACAAAGGGCTTAAAGCTGAGAAATCATTTATTAACTACGGCAGCAATCTCAGTCTGATGTAAGAAGGACTGAATGATGGTACTGGAATGATTAAGAATGGAAAAGGAAGGGATACGTT
The DNA here is from genome assembly GCF_000147115.1 of Myotis lucifugus. NCBI lineage: Eukaryota > Metazoa > Chordata > Mammalia > Chiroptera > Vespertilionidae > Myotis > Myotis lucifugus. Next base: position 3,993,929 of record NW_005871148.1, on the reverse strand, counting down.
AAGAGAGTTTTCAAAGGAGAAAAAGTAGGATTTGACCATTAGGGCTGAGAGGAATGGGAAATTAATTACAAATTTTCCCCTTGTTTGGAAATGTTTAACTCCTGACTACCTACTGGATAAAATCCAGGCTCCTTAGCCTATCATTCAAGTCACTGTACAATCTGACCAGGTGTTCCTTTTTTCCACCCCCCACCCCCACCCCCGCCTACTCCATATACATAACTTGCTATTTTATAGCTTGTGCTTTTTTTGCTCATGCATCTCTCTACACCTGGAGATTAGAACAGCTTGAGTCAATGAGGTGGGCTTAGACCAGTGGAATTACTTGGACTGTGAGTGAGACAGAAGAGGTTCCTAAAAGAAAAAGGATAAGTTACCAACAGAAGGGGCAAAACCACAAGCATCCTCTACTTTAGCAGTTAGCAATTTACAAAGTAGGTGAAACTGGTAACATTACATCTGGGGGAGGACGTTGAGAAACTAGGCACACATAGAAATTAATCTTTTCACTGTACAGTCTCTGTACAGGCTAAATTTGCCATGTATATAAACATTTTAGCTTATTCTATTTCTTTAACTTTTTAAAATCGTGCACGAAAGACATAGAAACTGGGTAACAACTTTTTTAAGTCACCTCAAATCAATCACAATATCAAGAACATAGTTCAAGCCAAAAAAACATTACCCCAAGATAATTCTGATCCTTCCCTCGCTCACTGTATAGCAAAGTTGAGAGAGAGAGGAAGGAAGGAAGGAAGGAAGGAAGGAAGGAAGGAAGGAAGGAAGGAAGGAAACTTTTAAATAGAGAGGGAGGAAAAAAAGAAATTTCTTGACTGCATATCAATATAAATCTATTTTTAAACTCAGAGGGGAAAAGTACCATAATTTCCCCATTCAAGAACATTTCTGGGCCAAAAACTATTAAACAAAGAAAATGTTTAAATATAATCCAAAATGTAAGGTAATCTTGGGGTAATGGTTTACTTTACTTTTCTAGTACTTAACAGTAATTTTCAAAATTTCTAAAATGTATCTGCACCATGTATTCAATCCAATTTCCTACATTACTTAAGGCCTCAATGCTAACATGCATTCAAACTGACATTCAAACTGCAAGAGTGGGAGATCATGGAACAGCCTTGAAGACATTACTAACTAGGGCAAAAAAGGAGATTTACATTTTAGAAAAAATTTCAACACAGCAGATAAAACAACCCAAGTTGTCCTTAAATACTCATTCTTGAACAATTCTATAATATATTTATAAAATGTGTGTGTGAGAAAGATGTGTACTTTAATACTTTAGGAATTTTTCTTCACAGTTCTTTTCCTTCACAAACAGAAACCTGTAAAAATTTTGTTCTCCATAATGCTAAGGACTATTTGAAATGTCTATTTTAGGCTGTCACTTTTTTAACTTTAAGGTGTTTTAACATAGTACTATAATATTCAAAAGAAATTCATTGGTTCTTAGATTCATCTTATTTATTATACAATGTTCAAGAAATTTAAAAGTGATCACGCAACAAAAACTATACTAATTCAGAACCCTGAAGACAGCATGATATAACAGGGAATGTACATCAAAATGGGAGTCAGAACATCACTGTTGAGTAAGCCCCTGAACCTTTCTAAGCTTGTGTGATCTGAAATTGAACCCTATGCCACGGGGGGGGGAAAAAACAAAAACCTGTCCGCATATACAAATTTACATACAACCCAGGGGATTCATAAATTCTACACAGTCCCAGGAGCCAATCCACAGATTTTTGAAAGGTCTACATATCCCAGGTTAAGGTAACCACTTGGTTCTCAGCCAGCTCTAAAACTTGAGCATTTCTATGAGTATTTTAGCAATATATCCATAAAGTAATTGGCAAAGCAGATAAAAAGAAAAAAAAGCTGATAATGAAAGTAATCAACTTTTAATAAAAGACTTTTAAACTCAACAATTTTAAAATTTACCATTTCACTCACCCACAAAATTGTCAAAAACTAAAAAGTTGATAATGTTCATGGCTGGCAATACATGAGTTTGGCTTTTGGTCATCCTTAACAAGAGCCCCAATGCAGACCGTCTCCCAAGAAAACATATACAAAATGTTGCATAGAATTTCAGTCTCTTGCCCTAAACTTTAGATTCATTGTCCGGGGACTTCCCTTCGCCTCTCTCTGCCTTTTCCTTTGTGTACAGGGATACAATTACCTGTGTGTTCCTCTTTGACAGTGTGCTCCCTCTCTTTGGGAGATACTATATCCTTCAGTAGCTTCCTAAAAAGGAACAAGTGGAAATAACGTTTTGAGATCTGAATGCCTTTATTCTGCCTTCACACTTGACTGATCAAATGGTTGGGTTCTAGGCCAGAAATCATCTTCCCTCAGAATTCTGAAGGCATTGTTCCACTCTCTTACTCCTATTGAGAATTTAGGGCCATTTCTAATTGTTCATATGAAGTTTAAAGACTGAGTGGTCAGACTCTCGATCCCCACCTGTCAACTGATAAATTTCACTGTAGGGTGTTTGGCGAGGTGATCTAGCTAAGGAGACTTTACATATCAGTATTTGTAAGTGTTTTCTTTTTTAAAAAACATATTTTATTGATTTTTTACAGAGAGGAAGGGAGAGGGATAGAGAGTTAGAAACATCAATGAGATGCCTCCTGCACACTCCCCACTGGGGATGTGCCCGCAACCAAGGTACATGCCCTTGACCAGAATCCAACCTGGGACCCTTCAGTCTGTAGGCTGACGCTCTATCTACTGAGCCAAACCGGTTAGGGCAATAAGTGTTTTCTGTTAATTGTCTAATTTTTTCCATAAAGGATAAAAGACACAATTGGCTGCTAGTGTTCTTGAAGCTGAGCAGTGAAAGTGCTGAAAGTTTCACTATTTAAGACGTTGCCAGTCCCCTCATTTTCAGGTGAGCCCTTACCCTCCTACCTTCTACAGTGCCAGATATCCTGGGTCTAAAACCAGTTTGGTTAACTTCCTCCACAAAATAAGTCTAATTTTTTGTGAGGGTTGAGGAAGAACAGTCACCAGGCTGCCTGGTATGAGGTATGTACAGAAGTTTTCAGCTTCATATACCACCTGCACCCAATTAGCCAATTTTTTTTTTAAATGAAGCTGCTCTGTGGAGAATGGATTATAGAGGGCTAAAGAAAAACAACGCAGACCCAATGGGGAAGCACTACAATTATTTTATTCTTAAGCCTGAATTATAATAGTTTTTAATTATAAAAATAATTACAGAGAATTATTTATTTGAATAAAATTATTTCATTTGAATAAAAATGTATGCCTTCTTTCTTTTTACCAGTCTGCTTCTGTTTCCATTGAGTATCTTTATTATTTACCAAAATAATTTATGGATTTTTATACTTTAATAATAAACTATCATAACTTTTCTAAAAGATGTTAAAACTTTTTGCCATTAAAGTGCTCTGTAAAAAAAATTCCTAGAAACTTCAAAGACAGAACATAACAACTAAATTATAAAATCTGGGAAATGGTATCTATTAGATTAGGATACCAAAGAGTATGCAGTCTGACCCAAAAATCAAAAGATAGCAGTAGCAGCAGCCACTGCTGCTGCCATTTATAAAATTTTTATTTTATTTTTTTTTATTGATTTCAGGGAGGAAGGGAGAGAGAGTGAGAGAGAGAGAGACATCAATAATGAGAATCATTGATCTGCTGCCTCCTGCACGCCCCCTACTGGGGATCAAGCCCGCAACCCAGGCATGTGCCCTTGACTGGAATCGAACCCAGGACCCTTCAGTCCACAGGCCACGCTCTATCCACTGAGCCAAACTGGCTAGGGCTATAAAATTTTTAAATGACTGCAAATTCTTGATACTTTTTCCATTAAGAGATGGGGTCAAAAAAAAAAAAAAGACCCTGCCAGCGTGGCTCAGTGGTTAAGCATCGACCTATGAACCAGGAGGTCACGGTTCAATTCCCAATCAGGGTACATGCCCGGGTTGCAGGCTCGATCCCCAGTGGGGGGCATGCAGAAGCCAATCAATGATTCTCTCTCATCATTGAGATTTATATATCTCTCTCTCCCTCTCTGAAATCAATAAAAATATATTTGTAAAGAAAGAGATGGGGTCTATCCTCTTGCCACTTGACTTTAGAACTTGTAACTAACTAACTTGCTTGTAACCAATAAGATGTGGCAAGGACTTCCTGTGCTAAGGTGGAAAGGAGATGCAGCTTTCACCTTGCTCACTGGGCAATTCGTGTTGGTGCCCTGGCCGGCCATAATTAGCAGTGTAACTGCCATAAACTAGCCCATGCAGACAGACCACCTGAAGAGAGAGAAATGCTCAGCCAACCCTCAGCTATTCCAGCTCTAGCCACCATCTGAATAAAACACAGAAGGGACCCTGAGCCAAAAACATCCAGCAGAGCCCTTCCCAAACTTATATCCCACAGAAACTATGAGAGATAATAAAAAGTATTGTCTTAGGCCTCTATGTTTTGGAGTAATTTTTCATGCAATAAAAATAAGCCTTTATAGCAAATATATGATAATTAATTCAACTACTTGGGGGGAGGAAAGAATTTCAATCAATACGGGTGGTTTTCAATAGGGGTGAATTTTCCAGATAGAGACCAGCTTTCACATATTTATGAGATTTGAAAAAGCTATGTAATAAGGCACACTCTTCCTGAAGTCAACATTTTTATCTTACAGACTCTACAGATTCTTTTCCTGCATCATGATTTTTCTATAGAAAAGAAAGTGCATAAATATACTAACCAGGCCACTGAGCAATCAACTCAGAGTCCTGCATTATAATTCTTCTAAATGTAGTAATCTATTATGGCCTAAATTAATCTCTGGCCTCTCTTCAACCAAAATGAATGAGCCAGTTATTGTAGAAGCATCAAAACTGCCAAACAAAGCAAATATTATTAGATTTACTCTCTTCTGAACAAAGAATCACCACACACAAAGAATGACCACACTTTACCACTAAGTAAGACAGACCTTTTAAATTATGTATCTCATCCATCTTTTTTATACTTTTATTCATTTAATTAACAAATATCTAATGAGTACTGTGGTTATACAAATATAAATAAGAGACAGTACATAGCTCTAAAGAAGTTCATGGTGCTATGGGGAAACATTAATACAAGCAATGAATTTTCAGTCAATATGATAAACGATACAATGAAGTATGCTAAAGTATTACAGGAGTATAAATAGGGTGTGCTGGATGTTTACTTGCTCCTCCAGAACCATTCTCCTTCCTTTATCCAACGCTTAGTGTCCTAGGAGGCTTACCTTTATGAACTACATAAACAGGGCTCCCTTGCCCTCTGGATTCAAATTGGGTTCAGTAAATCAGAAGCAACAGTGAGGTATTTCTGGTTCCCGTAATACTAGCTCCCTTTGTTCATGCTGGCCCAAAGATGGTGCAACTTCCTTTCTATCTTTGCTAGTTCCTGGGTGCTGCACTTCCTTGTTGGATTCCCTTATCCCTGCCATTCACTGTAAGTAGTCCCTTCAGGACATTCCCTTTCACCTATTGTGGGGATGTTAACTGTTTCCTATTTGAACCCTAACTGATGGAGAAGGGTACCTAACTCAGACTGGAAAAGTCTGGGAAGACCTCTAAAAAAGAGTAGATTTGGCAGAAAAGTAAGGAAGGAAGGTAATAGAGTCTAAGGAAATAACACTGTCAAAAACTTGGAGACAGCCTGGCCGGTGTGGCTCAGTGGTTGAGAGTCGGCCTGTGAACCAGGAGGTCACAGTTCAATTCCCGGCAGGGCACATGCCTGGGCTGCAGGCTTGATCCCCAGTGTGGGGTGTGCAGGAGGCAGTCAATCAATGATTCTCTGTCATCATTGATGTTTCTCTCCCTCTCCCTCTCCCTCCCTCTCTGAAATCAATAAAAATATATTTTAATTAAAAAAAAAACCTTGGAGACATGAGAGAATGTGAAAAGAATAAGAAAAGGTGAGTTCAGAGTGGTGTAACATAGGAGTATGATGGGAACACAGACATAATGAGAAACAATGTTAGAATCAAATTATAAAGAGTTTTTAGATTAAGGTATTTAATAGACCTGGTTTCTGTAATAAATAAATTCAAAGAAAATTCAAAGAAAAAAGGGGGAGGCTATAGTTTAAAAGAGATTTGAGACATACCAACCAAATAGACCTTTTCTGTATTCTGATTGGAACAAACCAATTATTCAAATATGGGAAGGGGAAGAGGAGGAAACGAATTTAAAATGCATCTCTTCATGAGACGGATAAGGCTTTCTTATTTTCCATTAGTTCATGTATCTATGAGTAAATATTGTTTATTGTAAATACTATATTCCTATTCTACTCCTATTTTTCATTATTATAAATATAAGTGCTAAGAAAACTAATTCACATAAATAAGCATGAGAGTTTAATTATAGCAATGTCAATTTTTTAATTCTTTAATTTATATGCCAATAATGTATCATGATTTTTTTAACTTTCTGGAAAGTAATGGCATTTACTTGACTTCTCTTTTATTAAAATACTAGAGGCCTGGTGCACGGGATCAATGCACTGGTGGGGGGCATCGCTTGTGGAGATCAGCCCACTGTGGAAGCGCCACTCATCCTGGTCAGCCAAATAGCTATGGACCTGCCCTCTGAGCAGCTGCTCCCTGTTCCGGCATCTTCTGTGGAGCCAGAGCACTCGCCTCTCCAGGGGACCCAGTCAGAGTCTGGCCCAAGGACAATAGCACTGAGAGGCAGCAGAGTAGGCCTCAGTCCTGCGGCAGCCATGAACCTGCCTCCCAGCCTCCAGGGCCAGCTCTACGAGCCTGGCCGCCAGGCTGCACAGCCTGTGGGTGTCTGGAGGAGATGGCAGGGAGCGAGGCGGAGGAGCCTAGGGCGAGGAGGCCACGATCGTCGGCCAGGGGCTTGCAGTGGGAGCAGCCGCTCATCGTGGCCAGCGGAGCGGCACTCCCACTGTGGTAGCACACTGACCATCGGGGGCAGCTCCTACATTGAACGTCTGCTCCCTGGTGGTCAGTGCGCATCATAGCGACTGGTCAACCAGTTGTTCTGGTCATTCCACCATTCAGTCGCTGGTCTTTTATTATATAGGATATCTTTATTGAATTCAGAGAGAAAAGGAGAGGTAGAGAGCAACAGAAACATCAACGATGAGAGAGAACCATTGATCAGCTGTCTCCTGCAAGCCCCTACTGCAAATCGAGCCAGCAACCCGGGCATGTGCCCTGACCGAAAATCAAACCATGACTTCCTGGTTCATAGGTCGATGCTCAACCACTGAACCACTCCAGCTGGGCAAGAAAGTTATATTTAAAGCCTAATGACATAAGAATATAATAAAAACTATATGTAGCATATAGTTTATATAAGAAAGTTTATCCTAAAGTATGAATTTGTATTAGAAGCCAGCATCACCTTTGGTAGTTTCAATTCTCCAACTCCATTTATTTGAAGTGCGTACCCTCATTTAGATAGTCCCAGTTTTACAGGTCTTTACTCACTCTTGACACCTACCTATACAGAAATAATCCCATCTACTGGGAAGAGGTGAAACTACAGGCTATTTTTTTTTAATTTAAATTCTTTATTGTTTAAAGTATTACATAAGTCTCCTTGTTCCCCCATTGACTTCTCCCCAGCCACTCCCACCCCCCAGCACATGCCCTCACCCCCCGCCTACTGTCTGTGTCCATTGGTTATGCTCATATGCATGCATGCACACAAGTCCTTTGGTTGATCTCTTACCTTCCCACCTCCCCCACTTTCACTTTGAGGTCTGTTCGATGCTTCTATGACTCTGGCTCTATTTTTGTTCATCAGTTTACTATTTTTGAAAGTGCCAACAAGCTACAGGGAAATGTATTTAAGACTTGGGTCCAAACAGTTCCCCCACCTCCAAAATCCTAAGCCATTCAAACTGTTCTTTCTTTCAAAAAAAGAGAGGGGAAAATACAGTTAATTTTCTAAGCACTGTCTATATTATTTAAAGATAAAAATTATCACAGTAGCTAATTTAATTATATAAATTCTTTATGATATACTAATACCCCAAAGTGGGTAAGACATTTATGCCTCTGTTATAAGACATGATATCATCTAAATCAATACCTACATCAATGTTGTACTTGCTCCTATAAAACACAGCATATAATTAGTTACGACTAAGTTATTTAAAACACAGTCTTTGGTAAAAAATGACAAAACACATTAACATAATACCTTACAGCTTAAACAATATTTTTCATATACATTATATCTTGCCCATTAGAATTCTAAAATAAATATACCGTAATTTAAAGAATGCATTTCTAATTAAAAGCAGAGGCACCAAGAAAGTAAGTGATTTGCTTGACGGCACAAAACTCATCTGTGGCATGACTAGTATCTGAATCCAAATTTTCTGCCTCCAAGTTCTACATTCTTTCTACAACATCCCAACTGCCTCCCACAAAATTACCACCTATATCTTTCACAGTAAATAAGATCTACATTCTGATGTCTGCTTTGACAGTTCCGAGAAATGCAAAGTGGTCAAATAAAAGCCTACTTGGATTTTAATAAAATTAAGTTTCTTCCTTTCTTTTGTCATATAGAAAAACATACATGATCTTAATATAAAATACAAATTTGAAAACTAGAATCCAATTCACATTTAATAAAACAATTATATCCTTTCTTTTCTACTGCCACATTTTAGAGATGTTTATTCTTTTATCCCACCTTTTCCAAATATGAATTGAGGAGGGTGGATAACAGGTAAATAGGCAAATCCTGTTAAGTCATGCTTGTTGCAATTCATTTTCTTTTTTTTTAATTAAATCTTTATCATCAGATATTTACATGACAATTCGTAACAGTAGCAAAATTACAGTTATGAAGTAGCAACAAAAATAATTTTATGGTTGGGGGTCACCACAGCATGAGGAACTGTATTAAAGGGTCACGGCATTAGGATGGTTGAGAACCATTGGTCTAGAGCAGGGGTGGGCAAACTTTTTGACTCGAGGGCCACAATGGGTTCTTAAACTGGACCGGAGGGCCGGAACAAAAGCATGGATGGAGTGTTTGTGTGAACTAATATAAATTCAAAGTAAACATCATTACATAAAAGGGTACGGTCGTTTTTTTTTTTTTAGTTTTATTCATTTCAAACGGCCGGATCCGGCCCGCGGGCCGTAGTTTGCCCACGGCTGGTCTACTCCCTTTCTATGCCCCTGATTCTATTATATTCACCAGTTTATTCTGTTCATCAGATTTTTTATTCACTTGATTTTCAGATTCACTTGTTGATATGTACTTGTTGTTCATAATTTTTATCTTTACCTTTTTCTTCTTCTTCCTCTTCTTCTTAAAGAATACCTTTCAGCATTTCATATAATACTGGTTTGGTGGTGATGAACTCCTTTAGCTTTTTCTTACCTGTGAAACTCTTTATCTGACCTTCATATAGCTTTGCTGGGTAAAGTAAATTTGGTTGTAGGTTCTTTTTTTTTTTCTTTTTTAAAAATATATTTTATTGATTTTTTACAGAGAGGAAGAGAGAGGGATAGGGAGTTAGAAACATCGATGAGAGAGAAACATCGATCAGCTGCCTCCTGCACACTCCCCACTGGGGATGTGCCCACAACCAAGGTACATGCCCTTGACTGGAATTGAACCCAGGACCCTTGAGTTCACAGGCCGACGCTCTATCCACTGAGCCAAACTGGTCAGGGCTGGTTGTAGGTTCTTGCTATTCATCAGGGAGAAAGATAGATAGAAACATCAGTGATGAGAGAGAATCATTGATCGGCTGCCTCCTGCATGCCCCCTACTGGGGATCAAGCCGGCAACCCAGGCATATGCCCTTGGCCAGAATCGAACCTGGGACCCTTCAGTCCGCAGGCCAATGCTCTATCCACTGAGCCAAACCGGCTAGGGCTTTAGCAAATTTTTTAAAAGTTAAATACATATTTACCATACAACCCAACAATCCTAATCATTGGAAATAAAAACATTCATAAAGAGAGGTGTACTCAAAAGGTCATAGTGACTTTTTTCATGTCTAAAGTCCCAAAACAACAAATGTCTGTGAATATATGTGAACGAATAAACAAAATGGGATATATGTATACAATGCAACATTTCTCAGGAATAAATAGGAACAACTGATACACATGAATGGACCTCAAAAGCACTATGCTAAGTGAAAGAAGCCCGATTCCATTTACATAAAATTTTAGAGAAAGCAAAACTCTAGTGACAGAAAGTAAACTAGTGGTTGCCAAGGACTAGAGATGGGAGAAGGAAACTGGCAATGCGAGGGCACAAGGAAACTCTGTGGGAAGAAAGAAATACCCTTTGTGCAATCATCTATGTAGTAATTCCTACTAGAATGAATTCAAGATTTATTTTAAAACTGAAGTTTTATGTCTGCTGTCAATTTTTAGTAAGAAACTAAACTGCCAAACTTGAGATACATGTTGATACTTAAAGCCTTGTTCAATGTAGTTTTTTTTTCAAAGCATTCAATACTTTCAGAAGTTCCTCTAAAACAAATTAACATAAAATTCCTCTTTTTATACTAATTATACATTAGTGGGAAAACCTAAAAGAGAAGAAAAAATGTTAATATTCAACTGCAAAAACTGCCAGATACTGATACCCAGACAATTGGCATCAAGTGAAAAATTAAGAGGCTTCATGTTCTGCAAAACTCTAATGAAGCAGAAATATGCATGATGGCATTCCTACATATAAAACATAATGAAGACCAGAAAATACAATGAAATGCCACAAATATAAATTAGCTGGAATTACATTAAAACATAGGAAGAGCCCTAGTCAGTTTGGCTCAGTGGCTAGAGTGTTGTTGGCCTGTGGACTGAATGGTCTCAGGTTCAATTCCAGTCAAGGACACATGCCTGGGTTGCGGGCTTGATCCTCAGTAGGGGGCGTGCAGGAGGCAGCCAGTCAATGATTCTCTCTCATCATTGATGTTTCTCTCTCTCTCCCTCTCCCTTCCTCTCTGAAATCAATAAAAATATATTTTTAAAAAACATAGGAAGAAAACTATTAAACTATTCTGAGCAATACAGACAAATGCTTAAGTAAGTATAAAAACATAAAATGCTCCTAGGTGAGAAAACTAAAAACTGCACTTAAATACCTCCTTCTCCCAAAGTAATGCAATTCTAATTACAATCCCAATGAAATTTCTTTATAAATTTAACAAGTTTAATATTCATATAGAAAAGCAAATATATAAAATACCAAAAAATATTAAACTAAATTATAAAACTACTAAAATGAAAAAATATGGCACAGAACAAGAGATAATCTGATTCTACCATAACTAATTTAACGTAACTAAAAAGATATCATATCACTGTGGAAAGGAAGAACTGGTTAATAAATAATGATGAGGTGACTAAATAGCAATTTGGGAGGAAAAAGCCTCCTAAACCATTTTTTTTTAAACACTAAAATAAAATGTACTTAAACATTTACTAAGCCTCTTGAAGAAAAAGGCCTTCCTAAGTATAGAAATAATAGGAAAAACAAAAGAAAAGTTGGACAGATTTGACTCCTAAAAATAACAAATTTCTGCGTGTCCAAAAATGGTCAAAATTAAAAGACAAATAACAGACTGGGGAAAATGTTTGTAGCAAATATGACAACAGACTAATATCTTTTTAATTCTCGGGCAAATCAATAAGAAAAAACTAAAACCCTAACAGATAACTAGGACAAAGCCAAACAAGTCAACAAAGAGAAATATAATTAGGAAACAGAAAGGAAAATATTCAACTTCACAAATGTTTAAAACTATATGCCAACTCCTGACCGGGTGGCACAGTTGGTTGGAGCATCATCCATACCAACAACAAAAGATTGTGGATTCGATTCCCAATCAAGGCATATACCTAGGTTGTGGGTTCCATCCCCAGTTGGGCACATATGGGAGGCAACTGATCTATGTTTTTCTCTTCTCTTCTCTCTCTCTCTCTCTCTCTCTCTCTCTCTCTCCTTTCTCTCTCCTTTCCTTCCTCCCTCCCTCTCTCTAAAAATCAATAAAAATTTGTCCTCAAGTGACAGAAAGGGTGAGGATTTTTTTAAATTTTTTAAATAAGAGTTAATGCTTGTAATAGAATAATAAAAAGAGATATTTACTTATCCATTGCTGCTCTAAAATAGGCAAAATTCTTTCAGGAAGCAGACTGAGAAAAATTAATCAAGAACCTTAAAAGTATCCATACCCTTTAACCCAGGGGTCCTCAAACTTTTTAAACAGGGGGCCAGTTCACTGCCCCTCAGACCGTTGGAGGGCCAGACTATAGTTTAAAAAAAAACTATGAACAAATTCCTATGCACACTGCACATATCTTATTTTGAAATAAAAAAACAAAACGGGAACAAATACAATATTTGTATTTGCATGTGGCCCGTGGGCCATAGTTTGAGGACCCCTGCTTTAACACAATAGCACTCTTTCTATAAAATATCCTAAGAAAATAATCCTTAAAACAAAATCAAAGTTATCTACATCAAGATGTTCATAGCAATTATCTGTAATAACAACATTGGGAAATAAAAGTGAAAAGAAGAAAATCTCATGAACAATGGTTTTTGTGGCATCCTCTTAACTGGTTATCCTAAAAAATCAGTCTTCACGATTCCCATCCCAGTCCATCCTCCCTATTGCCCCAAGATTAATGTTACTAAACATCAAATATACCAAAGCTTATAATCCTCACCACCTTAAAAAACAAATCAAACTTCTTGGCAAAATATAACAGGGTCTTAAATGGGTTTGTCCATATCTGTTGCCTCATGTCTTGCCACTCACACTCAATGCATTAGTCACAAAGAACACATACAAAATTACATAGAACCACTTCTGTGTCTCCATCATCCTATATAATAAAAGCCCAATATGCTAAGTGCCTGGTTGGTCATTCAACCAATCAAAGCATAATATGCTAATGATATGCTAAGGTCACTCAGCTGCTCCAAATGATGTGCACTGACCACCGGGGGGGAGACAGTCGACCAGTCGCTATGACATGCACTAACCACCAGGGGACAGACACTCCGACCGGTAGGTGAGCTTGCTGCTGGGGTCTGGCCAATCGGGACTGAGCAAGATGGGCCGAACACGCCCTGGATCCCTCCACAGTCCCTTCCTGGCTGGCCAACCTCCCACGTCCCTCCCTGACCCCATGCAGGAGCTGCGCCCTGGTGGTCAGTGTGCTCCCACAGAGGGAGCACCACTTAGCAAGATGCCGGGCTCACAGCTGGCCAGCACAGAGGCAGTGGCGGAACCCTCTCCTGCCTTGGCTGCAGGCGGGCAGTAAGGAGGGAGGGGCCCAGACTTCGAGAGCCCCGGAGTACAAGAGGAATGTCTGACTGCCAACAGGTGGACATCCCCTAAAGCAGTGGTTCTCAACCTTCTGGCCCTTTACATACAGTTCCTCATGTTGTGACCCAACCATAAAATTATTTTCGTTGCTACTTCTGCAATGTTGCTACTGTTATGAAAATATCTGATATGCAGGATGGTCTTAGGCGACCCCTGTGAAAGGGTCGTTTGACTCCCAAAGGGGTCTCGACCCACAGGTTGAGAACCGCTGCCCTAAAGAGTCCCAACTGTGAGAGGGTGCAGGCTGGGCTGAGGGGTGTCTCTCCGCCCCCCCCCCCCGCCACAGTGAACGATTTTCATGCATCGGGCCGCTAGTTGGTTCAATAAAATGCCAAAATGCTCTTAATCCATGTTGAAACAAGGATTCTGCCTTCATGGATTTTACAGATAGAAACAAGAAATGCCCTTCTGTGAGTTACAGTGGAAAGGTCAACTCAGGTCAAGAAAAGTTATAAGGATAAGGGTAATCCTGAACTTGAATCTTAAAAGACTGGCAAAGATGGCAAGTGTAATTCCAAATAAACGGAAAGTATTTGTGTTTCCACACAAAATCTTGTAAGTTTGTAACAGACTTTCTATATAGACAATTCCAAGTTAACCTCTCCAACTTTCTATCTCTTGGAGCTATTGTGAGAATTAAAGCTGATAACAGTATCTGGCACTTAATAAGCATTCAATACATGTCAGTCATATGGAAACATAACAATGCTGATTACAAAAGTATATTTCAAGGGTCCAGCACTCTTAGAACAAAGAAGTAACAGTAAACAAGACCAGGGTAGCCCTGGCCGGTTTGGCTCAATGGATAGAGCGTCAGCCTGAGGACTCAAGGGTCCCAGGTTCGATTCCTGTCAAGGGCATCTGCCTTGGTTGCGGGCACATCCCCAGTGGGGGGTGTGCAGGAGGCAGCTGGTCGGTGTTTCTCTCTCATCGATGTTTCTAACTCTCTTTCCCTTTCCCTTCCTCTCTGTGAAAGGTCAATAAAATATATTAAAAAAAAAACAAGACCAGGGTAAAAAGAGAAAAAGCAGTAAGAACAGGATAGATTAAACAACATATCACCAAATAGCCAGGGTCAAACAGTTCTCCTTACACACCATGACAATATCCTCATACTACATATCACAACAGCACAATAATTTATACTCATGATGATACTGAATCATAAATAAAACACTAAGTTCTGGTAAGTATGGTCTATTTTAAGGAGTAGGACATATTACATCTTTAAAAGCCTTCAAAATCTTTAAGACATCAAAAATAGCTAAAATAAGCCCTGACCAGTTTGGCTCAGTGGATAGAGCGTGGGCCTGCAGACTCAAGGGTCCCAAGTTCGATTCCAGTCAAGGGCATGTACCTTGGTTGCGGGCACATCCCCAGTAGGGAGTGTGCAGGAGGCAGCTGATCAATGTTTCTCTCTCATCGATGTTTCTAACTATCTATGCCTCTCCCTTCCTCTCTGTAAAAAAATTAATAAAATGTATTTTTTTTTAAAATAGCAAAAATAAAAATCTTGTTGCCTAAAGTATAGTTCTTCATTTACATTGAAAATTTAGTGATATGAGAAATTCACTAAATTATATGCTAAATAAATGACACGTTAGTATGCTGTGATAGTTAAAATTCAACCAAGAGGAAAAAAGTAGAATCCATGATTAAAACACACACACACACACACACACACACTTTACATGCCAATGAAAACCAAACTACATGTAGCACCTAGGCCTGTCTAAAGGTTAGAGTAGACGAAATAATTAAAGAGAAAAGGAAGGAGGTAAACTAGATTGGCTTCCTCCTCAGAAACCAAGAAAATAAAATGAATTGGGGATATTCAAATCACTAATACCACTAGAATAATTCATTATGGTATATAGGCACTTTCCTACTCAGAAACCTGTGAGATATAATCGGGTTATAATTTTTAAAGCCTTGAATCAATAGAATATGCAGGAAAACAATACTAAAATACCAGCATATCTAAAGTGAGGTTTTTAAAGTTAATTTTTCTTTTTTTAACATTTTTATTGATTTCAGAGAGGAAGGGAGAGGGAGAGAGAGATAGAAACATCAATGGAAAGAGAGAACCATTGATTGGCTGCCTCCTGCATGCCCCCCACTGGAGATCGAGCCCGCAACCCAGGCATGTGCCCTGACTAGAATCGAACCTGGGACTCTTCAGTCCACAGGCCGAAGCTCTATCCACTGAGCCAAACCAGCTAGGGCTAAAGTTAATTTTTTATTAGCAAGACAAGGTTAACCTCATTACTGCCAAGGGTTTTATAAATTAATAATATGAGGAGCAGCATACAAAAAAACATTTAAATTACAAAAAGGTCTGGAAAGGTCATCTATTACTTCTCCATATCTAAGAATTTTAAATATTAGAATTATATTAAACTGCTTTTTCCAAATAGCTAGGGTCAAACAGTTCATTGGTTCTCAAAAACAATGAATGAAAAAAAAAACACAATATTAAAAAATTACCCCCAACATTTTACTATGACCAAATACGAAGAATATGTAAGAAAAGCCTATTATCAGATATTCATAAGTGTACTGTATATAAATTTTATAATCAATTTGCTCTAGAAGTACTTGTTAAAATTGATATCTTTACCACAGAATTCATTGTAATGAACAAACATTAATACGTCATAACGATCATCAGAAGTAGCTTAATGGACTCAATCTGATTTTAACCACTAATGGCCTGAGGAATCTCAAATTTGGGTTTAAATTAGCCCTACCTTCTTAGCATCAACAAGTACCAAACTGTTCATTAGTTGATGTGGTCTTCAGAATAGGTGGAAAAATCTAATATCTGTTGTGGGCAGAGATCTCATAGCTCAAATATTTCTTCTCCTTCAGTTTGTGTGTATGTGTACTAGTAAGTGAGTGAGGGTGTGTGTCACCACGTAAGAATTGTTTACACCTTTCAGTAAAGGGGCACCTCTACATTAACAATATAATTGAGTAACTACAGTTCATAAAGCACCCTGAAATCAAAGACACTGTAAATTTAAAATGCTGGTATTGTATTAACATAAAGCAAAGAACAATAATCTAAAGCATCTAACAGATCCAGTGTATTGTAAAACGTATAAAAACTCACTGTGTGATCTGCCTTTTTTTTTTTTTTTTTAGTGATTTTCCTCTATTATGGAATTCGGATCTAAATGAACTGTTAAACACTTAGTCTAAAGGTATGCCAAACATTTCTTAAGGTCTTAACAAAGAACCAACTTTTTTTTTTTCCAGAAAACAAAATGAGGCCTAGGTTAAATATTTTATTTGGCTTCTCAAGATGGACTGAAAAGTTGGGCACCAGCTCCAGACCAATTCCTGGACGCACATCAAACACAGCCCTGTCATTTATCCAGTCAGTCAAAACAATCTTTTCCATCTAACCCTTTAATGTTTATGTCCTAAAAAGCTGCTAATTGAATCCAGCTCTTGAGATCTATTTGTTAAAATATATACCATCTAATTTGTTAATGAACAAAAAAGAAAAAAATATATGTTAACTTTCCTGGCAAAACAGAAGAAAATCCATCACGTGTAACCAAAAGGGAAAGAGTAGTGTTTTTTTAATATTTGAATATTTTTCTCTTAAAATACGACAGAGACAAATTCCCAATGGTTTTATGAAATTCAGAGTACCTTAACTGTTTTTACAATTACTAGTAAGGGACACAATATATTTAAAATTCCTCAGAAAAATCTAAAAATACAAAATCATTCTATAAATTTAGTCTAGTGTTCCTGTCCTCCCCTCCTCCCCCCCAAAAAAATAAGTAATCTTTTCTCCTAACTTTATGTATGAATTTTTATATCATATGCAGTCAAGAAACCACAGATAAACACTTTGAGATCTAATGAGTCACACAAAAAAACCTCAAACTTATTTTATCTGCAGAAAATCAAAATCCCTGTTTTCTCCCTCTTTTTTCATCATGTATATAGACTAGAAGGAAGTAAATGGCTAACAGCCTATTTCTGATGCTTTCTGCACACCTGGAATCACAGGTTCTTTTCATAATCACTGACTCAGGACTGACTCGGAGAGGAACAGCAGTAGATAAAAAAGCAACAAAGATCCCTTATAAAGGTTTCCATTGATTCATAAGAAAATAAGGAAACTGAATGGGGGAAACAGGGGAGACAGATAGGCATTCCCCCAGTCCAGGTTTTCCATTAAGAACCACTCAGTTAATGATTCTTTGCAATTTTCCCTAGGGAAAGTAAAACTGTCATGAAAGTAATATATTTTTTAAACTGCAGCCAACAGAGGCTAACTTCTCAAATACCAAATTCACTGCAAGTTTGTATCTCGAAAGTTCAGCCAGTGGACTGGGATGTGACATACAATTACAAAAATTAGTCCATATAAATCTCAAAGTCTAGTGTAGGCAAACATAATTACAGTTTACTCTTACACACACACACACACACACACACACACACAGATTAAGGAAAAACCATCTTTCTCACCACACATCCGAAAATCAACGTGGGGAATGTATGCACAGTGAATGGTAAATCGCGGATAACGACGCTGATTTCAGCTACACTTTTCAAACCAAGAATGTTTCCTTAAAACGTGTAACACGGCTGTGTAAGCATGCCAACCATGGCATGGTGAGCAAAATGGACCTGTGATGTTAAAGATTCAATGACCATGGACACTTTGCAAGGGAAGCCTTCCATCTAGCAACCCCTCCGGACATGCTTTTCCATCTAGAGGAGGGAAGGGGGGGAGGTTGAGGAGAGAAAGGAAACTTCGGTTGGAAGTTTGTATGAGCACATACTTAGACATGCACACACAAAAAAGAAAGTGTGTGTGTAAAGCCGGCCTGGAGTTCGCAGGGAGACAGTTGTGCGGCCTACAGGAGCAGCCCCGAGCACGCCGCCCTGCAATCAAACGCTCCCAAAACACAGGGTGCAGGAGCCGGAGCGGCGGGCGGCGGGCACGCCGGACGGTGCCCCGCGGTGTCCTCCCTCCCCGGGACGTGCGGCCAGGTGTGTGGACGGGCTCCCGGGCTGGCAGCGGAGCGCGGGGTTTGCACGGAGCCACGAGTGGGCGAACAAGCGAGCCGCCGGGGACACACACCCCCTCCCGTTAAGCGCTCCATCTTTAAGGAGTGCTGACGGCGCGCAGCCCGCCGCCGGGTCCAGGAATCCCCGCGCCGACCCCACCTGGGCTGCCTCCCAGGGCCGCTCCCGGAGGCCCGGGGGAGAGTCGTGTTCCTCGGCCATGGCTTTTCGGCCTCAGATCCGCCTGGAATGCCAACCGGGTCCCCCTCCCCTCAACAAAAGACCCCGAGTCACCTTTAGCTTTCTCAGGAATTTCCCAACAAGGGCGAGTGGTGTGGCGCTCACTCTCCCGGAGCTAGGCCTTCCCACGTCCCCGACCCCCCAACTCACCACTGATCGCGACCCCGGCCCTTCCCAAGGCCACAGGCACCCCCGCCGGCTCGCCCACCCGCGGCTGCCCAGCCGGGCCCGCCGCCCGCCCGCCCTGCCCCCTCACCTGTCAGCGCAGCTTGACGGG
>NW_005871148.1:3891535-3974509 GCF_000147115.1 Myotis lucifugus | reverse complement strand
ATGTCTCCCGCTCGGACTTACCGTGCACAGGGCCAATGCATTTTCGGCACTACTTCTCCTTTCCTTCTTCCCGCAATCCGGGGCGTAAATAGCGAGATATTCGCCGCGCTCTACACAGAGACAGCTCCCCCACTCTCAAGGGAGGGGGCGGGGTCAGAAGTGCTCGCCCCTTTCTTCCCTTAGTGATGGGCGGGCGCGCGCGGGGGCGCGGGGCGCGGGGCTGGGCTCTGCCCGGGCGGGCGCCCGCGGTCCGCCGGGTCCCAGGCCGAACTTGAGGGGGCCCCGCAGAGAAAGTGGCGGCGCACAGCTCTCCGGCACCAGGAGCGGCTTCGTGCCCGGGCCCCGTCAGGGAGCGCTTTTGTCCGCGCGACGCGGACTGCATTCACCAGGCGCCCACTGCGTGCAGCGCGCCGGGAGATGGGGCGGACAGAGTTAGCACCGCTGCGCTCTGGGGACGTAGCGTCGCGGAGGGAAGGGGCACTATTTCCACACCGCGGATTCCAGCAAATGCCCCCAGGTGTGTTGCTCCTGGTATCGCAGCTGCCACCTCCATCCTGGACTCACCTGGTGAGAGAGATCAGGTTACCTGCCTGCTCGGGTTCTTTCCAGCTGTAGCGCAAGGATAGGAGGATAATGACACTGCCTTCCTTACAGGATTATTAGCAAGACAAACCTTGGAGAGAAATGTGTGAAAGGCTTGACATACAGTACTGTGTGTCGTCATCTCAGGAGGGCAACACAAAAATAAGTGTACCTTATCCTGTGTCTCTGTCATTGCACTCTTAGAAACTTATTCTTGACGAATAATAATACAGAAGATGTTCTTTGCAGAGTTTGGTTCATAACAAAAGGTGGATTGAGCAAACAGCCTGGTGATTATATTGCATCAACCGCATGGGGGTTTGTGCAGCCATTCACGTGGCAGTTGTGAAGATCATATATTCTGGAAAAGTTTACAAATAATCAAAGTTTAAAAGCACAATAAAAAGTTGTGTGTATGCATGCAAAAGTGTCCAGCACAGTGAAAACTAAAGATTACAGCATGGGTTGTTTTTTTTTTGTATGCTTTGTTTAAGGCTGGTATAACATTAATGCAATTTTAAATGTTTAATAAAGTCTAAGATCTTTTCATCTTAAATCAGTGTCAGTTGTTATTTCGAACTCATCAGTGATGTCACTTCATGATGCAGATGAAGTTACCTCCAAGAGCATCTCATCAGTCTGAGTAAGTCCTGCAATTAAAGTGATCCAAAAATCATATCAAGCTCTAGAAATACTAGGCAAATACTAAATGCCTACTATGTGCCAAAGAGTGAACAAGACCCTTTTTAAGTGCTTCTTTTACTACAGAAGCTCTGAAGATACACTAATCAATTCGAACAATAGCCGCTATCACAATTTAAGAGACTAGATGGATAACGGAAGTAAAAGTTAGCAAACTGATATACACATACACTTTTGCCTTGTTCTTATGGCAAACACTTGGTTCCCAACCACCTACTAAAGTAATTTGCAGATTTGTATTAGGTAGAAGTTGGGATTTCAGAACGTGATGGGAGAGCTGGGGAGACTGCCTGTTGTGAAATTCAAAGCAGTGCATTCAGCTATAAGAGACACTGCAGAAAAACGCACACATGCTTAATCTGCAGGGAAGACGCTGTTTAGGCTTGCCTATGTGTAAGTGTAAATCTTACTGCTTAAAACAAAAGATTCCAATAAGAATAATACTTTAAAACCATTCATATGTTAAGGAGAGCTAACCTTTCATTGAATTAAGTTTTAGCATTAGATGTGTAGCATTGGCATCATCATAATTTTAGTCATATTTTTGAAGGAAAAAAAGGAAGAATAACAATTCTTAGGAAATTCACCTTTTTCTTTCTTCCTGAAATAGAAACCCACTACCTATACATGTCACTAATGGGTATGGGAATTACAGAAAATATTTCAAAGCCTTTTTATTCCCTTATTTCTTCTAATTTGCTCTCGGTTGAATTGTGCGCCTTTATCAAACCATTGGTTTAGGCATCTGTCTCAAGTACAAAAACTCCACCTATTTCATACCGATAAAATGTCTTTTTCCATGGATGTCACTACATAGAACCTTCCAGTAAAAATGCTGTAACAACTAATTAAATAGCATTTTTGAGCAAAAGTTTTCAACTTTTTTATTATTGATCACTTAATGT
The DNA here is from genome assembly GCF_000147115.1 of Myotis lucifugus. NCBI lineage: Eukaryota > Metazoa > Chordata > Mammalia > Chiroptera > Vespertilionidae > Myotis > Myotis lucifugus. Next base: position 3,972,320 of record NW_005871148.1, on the reverse strand, counting down.
TGCACTCTTTATGATGTATTCTAAACCAGAGGTAAAAATCGAGACCAGGTTATAAGAATATTTAAAACCTTTTGTTTAAAACATGTTTCTATTTTCCAAGGCTAATGTTAAATTTGATGTAACTTTGCAAGCAAATGCTTACCATCTGTAGTTGGTATTTTTCTTCTGCTCCAGCCATTAATATATTTTTTACATAAAAGAGTTGTCTCCAGTAATAAAAAATCTGTCTGAGGTAAGGTTATGTTAATAACGGTACTCCTGTGAAGCTATTTTTATAGTATAAATTTCAAATTTAATGCCATTTATGTGCCATGGAAAAAGCAAACATCAGGCACGCAGCAATTTCTACCCCTGCTGAAAAATTCAGCTTTCTTTAATGTTTAAAATGTCATGAGTTGAATTTAATATTTAGTTCTAGCTTCCTCCAAATCAGCTTATAACTGATGAAGCAGCCAAGCACAGCCCCCAAGTACTTGCAGTTGTCAATCGGGCCCTTCCTTCCCCATTTCCACTGATTTCCTTTGCCTTCCCAGGCCCTCAAAGTTAGGATCACCAAAAACCCCCATGTGCAGTCCCTGTCCCGACATGGTTTAGGATTAGGTCACATTCCAGGCCATTTTCTGTGACCCTTTCCCTGTCCCCTTCCCTGCAGATCTGGTCCCCAGTGATGGAAACTGAGGTCACATCCAAGACCTGTGTCTCTCCAGACGCTCCGCCATGCCACTCTCCTTGGCTCTTGCTTCTCAGCCTCTACCTTGGTGTACCAAGATGGTAGTCCTTACCCACATCCTCTTCTAAATAGGTCCCCATCTATTGCTCTAACATAGTGTCCTCGGCTCCATCCCTACAGATACTGATTCAACAGGTTGCGGTGGGGCCCATGAATTTGCATTTCTAATGCTGCTGGTGGGGAAACCCTACTTTGAGAACCACTGCCTTACACCGGGGATGAACTCGGACGGCTCTGTTTGTAATAGTTCAGCTTGGCCTCAACTACCTGAGCCAAAGGTGGATGGCTCACCAAGAGGCCAATAACATTTTCTCTCCTTGGAACTTGAAATGGGGACACTGGGACCCGGAGTTAGTGGTGGGCAGCTGGGTTGAGAGGTCACAGAGTTAGCAGCTGAGAAAGCCATTTTAAGTTCAAGTAGATAAACCAAAGAGGAAATGAGTGTGTAGAAAATACTAAAAACTAGACAGAGAAAAGTGGAGACAAAAGACTTCATAACCCCAAAGAGGGAGACCAAGAGAGTGATTGTCTGACAGATTTCCTGCCCATACTCCTGGCCCAGGTGTGCCTTCTTACAATTTATTTCCGAGGGATCTCACTGTGCAGAATGACCACCTAACTCCCCCTCCCCCTGACTTTGACAAGCTTAAGTGGATCCCTGTCCCTTGCATTCACTTTGTCTCTAGTTGGAACACTGGGCCTGTTTCATCTTCAGGCCTGTTCTAAGCTCTTCCCCAAAACCCTCAATCACTTGCCTTGCTTCTGCTTGTGTTCTTCCCCAGAGCTGAGCCTTACCTGCAACCCAGCTGGTGGCTTGGATCCTCCCACCGAGGGGCCGCACTTCTAGAACCGAGAGCAGTCTAATACATATGGCTCTCGTGCTCTTGAAACATGCCTAGTGATGTGCTGCAAGTATAAAATGCATATTGGATTTTGAAGATTTAGTATGGGGGAAAAAGAAAGCAAAATATTTTAATTTTTTATACTGATGACATTGAAATGATAATATATGGGATATATTGGGTTAGATAAAATATAATATTAAAGTTAATTTCCCCATTTCTTTTTACTTTTTCTAATATGACTACTGGAAATTTCGAAACTACAACTGTGACTCACTTATACTTCAGTCATACAGTGGTGATCTAGAGGATGATGACCATCCCACCCATCTACCTCCTTAATGTTTTCCACCAGCTGGATTCCCCCATCAGTGGGCTCTGTGCTCTGCCCAGCACCAGACTTTCCCTGCATCACTCTTTAGACCAGGGGTCCTCAAACTACGGCCCGCGGGCCACATGCAAATACAAATATTGTATTTGCTCCAGTTTTGTTTTTTTACTTCAAAATAAGATATGTGCAGTGTGCATAGGAATTTTTTCATAGTTTTTTTTTAAACTATAGTCCGGCCCTCCAACAGTCTGAGAGATAGTGAACTGGCCCCCTGTTTAAAAATTTTGAGGACCCCTGCTTTAGACCTTATGTTACCCACCCAGCCCTCCAACCAATTTCTATAGCTAGGTCAGTTCAACAGCAACTATCTCACCCCAGTGAGAATGGGAAGATATTCTTCAAAGGTTACGTTTAAATTCTAAACTGCATCCTCTGTACCAGTAAATCTGGCCTTACTTGAAAATAGGGTCTTTGAAAATGTAACCAAGTTAAGATCAGGCCAGTAGGGTGGGTCCTAACTCAATGTGACTGGTATCTCTATAATAAGAGGAAAACACCATGTGAAGACAGAGACACACAGGAAGAATGTCATGTGACAACAGAGACAGAGATTGGAGTGTGTAGCTGCAAGCCAAGGAACGCCAAGGGTTGCTGGCAACCACCAGAAGCTGGGAAGACGCAAGGAAGGAATCCACCCAGTGTCAGAGAAAGCATGGTCTTGCCAACACCTTAATTTTGAAATTTAGACCTTCAGAACTATGAGAAAAAACTTGTGTTGTTTTCAGCCATCCTGTTTGTTATACTTTGTCACAGGAGCCCTCGGCAACTAATACAACCTCTAAGTCCCTTCCACGCTGTATTATATTATACACAATACAAGTGAAAAAGCACGCAGCATAGTTGATTTTCATTATTTGCTGCATTTACAATACTGTGCTTCTTAAAAAATAGAAAACCCTGTAAACCTGGGCCATTTTTATGCACCCATTTTCAAATGTCTTAAGTATGCCGACTGCCCTGTTACATTGTGAATTCTGAGTTAAAAGAGAATATAATTTGAAGAGCTTGCATATTTTCCAAAGCCAATTTGGTGATTTAAGCATGGAAGTATTACAATTAAATGTTTGAAAAGTTATCTGTGCATGGTTTGCTGTAAGCTGATATCATGAAACAACACATCTTTTCAGGATGAGGTAGCAGCCCCAGCCCCCGGGGGAAAGGGAGCGGGCGCATCACTCAACTGCAACTACTTTGGACAACTGAGCAACATGAGCAGGCACAAAAAAATAGTCATATCCAATCATCTTCAAAATAAAAACTGTAGTAGCTACAACACGATTCTCTAAGGGCAGGATGGGAGGAGATGTGGAAATACTTGTATGATGCAGTCTTCATGGGTAATGCAGAGAATATGGGCCAAAATGAGATCAACATGGCTCATAAGCCAATGGGTCAATGTCAACCATTGCTTAAAAACTTTCAATGGCTGCTCGTTGCCTTTAGCAGCCAATCCAAACAGCTTTAATGACATAAAGGAATGTTCATGATTTAAATATATAAACTTTCAAAAAGCAGAAAACAAAAATATATGTGAAGAATCATCCCAATTTTTAAATAAATATACTTATGCATTCATTCAAAATGATGTTTATTAAGCATATGTTAGCTGTTGAGCACAGCTAACTAGTGGAGGAAGACAACCAACAAGAAAACAATACATAAAATACAAAGGGTAAGACAGTATTATCTGTTGCTTTCTAGAGTGCATTTTCAATGTTTAAGTCAAATCAATCCCAGTGGTTCTCCAAAGTTTAACTGAAATGTTAAGAAAGATTTTACCTCGCCCAGCTGGTTTGGCTCAGTGAATAGAGCAAATTGAACCCTGCGGACTGAAGGGTCCTGGGTTCAATTCTGGGTTGCAGGCTTGATCCCCAGTAGGGGGCATACAGGAGGCAGCCGATCAATGATTCTCTCTCATCATTGATGTTTCTATCTCTCTTTCCCTCTCCCTTCCTCTCTGAAATCAATTAAAAAATATTTTTTAGGAAAGATTTTACTTCTTCACATTAGACACGAGCTAGAAAGGACAGAAATTGCTATGCCATATTGTGGCCCTCCATGGCAGATAATGTCTAAGATTGAAGTCAATACAGAAGAAGAGAGGCCAAGAAATGCAATTTGATTCTGATGATCCCATCTAAGTCCCTGTATCCAGCCATTCCTAAAGCTACCATGTAGTTGGGTCAAATTTTCAGTCACTTGCCCACAAAGAGTTCTAACTAACACATCCAATGAAGCAGAATCTTGGGTGGAAGCTGCAATCTGCATTGTTAACTAGGTCCCTGTGTGAATAATCATTGAGGAGGTGAAGACTTGGCTGGAGAACACAGGCTGGCAAACTTTTTCTATAAGGGACCAGAGAGTAAATATTTTAGGCTTTACCAGCCACTCAACTACTCAACTGTTGTAATGCAAAAGCATCCATATATGAATGTGCATAGTCTTATAAGCTTTATTTGTAAAAGCCAGCAGTGGGCTAGTTTTGGACAACTGGCCATCGTGCCAACCTCTGCTCTAGATCTAGAGCCATAAGTAAAAAGACCAGTACCATTCCTGGAAGAAAGGGCCAGTAGAATTCAGTGTTTTTCCAAGATCTGTGAACTCTGAAACCATTTACTAATTTAGGAAAAGAAGCCAATACAATTATAAAAAGAACTAATATTTATTGAGGGCTCACTGTGTGCTAGATGCTGTGCTAATGAACATATCATTTAGAATGCTTTGGTTAGCAAGGGACAGAAAAGCTGACTCAGATAAACTTAAATAATAGAGAAGACTTGTTATTTCATATAACAAGTAGTTCTGAGATAGATTGATTCCATCATTGGAGTTTCAGTGGTTTAGTGATATGTTCAGGACCCAGGTTCTTTCCATCTCATGCCTCTGCCTTCCTCTGGGCTTGGCTTTGCCTTCAGGTAACTCCCTCCATGACCACAAGATGGCTACTGCAGTCCCAGACCTCTCATCCCAACAAAACAATATTCAGCAGAAACAGATCATCTCTTCCTCTCTCTGCTTCTTACAAGTGAAGACATCTTTTTCAGAAGCCCCTCCACATCAGCATCTTTCCCTCTCATCTCTCATTGGTCAGAATTTGACCATATGCCCACTCTCAAACTAATCACTGGAAAGAGCAATGGACTTTCCAACATTAGCTGAGACGAATGAGGAATCCCCTCCTGATGTAGGTTATTTATGTAGAGTACAGAGGAGGATGTGGATGATATATGAATACCTGAGTGAAATCAGGATTCTGTTAAAAACCAGGAATGGATATTGCATAAGCAACCACAACTGATATTACTAAGTGATATTCTTTTTCATTATTATAGATGAGAAAATAAAGTTCAGAGAGAGGAAAGTGACTTGCCCAAGGTCATACAACTAATAAGTAAAAAGGGCTGGATTCAGTTCCAGGTCTGAGACTACAGTGTGCACTTCCTCCACCAACACACTGAAGGGCTATTGTAGAGCTGAAGATGTTAGGGAAGAGCAGGATAGCTCCAAAGGTTGCCTCATAATCAAGTAAAATTGAGCCAGTTATTAAACCTGTGATGTGACCAGACCTCCCTAACAGGTCTGAGCCTTTGCTGTACAACAAACAACCTCGTAAGACAGTGTGTAAAACCACAGTAATTTACTCAGTTCACAATTATGTGGGTCATCAATGTGAACTGGGCTCTGGGCTCAGATGGATTCACCCACACATCTTTGGCTAGTTGCCAGTTAGCTAGCAGATCAACTGGGGACTGGCTGGTCTAAGAAGGCCTCAGGTAGGTGGCTTCCCTTCGCTCCACGTGGTCTCTCATCCTCCAGCAGAGTGCCAAGAAGGAGAGTGAAAATATGCAAGAACTCCTGAGAACTAGCTCAGATCTAGGAAGAGTAACTTTTTGACTAGGGACTGAGGTGAAAAAGGATTTTCTTTCCTCATTCCACAGAAAGGTGGATGCTGTAACACTTGTGGGACATGATGCCCCATTCCCATATTTGTAGTTTAAATAGGTTGGCCTATTTTATGACCAACACATTATCTAGGCTCCCAGATGACAAAAACTCTTAACTAGACATGGCAGATAACATCAAAAGGTGGGACATGGATTTAGTATAGAGTGTTAGAAAAGCAGCACTGTGGTCAGTGGATTGAGGCTGGGATAAGAAAACATGAGGAGAGCATCTGCAAACCAAATATTTAAACCCAAAGACAAAATTGCACCATAATTTGTGTCACCCTCCCCCAAAAAACATTCCATATGATAATAAAGAGACCAGAGCCATATTTTCTACTATCCTGGTAAATATAAGCTATACATTCATTCAGCAAATATTTTTTGTACCAAACTGTCAAATGTGAAATGAATAAATTCTTACTTATCAAGTTGCTGTCTTTAAAAATATCCTTCAGAAGGACTTGTGTTATCTTTTTAGGAACCAAGAAAGTTTTCCCTAATATCAGAATTTCTTTATGTGCAAAATTATTAAAACATGTGGTCTAATCTATCTGAAAATATTGATATCTTTTTTCTGAATTCATTCACTGCTATCATTAGCAGTTTAAATCTATGGTTGTATGTAGGCATTTAAAACATTTCCTTAATTTCTAAGGAAAGGCAGTGTGCACAAGCAAGTTGAATTTCATCTTATGAACCCATTCAGAAATTTACAGTCTAGGTATGAACTTACACAGCATGAAGCTTGGCCCACAGCATTTCTGAAAGTGGAATTTGGCTCATGCGAATTCTCATAACAAAAGAGGAATTGCCAAAACAAGCAACTTTCTCTACATACAGGTGAAATAATATTCTTACAGAGTAAATCCTCACAATGTGAAAACATACAAAGTTCACTAAATGTTCTCTAAAATAGTTTTCCGTAGAACCGAAGCCATGAAAAGTGATTGAGTCACTACTATAGAGGGAATTCCTCTCCTGCTTCATTATGCGGGAGATACATGAAAGAACTCAAGCAAACCAAGGTCAAATCACCTAGCCCTCAGGTAGAGGAGCCTTAAAGGAAAGGTTCTATTGGCTTGAATTATCTCTACTTCTGCAGTTTGAGAAGAGGCACAGATATAGAAAATGTTCATGAATATGAATATAGAAAATATATAGAATATAGAAATATAGAAAATAAAAACAAAAGACATTTACTGTATTATTTAATGTTCATTGTGAACTTTCTTGTTGAAAACAGCAATTTCTAATGTGCCACTCATGATTACATTACAGCTAAGCAATTTATGATATATTCAACTAATAGATGGCCATATGGGCCATTAAACTACATTAATACACTGAAATGTATATTTGTAATAAAGTTATAAAAATGTTTAAGAACATTGAGTTAGGCATCATTGAGTTAGGTTTTACACACTGACTTATGAGGTTGTTTTTAACTTCTTTGTTAATAGTAAGTATTAACAAAGAAGTTAAAAACACATGACCTTGCCGAAACCGGTTTGGCTCAGTGGATAGAGCGTCGGCCTGCGGACTGAAAGGTCCCGGGTTCGATTCCGGTCAAGGGCATGTATCTGGGTTGCAGGCACATCCCCATTGGGAGATGTGCAGGAGGCAGCTGATCGATGTTTCTCTCTCATCGATGTTTCTAACTCTCTATCTCTGTCCCTTCCTCTCTGTAAAAAATCAATAAAATATATTTAAAAAAAAAAAAAAAAAAAACACATGACCTAGTGGAGTGATTCTGTTTAGAATAAAAAGGTTGTATTCCAGCAAGAAAGTTTAAACTATCTGAATATCTAATCATATAGGATCAGTTAAATAAATTATGGCACATTCATATTATAGAATACCCACACCCATTAAAATATTATAGAAATATATTTTAAGTATAAGATACATAGCATATATAATATATAATATATAAATATATTAGTCATATGTCTATTTCTTCACTTGATTGTAGCCAAAAGACTGAGAAGTGATTATATGTCTACTTCTTGACATGGGAAAATACTTTAAGCATGCTGTCAAATGGAAAAAGCTTTATAATATTACTGTATAAATTCATTTCTTAAAGAAAAACAAAATAAATGCATATTTAAACATCTTAAAAGAAACACATCAAAATGTAACTAGAGGTTTTTTCTAGATAATGGGGATTTCTATTTCTTCTTCTTTCATATATTTGTGTTTTCCACTTTCTATAATAAGCCTCTATTACATGTAATAACACAGTAAAAATTTTGGGTTTTAGCAAGCTAAAATTATACAAATAAAAAAAATGAAAAAAAATGAACCAAATGTCAACAATGGTTACCACTAGATGATGGCATCATATGGGATTTTCATTTTCCTCTTTAACTTTGATGTTTTCTTAATTTTCCACAAAGGGCATATGTTAAAATCATACTATATATTACTGATGTATATAATCTCACCATATATTGAATGAATGGGCAGGAGGAAGAAAATGGTTACATAGTTAGGAGAAAGGTCCTTTCAATAAACTAAAAATAAAAACTTCTGCATTATCATCAATTGCTGTAGATTCTTTCTTCAGAAACGTCTGATTTTCAGTAGCAGGATTCCTAAATAAGCCGATAAAGGTATAATTTGCAAATACCAGTGACACCTTTATATTGGTCCAAATGGTGGTGGGATTCTCTGACTCAACACTGCCCCCTTCCTGTAGTCATAGCATCTTTCTCTGAGACAAGAACAGCCCATGTCAAATTCAATCGAGTAACTGGAGCTTAAGAGGGGTTCCTTGGGTAACTTGGGTCCAAAGAATCAATTGCTCAAGTACAACTTGAGGGAGATGTGAATCAACAGCAGCTCCTGTGGAAATAAATTCAGGATCTTAATTGACAATGGGCTCAGCATGAGTCATTCCAGTGACATGGACTTTTAGCTGAATTCAGAGCAGCGTTCTATTGGGAATGAGGGTCATTATGGTCCCCCTCTACTTGTGGCCCATCAGTCTACACTATAGCAATACTTTGGGTGCTGTACTGTACAAAGGATAAGGGGTAATGGAATAAAAAATGCTAAAGGGGGCCTGGCTGGTTTCTAAGTGGTTAGAGCATCAGCCCTCAGACCAAAGGGTCTTGGTTTCAATTTCCAGTCAAGGGCACATGCCTCAGTTGCGGGCATGCAGGGGGCAACCAGTCAATGTGTCTCTCTCACATCGATGTTTCTCTCTGTCTCTCTCCTTCCTCCTTTCCCTCCACTCTCTCAAAAAAAAATCAATGCAGAAATTGGGTGAGGATAAAAAAATTAAAATGCTGAGGAGCTTCAAGTCATGTCCCATGCAGAATGCTTGGAAAAGCTGAGAAAGAAACCCAGAGGAACACATCGGCTGCCTTAAAATAATACATTCAGGTGAATTAAACTTGTCCATGCGGTTTTACAGGAGGAACTATGACCAGTGTGCTGAAACTAGGATTGGAATTCTATTAAGAACAGACCTTGAGATAAAAGGAAGGCTTTTTTAGTAGTTTGAATGAGCAGAAGATATACTGGCGCTGAACCTGCTCCTGAAAGTGTGGTCCATGGAACCACAGCATGGAGTAATTGGGAAACCCATTAGAAAAGTGCTGGATCTCAGGACCAGTCTAGACCTACTAAACCAAAATGTGCAGTTTAAAAAGATGGCCAGGCAACTCAAATGTATATTATTACATAGACACGATTGATTTTTTTAAATGTATTTTTATTGATTTTAGAGAGGGAGAGACAGAAACATCAATGAGAAAGAATCATTAATCGGCTGCCTCCTGCATGCCCCACACTGGGGAATGAGCCTGCAAACCGGGTATGTGACCTCCTGGTTGGGAATCAAACTGTGACCTCCTGGTTCATAGGTCAATGCTCACCAGCCAGGTCAGACATGATTGATTAAATAATTGACCAATGGTAATTGAACTCAATCTCCAGCCCCTTTTCTCTCCTGGAAGGTCTGGAGGTCAAACTATACCAGGTAAGTTCTAATCTCAAATCATATTATTGAGTCTCCTATACCAACTAGGCCTCATCCTTAGGTATAGGGCAAAAGTAATCTTATTAACATATCAAAAGACACATTTTGCTTTCATCACTTAGGGAATTCTAAGGAATTTTTAGCAGCCCTGTATCACAAACAGGGAAAAGACCCAATATATTTTCTATGTTATAAATCACCGTATCACAAAAGCATCATTGCTCGTGATAAATTAATGAATTAAATGCTCGATTAAAGGGTATATAGACTTTAAATTTGGGTAGACATCACCAATTTGCTCTCCACAGAAGTTTAATAACTCACCTAACCTGGAGGTATCGAACCTTGAATTCAAACTCAGGTCCTCCATGCCACAAGTTGGGCTTCTAACCACTAGGTGAAATGGCCTAGCTGACCTTTGCCATTCTGAGAGATAATACTAATATGTCTGCATAGTTTTCATGTGAATTTCTCTTAGTGAAAGCAAGTGAACACTTTTTTATATATTTAAAATGATTTGTGTTTCCTTTTCTGTGAATTGCCTGTACATAGTCTTTGCCCATTTTTCCACTGTTATTGGCTTGTTCCCTTACCAGTTTGTAGGAACTCTCTTTTTAAAAAAGATTTTTTTCCCTTTTAAATATATTTTTATTGATTTCAGAGAGGGAGAGAGAGAGAGAAACATCAATGATGAGAGAAAGTCATTGATCAGCTGCCTTCTGCAGGCCCCCCACTGGGGATTAAGCCCGCAAGGCAGGCATATGCCCTTGACTGGAATCGAACCTGGAACCCTTTAGTCCACAGGCTGACACTCTATCCACTGAGCCAAACCAGCTAGGGCAGGAATGCTTTATATATTATAGAAATTAGTCCTTTCTGTGTTTGGAATTAAAAATTTTTTTTCCAATTTGTCATTTGTCTTTTGATTGCATGTATAGTAATTTCTGCCATGAAGAAATTAGACTTTTATGTAATCACTAGAGGCCAGGTACATGGGTGGGGTCCGGCCAGCCCACCCCATCGGGTGGAGGGCAGTGTCTGGCCAGCCCCACCCCCTGGTCGAACTCCTGGTTGAGGGGACAATTTGCATATTAGCCTTTTATTATGTAAGATATTTTTAATATATATTTTTATTGATTTCAGAGAGGAAAGGAGAGGGAGAAAGATAGAAACATCAATGATAAGAGAGAATCATTGATCAGCTGCCTTCTGCATGCCCCACAGTGGGGAACGAGCCTGCAACCCAGGCATGTGCCCTGACTTGGAATTGAACCATGACCTCCTGGTTCATAGGTTGATGCTCAACCACTGAGCCACCCTGGTAGGGCTATGTAATCATACTTAGCCATTTTTATTTTATGGATTCTGGACTTAGTATCATACTTGGACAACATTTCCACTTATAAAATAAAACAATATTCTTCAATGGATTTTCAAGTATTTTTATAGTCCTTTTTTGTGTGTGTTTTTGTTTTGTTTTATTTTGTGGTGTTTTGTTTTGTTTTGGTTTTGGACATCTAAATATTTGGTGCATTTGAAATTTATCCCAGTAAAAGATATGGTTTTAAGTATTTTCCCCCAGATGGCTATTTAGTTGTCCCCAACACTATTTTTTAAAAATTATCTATATTTTCCCATTAATTTATACACCATTATCCTATATTAAATTTCACTGGCAACATTAAAATGATAGTTTCTTTACTTGAGTGTTAAAAAATACTGGGTGTAGGCACTTCATTTCACCCCCCTTCTCCATTACATTGTTAAATCAATATCAGGAACACCTTAAAGATTATGTCAAAACACAGGGGAAATGCTTCTGATGCAAATGACAAGTGGAAGCCGAAAGAGAAAAACTTTATGAAAACTGAGAATGACCACACTGAGAAAGCATGTGCAGAAAAGAGTCACATGAGCAATACACCAGAAGGATAATAATGGTTTTGTTGGGATGAGAGACAAGAGATTCCCCCCACATTTTTCTTCTGAATGTTCTGTAAAGTGGTGGTATCAGCATAATTTTTAAATATATTTTTTAATAATGGCAGATTGTCCACATGGTTTTTTTCCCCTCTGAAGAACTCACTAATATGATAGTAAAGAAATAAAAATATTATAAACCTAAAGAGAGAGAGGGAGAGAGAGAGAGAGAGAGAGAGAGAGAGAGAGAGAGAGAAGGGGAAGAGAAAGATCTCATGGTTGAAAAATTCCAACACGTTTTGGGAGAGGGCAAGCTCATGGAGGAGTGGTCACAGACACCACAGAGCTGTGAAGGAACCAGAAGACGCTGGGTGGGGTGGTGATTAAAATAAAACATGTCACTTGTGGACAGGACTCCAGACTCCCCTCCTGGGAGACATCTCTGACTCACTGTGTGTGCCCTCGAGCCAAGACACTTAGAAGTGCTCTTGCCTCTTCTCCCAACTGAACAAGGAACACTTGTATTTAACATCTCTAGCTTCCACTTGGGGCTGCGGGGAGGTTAATTACTGTTTGAGAATGTATGTGAGCTGGTGGAATAAAAGATCCAATAGGCAGGAGGAGGGTTACTACCAGTCAAGTAACCCTTTAAATCCTGTGATCCTCTCATGCACCCAGAAGGTCAGCACTCGGGTTTCTAGCTGGGCAGCTGCAGGTGCAGCCTAAAGCAGGCTTGGCCAAATGCTCGCATCGCTGTAAGAACAGGGCAGGCGTGGTCAACTGTGCAGATATGAATGGGTGTAAGACTCCCAGCCGCGACACCAGCCCAGGCACATCCTTGGGCAGCTACACCCTATACAGCCAGTCACATGTCTTCCTTGGTCTCCCACTCAGTACCTTTATTCATCCCCAGATCTGGAGCCCTGTCTTAAACTCTCATCTAGAGCCCCTCATTGCCCTGCCTTGCTCCTACTTATAGAGTTCAGACCTAGCCGGTTTGGCTCAGTGGAAGGAGCGTTGGCCTGTGGACCAAGGGGTCCCGGGGTTTGGTTCTGGTCAAGGGCACATACTTTAGTTGCAGGCTCCTCCCCAGCCCAGGCCTTGGTTGGGGCACGTGCAGGAGGCAACCAATCAATGTGTGTCTCTCACATCGATGTTTCCCTCTGTCTTTCCCTCATCCACTCTCCCTAAAAATCAATGGAAAAATATCCTCGGGTGAGGATTAACAACAACAACAAAAAAGACAAGTCCAGTCTCCATGTATTGGGAGCTCCGATGCCCTAGAGTTGCTGCTCAGAATGCAATCGTCTTCTCAAGATATAGAAATGTGGTATAATTTCATTATCTCCAATAAATTGATGATGTTGGCAGTTACATCTACTCAGGAATGCAATGTGCATGCATACACACACACACACACACACCTCTGATTTCAAGAAACTGCTGGTGGGTTTAGATCCAGTCTCTTTTCTGTGGCTTGAAAACCAAATAGAGCTAAAACTATTCATTCATTCATTCATTCATTCATTCTATCAGTTGTCTTTATTCTTTCTTTGAAAGAATAAATTTCTTAGCCCAGAAACATAGCTTTAAAGACCACAATAATCATTCACTGAAATTCCACTCTATGGGTCAGTCTCTGTCCTAGACTCTATGGAAAAAAAAAAAAGAAAGAAAAAAGAAATACAACTCCCATCTCAGAGTCAGCTAGACTATTCATAGATCTTTTAAAGATCTAAGCATTCTTTTCTTGAGAAAAGCAGGAACCACGTCTGTCTTATTTGCTGCTGCATATTACGTTCATTCATCAAGTAAATATTTACTGAGCACCACTGTGTGCCAGATCCTAATTCAAGCACTGGAGATTCAACAATGGACAAAGTATCTATTTTCATGGAGCTCAGATTCCAGTAAGAGAAACAGGCAATAAATAAATGAACAAATAAACCCATAATATGTGAAACAGTGAAAAATGCTTAAGAAGAATAAAGAGCACCCTGGCTGGTTTGGCTCAGTGGATAGAGCGTCGGCCTGCGGACTGAAGGGTCCCGGGTTCAATTCCGGTCAAGGGCATGTACCTTGGTTGTGGGCACATCCCCAGTGGGAGGTGTGCAGGAGGTGGCTGATCGATGTTTCTAATTCTCTATCCCTCTCCCTTCCTCTCTGTAAAAAATCAATAAAATATATTTTTTTAAAAAGAAGAATAAAGAGGGTAAGGGACAAGAGTGGCAGGGGATGTTATTGCACATAGGTTCATCAGGAGTAATTGCTCTGATAAGGAGAAGTTCAGGCAGAGACTTGAATTAGGCGAGAGAGTGGGCTGCAGGGATATCTGGGAATAGATGGAGCTGTCAGTGCAAAATCCTCAAGGAACAACCAACATTGATATGTTGGAGAACAGTAATGAGAAAATTGTCTTAAGAGTGGAGTGAGCCCAGTGGGAGTTGCTTGGTGGGTTGAGTGTCCTCCTGAGAACCGAAAGGTTGCCGGTTCCCCGGGTCAGGGCACATACCTAGGTTGTGGGTTTGATCCCGAGTCAGGGCATATAGAGAAGACAACCAATCTCATCTCATCTCTTCTCTTCTCTTCTCTTCTCTTCTCTTCTCTTCTCTTCTCTTCTCTTCTCTTCTCTTCTCTTCTCTTCTCTTCCCTTCCCTTCCCTTCCCTTCCCTTCCCTTCCCTCCTCCCCTCCCCTCCCCTCCCCTCCTCTCCCTTCCCCTCTTCTCTCTCTCTCTCTCTCTCTCTCTCTCAGCATGTTCTTGAGTGAGGATTAAAAAAAAAGAATGGAGTGAGCAAAGTTGGGGTTCAGCTGGAAATGGGGGTTGGAGTGAGCAAAGTTGGGGTTCAACTGGAAATGGGGTTGGGGAGAGAGAGTGGCATTATCATGCAGGACAAGGACTTTGTGTAAGCTTCTAAAGGAAATATAACACATATAGAGAAAAGCACACACATCATAAATGTACAACTCAATGACTTTTCACCCACTGGACCACCTACTTAAATATCCATCCCAACTGAGCTATAGAACAATGCCAGCAGCCCTGAAGCCTCTCTCCTGCCTCCTCTGTTATTATCCCCCAAGGATAACTACTATTTTAATGTTTATTATCACAAATTAATCTTACCTGTTTTTGAACTTCATGTAAATGGAATCATACAATATTACCCTTTGGTGTTTGGCTTTATTTGCTTAATGTTTTGTTTGTGAGATTACTTTATGTCTTCGGGTATAGTCATTGCTCTTTTTTTTTTCTTCATTATAGTGTAGTATTGCACTGTATAAATAAACCACAATTTATCTCTCTATTCTACCACTGATCAACATTTGGATTGCTTTCAATTCGGGGGCTATTTCTTTTTGTTTGTTTGTTTTTATATTTTTATTGATTTCAGAGAGGAAGGAAGAGGGAAAGGAAGATGGAAACATCAATGATGAGAGAGAATCATTGGTCAGCTGCTTCCTGCATGCCCCCCACTGGGGATAGAGCACGCAACCCGGGTATGTGCCCTTGACTGGAATCGAACCTAGAACCCTTCAGTCTGCAGACCGATGCTCTATCCACTGAGCCAAACTGGCTAAGACTCAGGGGCTATTTCAAATAATATTGCTATGAGTATTCTCATCTGTGTCTTTGGAGCACATGAGTGTGCATCTCAGTTGAGTAGATATTCAGGGTGGTATCACTGGGCTTCAGAAGATGCTACTAAACTATCTTGGGACCTTGCATTTTATTTATTTATTTATTTGTTTGTTTGTTTGTTTATTATATCTTCACCTGAGGATACTTTTCCATTGATTTTTAGAGAGTGGAAGAGAGAGGGGAAGGGACAAGAGTGGTAGGGGATGTTATTTGATATGAGAGAAACACATCGATTGGTTGCCTCCTGCATGTGCCCTGACCAGGGCCCAGGACGGGGAGGAGCCTGCAATCGAGATACATGCCCTTGACCGGAATCAAACCCAAGACCCTTCCGTCCATAGGCCGACCCTCTTTGATTTTAGTCTGAGGAGAAAGGGAAATCATTTGAAGGTTAAAGTAGAGAAATCACATAATCTAGCCTACCTCTTTAAAGGAGGATCCCGGTAGACCTTTGTTAAGATTACATTTTTTAAAATGCTCATATGAAATGAAACCCAAGCTCGTCAGTGCCAGCATGAAAAGCATGACTCCAAATTGATATCTGTAGGCAGGACCACTACTCTGAACCACAGATTCATGACTCCAGAGCCCACCTGACAACTCCGTGTGGATGTCTAATAGGCACCTCAGACTTTCTATGACCAAAGCCAAATCCTCCAACAGGGTTCCCATCTTAATTGATGGCAGCACTGTCCTTCCATTTACTTGGGCTGAAAACGTTGGTGCAATTGGTGTTATCTTTATTTCCTTGTATTTTTTCACACCTCATATCCTATCTATCAGCAGACCCTGTGAGCTCTACCTTCAGAATATTCTGGAACCACTGCTCATCACACCCCTGCCACTACCTTTCTGGGCCACCATTATC
Source organism: Myotis lucifugus (assembly GCF_000147115.1). NCBI lineage: Eukaryota > Metazoa > Chordata > Mammalia > Chiroptera > Vespertilionidae > Myotis > Myotis lucifugus. Next base: position 3,955,993 of record NW_005871148.1, on the reverse strand, counting down.
TGGCTTTCACATCCTGCCTTCACCTCTTCAGGCTACAATCTGTGCAGTTTGTCAAGAGATCCTGTTGAAACATAAATTAGATCCTGACCCTTCTCTATTTAAACTCTCCTGTGGCTTTCCATACGCTGGGTGAACATACTACACTCAGAGCATGATATGGCTCCTTAACTCTTCTGCCTGCCCCTCTCTTCTTTAGCCACACTGGCCTGTCTCCTGTTCACCAGACAGTCCCACCTCAGGGCCTTTGCACTTGCTGTTCCCTCTGCCTAGAATGTCCCTGCTCCCAGTGCTTGCTCCCTTGCTTCCTTCAGATCTTTACTCAAAATATCCTTTCCTGCCCGGCCATCATGGCTCAGTGGTTGAGCGTCGACCTATTAACCAGGAGGTCACAGTTTGATTCCTGGTCAGGGCATATGCCCGGATTGTCGGCTTAATCCCTGGGGGGAGGGCATGCAGGAGGCAGCTGATCAATGATCCTCTCTCATCATTGATGTTTCTCTCTCCTTCTCTCTCTCCCTCTCCCTTCCTCTCTGAAATCAATAAAAATATATTTAAAGCAAATATATCCTTTCCCAGCAAGGATGTCTCCAGCCACCTTGTTTAGCGTTCCATGCTTCCTCCCATCCTCAACATTTTGTATTTGTTTCCCCAGCTTTGTTTTCTCAGCTTAGCATGTATCACTATCTTACATGCCATAATGTTTTATATTTTTTATCTTACTTATCAGCTGTCCTTCCCAGTGAACGTAATGGCGATGAGGACATTGATTTTTATGTTTTGTTGTTTACCTCCGTAGCCCAGCATTTAGAATAGGGCTTGGCACGTAGTAGGTACAATAAATATTTATTGTCTGAATGAATGAACGGAGGGATGGATCCTTGCCCTAGATCCTTTACTCATTACCTGTGCCTGAGAAGCGGTGGTTTCTCAGCACCTCCAGTGAGTTCGAGTTGCCAATAGAAACATGCTCCTTCTATACTCTCCCTTCCTGGCGTGCGGGGACTTGGGAAAAGCGGAGATGCTGATTGGTATCTCTGACTGGGGAGGAAGATGGGATTAGGAACTAGAAATGAGAGGAAGGATGTCTCCGCCCGGCCGTCTGCTCCCAGCAGCAGAGGCTGCGATCTGCCTGGCAAGTCGCCTGCTCCCAGAAACAGGATGTGTCCAGAGAGGAAGTGACTGCAGACACGGTTCGGGGTGGGGGAAAATACGCTGTGCCTGAGACAGAACACTTGAGGCCAGTCATTCTGGAGCCTTCCAAGGGTCCATTCCTGGGGGATGAGTAAATTCCGCTGCATGGTCCCGGGGTGACTCAGTCTGTATCTCGGGGAATTCGCAGCCCATCCCTAAGACAGAGCGGACAGGTGTTTCCTCCTTTGGGGTTCCCAGCTTGGGTGACTGGATGCTGACAGGGAGAGGATGCCCATGCCAAGCCCACAGCCAGCTCAGGTGGGCTGAGAGAGTAACCTGCTTCTGTGCCAGCATCTTCCCGGGGTGATGTGGATGAGAAAACGAGCACATGACATGGCAGCAGGTCTTTTTTCTTTTTCTTTTTATTGATTTCAGAGAGGAAGGGAGAGAAACATCAATGATGAGAGAGAATCATTGATTGGCTGCCTCCTGCACGCCCCACAGTGGGGACTGAGCTTGCAACCGGGGCACGTACCCTGACTGGGAATCAAACTGTGACCCCCTGGTTCATAGGTCGATGCTCAACCACTGAGCCACACTGGCTGGGCAAGGCAGCAGGTCTTAATGCCGTGCCTACTGCTGCAGAGAGGAATACTCAGGGCCAGGGAGAGGAGAGAGCGCCTGTGTTTAAGGCTCTGCAGGAACTGTCAGAGGGAGTGGCTTTCTGGCAGGTTCTCTGACCAGTCTTATCTTCCTTGATTTGAGGTCAGAGGTCAGACGGTTTAGAAAGCTATTGCCTGGAGTTCTCTAGCTTTCAGTACCTTCCCCAGGAGTGGGTAAGGAAGCGAGCTTGGCCTGCCCATCCCTGGGACCTCACGCTCAGGCACCCCAGCAGTGGGCTCTCCAGCTTTATGGAGGTTCTCCAGCCTCAGCACCACGGAGGCCGTGGCCTGACGTCTTTTTTCGCAGCCGAAGCGAGAGAAACAGCGCCTACAGACTCTCCACGGCAGCTCTGCCTTGGTGGGCTCTAAGATGTGGACTCTGCATTTTGGCCAATAGGCATTAATGTCATAAAACCCGTAGCAGGAAACTCGATGAAAAACAACGTGGCTGTTTAAGAAAAAAACCACAAACCCAGGGCTCAGCATGGAAATGGCAGATGCATCAGTTTAAGTTCCCAGAAGAACAGAAAAAGAAAAAAAAACCTCCCCACACCCCGTGTGACCACAGAAATCTCCAGATGAGCTCTGGGCCTTCTGTTTATGGTGAAACGCAGTGAGCAGCTCAAAGCTGGGAAGGTGACTTATGAGCATTACAATTACTGTCATAAAAGCTGCAGCATTTTTGTTCTTCCTCTCTGAAAACCAAAACAAGCATCTTTAAGCTTGTTTATGATAAGAGATTAAAGCTAGCAGGAGGTGTCATCCTGCAGGCTGCTTTTTTATTTACAGAAAAGTGTTCAGATGGCACAAACCATCCTGCAACCTGCTTTTTTTGCTTAAGCGATGCCTGGTGAGCTCATATATGTATTGGTGGTATATGTGTTGTATATACATCTACACCCTTCTATGTGCTTCCTATAAACTAAGAAACTAGTCATCTTGGGGTGGCCTGAAGGTGGGCCCCCAGGCAGACATCCACTCTGCTAAATGACCTGCTCACATCCCCACACAAGGGGCTCACCACCCCACCACTTCCTCATGTGAAGCAGAAACTGGCCCATCTTTGTCTGAACCCCCTCTTCCACGTGACAGTCAAAAAGGTGGGGAGGGTACCTCCTCTTGGCTGTCTATTGCTCCCGCTCTCGCAACTTCCCCTCACCTTGCTCCCACCTCACTTGTTCCTTTTAGAAACTGGAGATGGAAGGCAAAGCAATCATCTCCCTGGCAGAGGGAACCACCCTCCTGGTTGGCCTGAAAGTGAGAGGGTTTTCCTGGGACACGTGACTGGGTTTTAAAACCAGGACAGTCTCAGTGAAACCAGGAGGGTTGGTCACCCTATTCCCAGAATTATGGGGTTGGGAGGGTGTGGTCAATCCTGACTAAGCTGCTGGAGATCCCCTTTTCACAGATCCACCAAGGTCAGGCTGGAAGTTTCTGGAAGGCACGCTCAGAGATTCTCATTGACTGAGCCTGCTTAAACCTACCCTGGAAACAACCGCCAGGACGGGAGATGGATGCCTGGGAGGCTGAGAGCCATCCACCAGGAAGGGGGTCAGCTCAGGTCACTCTGCAAAGCCATCACGTGTCTGAGCCAGTCACAGCTTCTCCCCAGATTCTCTAATGTGTCACCAAATGAAGTGGCTCCCAGGCCCTCCCCTAGCCCAGTCTGTGGGATCAGGAAAACGATCCGCCTGGGAGAAGACCTGCAGCTTTTTCTCCCACCTGAGTGTTGGTATCCTCCAAGGAGCGGAGGTGGGAACCAGACAGGCCCCAGGAGAGGAGGAGCCACTGACAGGCAGGACGGACTCCACTCCTTCCCCGTGGAGACACGCTCAGGGCCCGCACAGTCAGAGACCAGGATAAACGTACGTTTAAGGAGTATAATCAGGGACACTTTCAAATAACATGCTCCACATGTTTGAATACCTCTATGTTTAAACCAATGGGGAAATACATAATACACAAATTTCCCTGTGTTTTCAGACTCTCTGGATATTCTCTTGGGGTTTGTGGTACACATATTGTACTTTTTTTGGCTTAACGATTAAACCCAATAATTTCAATTTTTTTTTTTTTTTTTTTTTTTTTTTTTTTTTTTTTTAAATATATTTTATTGATTTTTTACAGAGAAGAAGGGAGAGGGATAGAGAGTTAGAAACATGGATGAGAGAGAAACATCCATCAGCTGCCTCCTGCACACCCCCTACTGGGGATGTGCCCGCAACCAAGGTACATGCCCTTGACCGGAATCGAACCTGGGACCTTTCAGTCCGCAGGCCGACGCTCCATCCACTGAGCCAAACCGGTTCGGCTAAACCCAACAATTTCAATTTAAAGGTACTTTTGCCCAGCTAGTGTGGCTCACAGTTTTATTCCCGGGCAGGGCATATGCCCAGGTTGCGGGCTCGATCCCCAGTAGGGGATGTGCAGGAGGCAGCCGATCAATGATTCTCTCTCATCTTTGATGTTTCTATCTCTCTCTCCCTCTCCCTTCTTCTCTGAAATAATTTTTTTAAAAAATAGCAGACACTTTAAAAAAATAAATTATTGCATAAATAAATGAATGGAAAACAAAAGATAAACTTCCCATACAGAGGAATTCCAAATAATTGATGTAGTTACTCCACACTCAGGCAGAGGAGCGGAACTCCCCGGTTCCTGACTGTGCATCGTGACTTCCTTACAAAGAGCACAGTCTGGAAAGGGCGTAAAAAGTAACTTTACATGGAGAAACCTGACAACACGACCTCAGCCAGGTGATTCCAGAAGAAAGAGCGTGTCCTGTGTTCCTGACTTCGCCGGACACCACCGAACTGAGGGGAGGCGGTCAGCTGAGGCACAACAACCTTGAATCTGAGTTCCAGTCCTCCCTGTGTGTGTCCTGGGGCAGTCACCTCACCTAATTGAGCCCTAGTTCCTCATCTGTAAGTGGGAAGAGGAATGGAATGTGGTGACAAATGTCTGCTCTGAGGTGCCAGGGAGGAGTGCAGGGGCTGGCTGGGCAGAGGGGCACGCTGTCCCCACCCCCTAGCCCAGGCAATTTCCCTGGCCTCCTGATCCATGCGGCTGCTCACTCATTCTCCCCCAATGTCAGCAAGGTCAAGGGCCTTTCAGACCCTCTTAGTCAGTTTGGTTAGGGCAGGGGGTAGGGTGGGGGGGTTTGCACAAAGCTCTGCTTGTTAACTTGAAGGACCCAGAGGGCACGCTTTATAGAACACAATGTTCATGCCAGCATCTCAGACCACAAACCCCAGGAGTCTGCATGCTGAGACACTCAGGAAGTCGAGAGGGCTCTCTCATCTTCAGAGGCCCAGCCCAACTCACGGGAATGGCATGCATCAAAGGCAGGAAGTCCCTGCAAGTCTGTCCCGTCAAGCCACCAGACACTGGTTACCTTTATGTGGCTGCACAAGAGGTTGCATTCTCAGGGAGGGGTGAGGTGATCTGGGACCTTCAGAGCTGGGGAGGAACTCGCGTCTGAGAAGGGAGGCCACCACAGGAAGCCGGGCTCCCCGCTGCCGAAAGAGGGACTCAGAGTTGGGGGCCTCAGCTCCCTTCCAGGAGAAGGGCCATTTGGCTCCTGTGTCCTCCCCTCTCTGTTTTTCTTTTTCCCCCTCATGCATTCTTCAAGGAAGTCTTAACCATGGACTGCAACCCCCAGGAACAAGCTCCCCAGAGTAACACGAAGAGTGGGTGGCCTTCCGTCAAGATTTGATGTACCAAGAGCCAGGGACAGCCCTGGCTGTCGCTCTCCCCTGCTGGCCGTGCCTCACTACTGGCTCACCAGGACACCAGCTCCCTGTCCTGGGCTTCCCGGGGGAAAGAGAGAAAGAGAAGGCAGATGGCCACACTAAAGAGACGGCCTGACGGGTCACGACGTCGGACTTAGTCACAACCGCCTGTGGGAATTTCTCTGCAGTCAGTGGCCCCCTGATGAGAGAATCTCTTAAAGAAGCATTTTTGTAGGAGGGAGAAGCATTTTTGGCCAGGGAGCCCAGCCTGCCTCCTGAAGGCAGCCTTAGGTAAAACACACCAGTGGTCACTTGAGTCCTGCTTAAGACAGAAGCAACCCAGAAAGTGAAAGGAAAGGAGGAGGAATAGCACAGCAAGAACAGGAGGAGGAGGAAAGGCAGGCAGAGAGGGAGACGGAGAGCAACATGCAGCCTCTGTGTGCCAAAGCCCTCCTCTGGGCCACGGAACGCCCTAGATCTAATGATCATTGCTCCTTGCATCCTCACACCATTTACAGATAAGAAAACTGAGACCAGTGAAGTTCAAGTCTTCACCTTGGGGCCACAGGATCATAAATCTGATTTGAACCCAAGACTGTGTGACTCCAACAACCTCTAGGCTCATCAGTAATTGCCTCGGAGCTGCAGGCTGCCTGCTTGGGGTCACATGTGACCCATGGGTGCCTTTCATTGCTTGTAATTTTCAAAATAATCATGTAAAAGAAAGGGGACAGCCGGGGAGTTTGAGCACATCATTTCTCCTCACGTTGTATAGACAATAGTCAAAAGAGCCACATCTAGGGGCAAACGAATGACAGGTGAGCCAAAAAGGTGACCCCCCTCTGTTCTTCGGGCAGCCAGGGGAGGCCTGGCCTGGTGGGTGTCTCCCACCATAAGCAGCCTGGTTTATTAACCCAGCATCCCACCTGGCCTCTACCCTCCTGGAATTTGGTTATTCTCGAGATCAAGGGCTCTGATTTCTCCATAGCTTTTCTGACCTCATCTCCAGCCCACAGTGGCATCACAGCACCCCGGAAGGATGCTGGTGCCTTTCTTAACGTCTTGGTAAAGGAAATATGCTCAGGCCTTGGGGTGGGGGAAGGGAGGTATGGTCAGGGATGGCTGAGAGGTCTCATAGAATTGATGCACTTAGACATTCCTATTTCTTTGAGCTTTCAGACTCCTTCCTCTGCACACAGCATGCCAGGGAATTTTCAGCATGTCAACCTCATTAACTTTAGGTCACTACTGAATCTAGTCTGAATTAGAATTAGTGTTCTTCATTGCAGGAGATTATTTATGCCAAACTCCAATGCCCAAACCTGGATGAATATATCCATGTCAGCGAATTCAGCCCAATCAAGCCTTGAATTTACCCTCCTCGAGCTATAATGCATGGAGTTCGTTCCCAGACATGTTCTCAAGACTCTGAATTTAAATTGGATAGGTCCTGCAACTCGTTCCACATATAAGGTTTCCCAAAAAATGTATACACACTTTAATAGCTGGTAGCTCAATTTTGAAAATGAAATGTATTTTAATAAACACTGCCTGTATAATTATTCCAAGTGTGTGTGTACCTTTTGGGAGGCACCCTAAACATAGTCCATCTCTTCCTGGAGCAGGGCTTGTACTTCCCCATCTGGGCTACGTTGGGATCAAACTCTCCTTTTGGGCTTGGAGGTTTGAGGAGGAGGTTTGACATCCCTTTTGTGAAGCGACTGTGCTGAGTGCAGTCATGGAAGGCTCCTAGACAGAACCAGTTGGTTCCCCGGATGACAAGGGACATTCAGGGGGATTTGAGACTTCAAACCTCTCAGCCTTGTCTGTGACTTTCTAGGCGCTCCCATTGTAAGTCTTGGGGTCCCACTACTTCCCTGCTGGGCCCTCCCCTGAGCATTTAATTTCTGCTACATGTACAGTGAAGCCATGGGCTGTCTTCAGCCATATACACTCTGTAAGGGCAGAGGATCGGGTTCCTTCACAGCTGCCACCAAGCCTCTCTCACTGTCCACTGCATTCTCAGTTCAAAATCCACCACTTTCAGTTTTTCCTTTTCCCTACGTATTGGCTCTAGTTATGTCAGTAGACACAAGAGACTCCACAAGCTGTATAATGGTCATTATTGACGTAGTATCTAAGTGCCCAAGTCACTCCAAGTCCTAGAGCCTTATCCTCCACCTGCCCTTCATCCCATGCCACTCCTGATAAGTTGAATGACTATAATGCCACCAAATCCCATTGATGACACCTGACCCATTCCATGCCCACTGCTTCCTTCAAGGAGGCTTGGCTCAGTGGTTAGAGAGCCGGCCCGTGGACTGAAGGGTCTTGGGTTTGATTCTGGTCAAAGGCACGTACCTCAGTTGCAGGCTTGATCTCCACCCAGTCAGGGTGCATGTGGGAGGCAACCAGTTGATGTGTTGCTCTCACATCAATGTTTCTCTCTCTGTCTCTCCCCCTTCCTTCCTTCCTTCCACTCTCTCTAAAAATCAATGGGAAAATATCCTCTGGTGATAATTAACAACAACAACAAAAAAAGAAAGAAAGTGAAAAGAAGTGACAGCAGCAGGAATCCAGGTGACAAAGGAGCAGGGTGGGTGTGAGAGGATGAAAAGACAACCCACAGAATGGGAGAAAATATTTGCAAGTCCTATATTTGATAAGGGCCTAGTATCCAAAATATATAAATAACTATTACAACTCAACAATGTAATGACAAATAATCCATTTAGAAAATGGACAAAGAATCTGAATAGACATTTCTCCAAAGAAGATATACCAGTGGCCAATAAGCACTTGGAAAGCACTAACAACATCAATAGTCATTAGGGAAATGCAAATCAAAAACATGAGATACACCTCACACCCACTAGATGGCTATACTCAACTAGATGGATAATAAGATGTATTGGTGAGGATGTGGAAAAATTGGAACCCTCATACATTGCTAGTGGGAATGTAAGTAGTGCAGCTACTTTGGAAAGCATTTGACAGTTCCTCAAAATCTTAAGCATAGAGTTGCCCTGCAACTCAACAATTCCACTTCTAGTTATATACCCAAGAAAACTGAAAACATATGTTCGCATAAACACGTGTACACAAATATTCATAGCAGCATTATTCATAATAGCCAAAAAGTGGAAATAATCCAAATATCCATCGACTGATAAATGGATAAACAAAATGTGATATAGCCATTCTATATAATAAAAGGGTAATATTCAAATTGACCCTAACGGCAGAACAACTAGGAACGACCAGTCGCTATGATGTGCACTGACCACCAGAGGATAGATGCTCAACGCAGGAGCTGCCCCCTGGTGGTCAGTGCTCTCCCACAGGGGGAGCGCTACTCGGCCACAAGCCGGGCTGATGGCTGCAAGCGCAGCACCTCCTCAGCAGCACTAAGGATGTCTGACTGCAGCTTAGGCCTGCCTAAGCCGCAGTTGGACATCCCCCGAGGGCTCCCGGGCTGCCAGAGGGATTCTGACTGCCAGCTTAGGCCCGATCCCCAGAAAGCGGGCCTAAGCTGGCAGGTGGACATCCCCTGAGGAGTCCCGGACTGCAAGCGGGTAAGGCTGGGCTGAGGGACCCACCAAGTGCATGAATTTTCGTGCACCGGGCTTCTAGTCTATATATATATAAAAGGCTAATATGCAAAGTGTCCCCTCGGGAGTTCGACTGGGAGACCGGGAGTTCAATCGCTTGCTATGATGTGCACTAAGCACCAGAGGGCGGCGTGGAGAAAAGGAAGGCCCCTGTGGGCAGCCAGAAGGCCCCGATTGGCCCTGATCTCCAGCCAGGCCTAGCACCCTACCCGTGCACGAATTTCATGCCTGAATTTCATGCACCGGGCCTCTAGTACAATAGAATATTATTTGGCAATAAATATAAATGAAGAACTGCCCTAGCTCAGTGGATAGAGTATCAGCCTGTGGACTGAAGGGTCCTGGGTTCAATTCTGGACAAGGGCACATATCTTGGTTGAAGGTTCGATCTCCAGCTCTAGTTGGGGCCATGTGGGAGGTAACCAATCGATGTCTCTCTCTCACATTGATGTTTCTCTCTCTTCCCCCCCCCATCCTTTCCACTCTCTCTCTCTAAAAGTCAATGGAAAAATAGCCTCAGGTGAGGATTAACAAAAAAATAAAAATAAATAAATGAAGAACTGACAAATGCTACAACATGGATGAACCTAGAAAGAATTATGCTAAGTGAAAGAAGCCAACACAAAATTCCACACACTGTCTGATCCCATTTGTCTGAAATGTGCAGGATAGGCAGATCCATAGACACAGAGGCAGATGAGTGGCTGTCTATGGCTGGAGGGGAGGGTAAGTGGGGAGTGACTGCTAATTGGGCACAGAGTTTCTTTATGGAGTGACGAAATGTTCTAAAATTAGATAGTGGTGATAGCTGCATAAATGTAAATATACAAAAAGTACTGAATCATACATTTTAAAAGAGTCAATTTTATGGTACATGAATATACTTCAATTTAAGAAAACACATTAAAGATCCTGCGTTGGAGTCTGTGGCCTGCTCTGCTCCTCCCCGTCTCCCTGGAGGGGGTCAGGACAGCATATGGGAGCATGACTTGGCGGTTGCTCAGAGGCTTGTCCTCCCACAAAGACCATGAGGAAATGAAGTTGGAACCCTGTGTCAGAATCCAGTTTTACAGGCTGCAGTGTGGCATCAAGAGTGTTTGCCTCTTTATCTATAGCCAAGCAAAACACGTGCTGATTACAGGAAACAAATGATCTCTGGAGGGAATGTGATGATTTAAAAAGTCTCTGCATATTTTTGACCTGTGTAATTGCCCTGAATCCTCCTATATAATAAAACCCTAATATGCAAATCGACCGACCAGCGGAATGACCAGTTACAATGATGCACACTGACCACCAGGGGCAGACGCTCAACACAGGAGATGCCCCCAACTGGGGGAACTTAGTACAAAGGGGAACTTATGGCTTCCCTCCCTGGAAACTTTCCAGGGAGTGTTTGAGTGTTTGCCCCCTGAGAGGGAGGCTACTGGCGGCAGTGATCAGGGGAGGCAGTGCCAGGCCACCAGCCAAGGCGGGTGCCAGCGGGGGGCCCCCTGATAGCCCCGCCTGCCGGTCACCCCACAGATGGCCCTGATTGCCAGCCAGGCCTAGGGACCCTACCCTATATATTGGGAACATTCTCTTAGATTTAAAAATTAAAACCTGGCAAGGCTACTCTAACACTGAAAAAACAGGATGATACAGCAATGACATGCATGGACTCTGGCTTGCACATTTTGTGGTCAGCCCTGATTCTGATACTTATAATTGTGTGACAAAACCAATTACTTAACTTCTCTCTGCTTCAGTTTTTCCACCCATAAGATGGGGGAAATGGTACTACTGCTTCAGAAGGATCATGTTATGTACTATTTTTTATAATCAGGGCAAAAAAATGTAGCTGCCCATACAACAGCAAGATGCCTTTCACCTGTATGAAAAATATGGTCACTGGTGCATGCAGCGTCCCAGATTGCGAGAGGGATGTCCGACTGCCTGTTTAGACCCAACACCCCTGAGGGGTACCGGATTGCAAGAAGACGCAGGCCAGGTTGAGGGACCTTCTCCCCGTCCCCCGTCCCCCGTCCTGTGCATGAATTTCATGCACCGGGCCTCTAGTTTACTTATAAAACTGCTATAGTCATGTCACAACAATTGGTGATAGTCTGTTGATATGCAATCATTTTCACTTGTTTTGCAAGCAGATATGAATACAGTTTTATTTCAAATATCTAAAACACTTGTAAGTAAAAATGTGCATATTATACATGTGTGCATCCATTCATTTATCCATCCCTCTAACAAATAGATGCACCTAACAAATGAGTACCTACTATGTTCCAGGCACTGTTCTGGGCACTGGGAGGGCAAGATGAACAACACAGAAACAAACCCTACTTTGATCAGGGAGACTGAAAATGAACATATATCACATGAGGCAGGTGATCATAAATGCTATACTGGCAAAAAGAGCAGGGTGAGGGAATCAAATATCAGATAGCAGATGGGACATTCAGGGTCCACTTCTCTGAGAGGATGACACTGAGCAGAGAACCAATGACAGGAGTGGGAGCTATAATAATCTCTGCAGCCATCAACAAGCACAAACATCCAGAGGTGGGAACAACCTTGGTGCATTTGAACCATAGCAAGAAGGTTAATGTGGCTGAAACAGAGTGAAGTGGGGAGATGCAGTTGGGAAAGATGACTGTTGCCACCCATGGAAGTTTCCAGGCAGGTGCTAGGAGCCAGCCATGGTAGGTGCTGGATGCTAAGTGCTAGGTGCTAGGGGATAGGTGCTAGATGCTAGGGGCTAGGTGCCAGTCATGAAAGTTTCCAGGGAAGGAAGCCATAAGTTTCCCTTTGTATTAAGAGGCCAACTGTGACTTTGTGCACAGGATACAGTGTAAGGGAACAGGAATGGAGGCAGGGAGAGTGACACAGCCTTCTATGGGGAAGCACAGATAAAGCTCAGATGGAAACAGAGCCAACACTCAGTGAAGTGACCACCAAGTAACGCTTATCTTTTTATTCTTCTATACAGTTTAGACCTGTTATAATGGGGATGCATTAATTTGGAACTTAGAATAAAGATGCTTTGAAAGATAACCACTCATTTGGAAGCCTCATGCCTTCCTGGTGGGAATACAAAATGATGCAGTCACTGTGGAAAACAGTAATGATGGTCCCCCCAAAATAAAGCACAGAATTACCATATGATCCAGCAATTGCACTGCTAGTTATAAACCCCAAAGAACTGAAAACAGGGACTCAAACAGACACTTGTACACTGATGTGCATGGCATCATCATCTAATCTAATAAAAGAGAAACATGCAAAATTGACCATACCTCTGCCGCAGCCACAAGCCAATCAGGAGTGGATATGCAAATTAACCCAACTAAGATGGCGGCAGCCACGGAGCTGGAGCGAGCAGGAGGCTTGGGTTGCCCCCAGCATTGGAGGAAGCCAAGCTTCCCGCCTGCCCTACCGGCCCTGAGCTCCGCTCAAGGCTACAAAGTTTCAATTATAGAAGATAAATAAATCCCAGATACCTGCTTCCAGCCACCGTGGCCTTCACTCAAGGAGGGGCTTCCAGGACCTGGGCTCCGCTCAAGGCTACAAAGTTTCAATTATAGAAGATAAATAAATCCCAGATACCTGCTTCCAGCCCGCGGCCATTGCCAGCCTGAAAACAGCCATCAGCCCCTCACCCAGGCTGGCCAGGCACCCCAGTAGGGCCCCCCCCCCCAAAGGGGCTGTGGCCAGCCTGAAAACAGCCCTCAGCCCCTCACCCAGGCTGGCCAAACCCCCACTGGGAATGACTGGTCACTATGACACACACTGACCACCAAGGGGCAGATGCTCAATGCAGGAGCTGCCCCCTGGTGGTCAGTGTGCTCCCACAGGGGGAGCTCTGCTCAGCCACAAGCCAGGCTGACAGCTGCCAGCACAGCGGTGGTGGCAGGAGCCTCTCCCGCCTCCTCAGCAGCACTAAGGATGTCCGACTGCCAGCTTAGACCTGACCCCCGGGGAGCAGGCCTAAGTCAGCAAATGGACATCCCCCGATGGGTCCCAGACTACGAGAGGCCACAGGCCGGGCTGAGGGACCCCCCCAAGTGCACAATTTTTGTGCACCAGGCGTCTAGTATGTAATAAAAGGGTGATATGCAAATTGTCCCCTCGACTGGGAGTTTGACCAGAGTTCAGGGGCACCCCCCTGGCTAGCCCCACCCTTGATCGGCCCCCCACACCCTGATCAGAGGTGGGGCTGGCCCGCCAACTACCTGGGGCCCCTCCCCCTGGCCGGCCCAGCCCGATCAGCACCAATCGGGGTGGGCCGGCCAGACCCCACCTGTGCATGAATTCGTGCACTGGGCCTCTAGTTATTCATAATAGCCCAAAGGTGGAAACAACTCAAATGTTCATCAACAGATGAATGGATAAATAAATGTGGTTCATGTGTGTGTATATGTATATACAATAGAATATTATTCAGCCTTTAAAAGGAATGAAATTCTAATACATGCTACAACATAGATGAAACTAAAAAGCATTATGCTAAGTAAAACAAGCCAGATACAAAAGGACAATTATTATATGATTTCACTTATATGAAGTAACTAGAATAGGCAAATTAATAGAGACAGAAAACATAATGGAGATTGACAGGTGCTGGGGAAAGAGGAGTGGGCAGTTACTGTTTAATGAGTAAAGAGTTTCCATTTGGGATGATGAAAAGTTCTGGGAATGGACAGGTTGATGGTTGCATAGTATTAAGAATGTACTTAATGCTAATGTATTGTACACATAAAAATGCTTAAAATAAATTATACAATAAAAAACTTTAAAAAAAAAAGAAGGTAACCACTCAGAACAGCCAGGAGACAAGTTCCCATCCCCCACATTTATCAGAGAGGGTGACATTTAAAGATGGTGGGGAGCCCTAACCGGTTTGGCTCAGTGGATAGAGCGTCGGCCTGCAGACTGAAGGGTCCCAGGTTCAATTCTAGTCAAGGGCATGTACCTTGGTTGCTGGCATATCCCCAGTAGAGGGCGTGCAGGAGGCAGCTGATCAACGTTTCTCTCTCATCGATGTTTCTAACTCTCTATCCCTCTCCCTTCCTCTCTGTAAAAAAATCAATAAAATATAAAATAAAAATAAAAAAAATAAAGATGGTGGGGAGAAATCTGCATAAATGCCATCTGAGAGCAGACACTGGGGATGAACATGCTTTTACAAGATAATGAGATCATATGTCTAAAATGCTCCTCTATGAAAAAGACTGCCTGTGATGTGGTCTAAAGCAGCACTGTCCAATTGAAATACAACGTGGGACATGTATAATTTTACATTTCTAGTTGTCACATTAAAAAAAACAGGTGGTATTCATTCTTGCAAGATATTTTTTTAACCCAACATATCCAAAACATCATATCAGCTTGTAAACAGTATTAAAAAATCATTAATGAGAGTCTACATTCATTATGTTTTTCATACAAAGCCTTCAAAAGCCAATGTGAGTTTTGCACTAGCAGCATAGTTCAATTAGGACTCACCACATTAAAAGGATCAATGGCGGCCCTGGCTGGTGTGGCTCAGTTGGTTGGGTGTGGTCAGCACGGAACCGGTTCAATTACCAATCAGGGCATACATGCAGGTTGCAGGCTCCCTCCCAGTAGGGGGCATGCAGCAAGAGCTGATTGATATTTCACTCTCACATCAATGTTTCTTTCTCCCTTCCTCTCTGTCTAAAAAGTCAATTTAAAAAAAAAAAGGCGTAAGGCCACACGCAATCCGTGGCTTCCATACTGGACAGCTCCAGGTTAGGAGGAGGAGGAGTGAGGCTCTGAACCAGCATTGGTCCCCTGGCTTCCGGCCCGAGCTCCCCCACTTAAAACCATAGAACCTGTGGAAAGTGCCTTAATAGTTGTAAATCTTGGTCCTCATCCTGGGAAATTCCTAATAAAATGGAGTTAGCAGTTCACCTGCACATATTACAGTTATTGGGAGACTCCAGCGAGGTGACATCAAACTAGAAAGGTTCACACAGTTGTGATTTCTGATGGAATCTATGAATCAACCCCCCAATGCAATGTGCTAAAATTCTAGTGTTAGGCAATAATAGATGTAGGCAAGACAAATACTTCTGTCCATGTGAAGTTGGGGGAGGCATGCAGAAAGGGTAGAAGAAGGGAGAAGGCCATGGCATTAACAGCAAATAACGCCACAGCAGGCTTATCCAAGAAAAGAAGCCCAGAGCTACTTGTCACTGACTTATGGGTATGTTGAGCCCAAGGAACACAAGTCATAATTGCTTTGTAAGTCAATTTTCTTTAAGGTTTTAAGATGCTATTTCTTAAAGGAAGGAGCTCAGAGGTTCCTTGTTTGTGAATTTATTTTTCGGGGGTGGGGTGATTTAAAGAGCCCGGGCCATTTCCTGACGGTGCACAGCGAGCCTGCCTGCAAGCCTCAGGCCCCAGCAGGGCTGACCACGAGCCAGACCCAGAGTAAGCTTCATCCCACGCTTCCTGTCGGGTCCGGCAGCCTGAGTTTCCTGGTGACCCTTCCCTGCACCCAGCTGATTCAAAGGCCTGGCAAGACCTGGTGCCAGCCAAGAAAATCTGAGGCAGCCAGGTTTGTTATTTCAAGTCTTTAACCCTGCAGACCTCTGTGTTTGGCTAATAAATATGAAAGTTAAAACAAGGATGCATGTGATAGCCATGATTATAGAACACGTGAGCAAAAATGCCTGTATGACCAACCTTCTAAATGCCAGCCCATTTCAAAGTTAACTAATTTAACTGCTATAGGAAAATAATAAAAGCAATGGGGAATGTAAAATGGTACAGCCATTCTAGAAAGTAGTTTGTCAGTTTCTTATAAAGTTAAACATACATTTACTATAAGATCCAGCAATTATACTCCTGGGTATTTATCCCAGAGAAATGAAAATTGATATTCATACAAAATCCTACACATCAATGTTTATAGCACCTTTACTTATAACAGTCATGTGTAAATATGTAAAGAGATTTATAATAAAGAATTGGCTCACGTGAATATAGAGGCTGACAAGTCCCAAGATCTGCAGTCGACAAACTGAAGAGAGCCAATGTGTAGTTCCAGTCTGAGTCCAAAGACCTGAAACCCAGAAAGAGCTGATGTTTCAGTTGCAGTTTGAAGGCAGGAAAAACAAACAAACAAAAAAACAGTGTCCCAGCTCAAGATAGTTAGGATGAATTTTCTTATTTGGAAGAAGGTCAGCCCTTTTGTTCTATTCAAGCCTTCAACTGATTAGATGAGGCCCACCTACATTAGGGAGAGCAATCTGCTTTACTTAGCTACTGATTTAAAGGTGAAATTCATCCAAAAACACCCTCACAGAATAAGATTTGCCCAAATATCTAGTCACCCCCCCCCCATGGCCCAGTCAAGTTGACACATGATAGTAATCATCACAAGTCAAAAACTGGAAACAAGTCAAATGTCCTTCAACAGGTGAATGGACAAACAGTG
This sequence comes from Myotis lucifugus, assembly GCF_000147115.1. Classification (NCBI taxonomy): domain Eukaryota; kingdom Metazoa; phylum Chordata; class Mammalia; order Chiroptera; family Vespertilionidae; genus Myotis; species Myotis lucifugus. Next base: position 3,939,399 of record NW_005871148.1, on the reverse strand, counting down.
TACATCCACCCAATGGAATATTACTCAGCATCAAAAAGGAAAGAGCCATTGATACATGAAACAACTTAAGAGGATTTCAGGGCTTTATGCTGAGTGAAAAAAAAACAATCTCAAAAGGTTACATACTGAAGATGCTAGCTATGTTAACTAGCTTGATTGCAGTAATCACTTTGCAATGCATACATATATCAAATCATTACATACACCTTAAATATATACAATTTTTATTTTTCAATCATACTTCAACAAAACTAGAAAAAAAAGAAAGAATAAATTAACCCTAGCCGGTTTGGCTCAGTGGATAGAGCATTGGCCTGTGGACTAAAGGGTCCCGGGTTCAATTCCGGTCAAGGGCACATGCCCAGGTTGCAGGCTCGATCCCCAATAGGGGTGTGCAGGAGGCAGCCAATAAACGATTCTCTCTCATCATTGATGTTACTACCTCTCTCTCTCTGAAATAAAATAAATAAATACATATATATACTAATATATATATATATATATACACACACACAACCTTAATATGCAAATAGACCAAAAGGCAGAACAACCGAACAACCGGTCGCTATGACATGCGCTGACCACCAGGGGGCATGCGCAGAACATGGTGGGCGGCAGCAGTGGTGGGATGGTGGAGCAGGTGAGCGGGGGTGCCAGACCAAGGCGGGGCACCAGTCACTGTCATCGGGGCGAACCTCTGGTGGTGACTGAAAATTCTTTCCTCCCTGCGCACTGCGGTCCCACCTGGCACTCAGCCCAGTGCTCACACCTGCTGCCGGAGCTGCCGCTCGCACCCACTGCCGGTGCCCAGTGCCAGCCCCAATCGCTCAGCACCATCAGCAGGTGCGAATGGCGGCTGCCAGCCCCAATTGCCCTGAGGGCTTCTCCACCTCCCCCTACTCCTGAGGGGCGATCAGGGCAGCAGCTGTCACTCACACCCACTGACGGTGCTGGCCCCACTCGACCCGCTGCTGGCACCAGCCCCAATTGCTCCGCGCTTTCAGTGGGTGTGAGCAGCAGCAGTGGGAGCAGGGCTGCCGGCAGACAGGGGACCAGCGGCCACGGCAGGAGGGGCGGGGGGGGGGGCATGGAGGATGGGCCGAGACCCACCCCTGTGCCCACTGCAGCCTCGCAGCCCACAGTTCCTTTCAAGGTGCATGAATTCGTGCACTAGGCCCCTAGTGTGTGTGTGTGTGTGTGTGTGTGTGTGTGTGTATATTTATTATTATTATTATTATTATTATTATTAAACCCTGCCCTTAAGCTATTTTGCTCCTTTTTGCCTGGTATAGATACTCATTTTTTAACTTTAATAAAACTAATATATGTTCATTGCAAAAAAAAGTTACATATTGTTTGATTTTTTAAGTGAAAAAATTATAGTGATAGAGACTAGATCAGTGGTTGCCAGGGGTTAGGGTTAGAGGGAGAATGCAATTATGAAGGGGTAACTAACACAGGTTTTCTTAGTAGTGATGGACCAGTTCTGTATCCAGATTGTGGGGATAGCTACTTGAGTCTGCACAGGTGATAAAATTTCATAGAACTATACACCAAAAAAATTATAATAATAAAAGGAGCATGCCCCGGCCGGATAGCTCAGTTGCTTAGAGTGTCCTTCCAATACACCAAGGTTGCAGGTTCAACCCCGGGTCAGGGCACCTACAAGAATAAACCAATGAATGCATAAATAAGTGGAACAAGAAATGTCTCTCTCTTTCCCTTCCTCTCTCTAAAATCAATACATTTTTTAAAAGAAGTACATGTTATTTTTAAATGATGATAAATGTCTATTTGGTGGTGAGTACCACATTCCCCACACTACTCTTGGAACTTTACATACATTACACGATACTGACAGTAACCTTGTGAATAAACACTATTGTTCCCATTTTAAAGAGGCGGAAACAGACACCCAGTGAAAGTCAATAACCCTACATGATCACATAGCAGGTAAGTGGCAAAACCAGGACTTCAATCAAACCTGTCTGACTCCAAGTCTTCTGCCTCATGGAGCCTCCATCACTCACATAATAGGTCATTCCAGCCCTGATGTCAACTCATGCCACAGCTAAGCAACCTGCACTTATCCTTCTCACATTCCCTGGAACCTCAGGTCCCGAGATAAACACAGGACAGGGGTTCCCAAAGTATAGGGAGCAGCTTTCCCCTCTAAACCTCACTTGAATTTAGAAGGTGAACAACTTTTCAAGGTCCCTCTTCAATACTCACACATCAATGGACTTATCAGAGACTTACCATGCAGTTCTAGAATCCCCAGTGTATGTGCCATTGATCTTGGAGCCCAGCACAAAACTTGATTTGAGTGGGGGCTCTGTGTTTGTGGAGTGAATGAACTGCAAAAATCTAACACAGGGGTTGTGGACTTAAATGCCATCAGAGGCCAGGCAGACAGTACAAATGAAGGAGGTTGAGGGTGGAAACAGTAGGGAGCAGAGAGGACAAGAGTGAAATGGGTCACGTGTGCCACACCTCAAGGGGCAGCCACCGCTCGTTCTGGCCATGTGCTGCCATGTGGGAATGTGGACCATCTATTCCCACATCTGATTTTTCAAGAGAAGCCAAAATGCAGACTTTTATGATGAGCTCCTGATTTGTTCATGTTGTAAACAAATTTTAAATTTTATTAAGTGAGGGCCAAACGAAACACACATGCTAGGTGACCACTGCCCAGAGGACATGTTTGGAACATCTACTCTGAAACTCCCAGATGTTTCTGATGTAGTGACAGTGAGTTTGCTGAGAACTGCTGGGCAAAGGGGTCAACAGCAGGCAATGGAAAGCTAGTGTCACCAACACCCTTAAGCCAGGTCCATGTGGATGGATGGCTCTTCCTCAGGCATGCCACTGAGAGAAGCCCAAAGTGCAGGCAGGAGCTCTGAGGCTGGGGTGGGGGTACCAGATGGCCTGAAGACTGCTATGGGATTCCCCTATAACTCCACCCTCCTGAAAAATACATCTCTTCTGAATTACCTGATTATTTTCATCCTGGCACCACAGGCACAAAGACCAGGCAATCTCATCTAATGGACAAAAGATGGTCTTGCCAGGTCTACTTGAAGAGGAGCTACTTGCCGCAGACAGAGGGAATTTAAGACAAGACTGGACAGGGCACTGAGAAGAGGCCACAGAGGTGAATCAGCCCTGGCTGAAGGACCGAATATGGATGTAAAGTCTCCCACCTCCTACCCTCCACGTCAATACCAGGGGCCTTGAGTCATCTCCATCAGACAGCTCTTCCTCCCAAACTAAGGAAATGGCACAAAGCTCAGAATGGCTCAGTTTCAAATCCTCCTTCTATCATTTGCTTGCTGTGGGACTCTAGGCAGGTGACAGCTTTGGAATCCCAATGTATACCCCTTTATTTATTTTATTAATTTATATTTTAGAGAGAGAAGAAGGCGGAATGAGAGAGAGAGAGAGAGAGAGAGAGAGAGAGATCAATTTGTTCTTCCACTTATTTATGCATATCATTGGTTTGATTCTTGTATGTGCCCTAACCAGGGGATCAAACTCGCAACCTTGTCATATCAGGACAACACTCTAAGCAACTGAACTACCACCAGGGCCCCAGTGTCTACACCTTTAAAATGTAACCAATACACATTGATATCACACATCCCATTATATGATAGAATAAAGCTTCATCTCTTTGGTATCTTTCCAAAAATGTACATCCCCAGTCTAATCGTGAGAAAACATCAATGAGCTCAAATTGGGGAACATTATGCAAAATATCTGTGTGTACTCTTTAAAAGTGTCAAGATAAAGAAAAACAAGGAGGACTGGGAAAATGTCCCATAGTGAAGGAGATGAAGAAGATACAACTCGATGCAACATGGTATCCTGGATTGGGTCTTGGGATGAATGAGGCCATTGGTAGAACAACTGGTGAGATATGAATCAATTCTGTAAGTTTTGTTTAAAGATCATGAGACTAATAGCTCTTCTTCATATCCCTTTCCCCTTCCTGAAAAAGACAGTCCTAAAATGTAGGTGGGACAAAGCAAGGTAGGCAATCAAGGTAGGAGGTAGGGAGCTGTGGCAATCCATGGTGGGTGCCCACACAGGGAGGAAGTGAGGCAGAGCCCAATAAGATGAGAAGAGTGTCCACATAGGACATGGCCATGGAGGGGTAAAGCATCGTTGTCAGAGAAGAAAGTTACAAATACATAAAGGAAGAGGCTGGAATGAGCCCTGTGGTGTTGGATAGACACTGGACATAGAAGTGTGAACTCAGGCTTTCATATATACAGATAGATTTAAAAACAAACCTAGAGATGAATGCTTAATAGGTATTGAGTTTCCGCTTTACAAGATGAAAAGCATTCTGGAGATGAATGGTGGCGATGGTTGTACAAAAACATAAACGTATTTAATGCCACCAAACTGTACACTTAAGAATGGTTAAGATGGTAAATTTCATGTTTTGTGTATTTTACCACAATTTTTAAAAATAACAAACAGCCATATCTGGTTTGGCTCCGTGAATAGAGCGTCGACCTGCAGACTGAAGGGTCCTGGGTTTGATTCCAGTCAAGGGCACCTAACTGGATCCCCAGTAAGGGGCATGCAGGAAGCAGCCAATGATTCTCTCATCATTGATGTTTCTCTCTCTCTCTCTTTCTCTCCTTCTCTCTCTCTCCCTCTTCCTTCCTCTCTGAAATCAATAAAAATATATTTAAAAATCATAATAATAAACAGCCCAGCCGGTGTGGCTCGTGGTTGAGTGTAGACCCATGAACCAGGAGGTCACAGTTTGATTCCCGGTCAGGGCACATGACCGGGTTGCGGGTACAATACCAGGTAGGGGGCATGCAGGAAGTAGCCAATCAATAATTCTCATCATTGATGTTTCTGTCTCTCTCTCCCTCTCCCTTCCCGTCTATCTTAAATCAATAAAAACCTATTTTTTTAAAGTAACATTAAACATAGATGTAAATGATTGTGTGTCAAGTGTGTCATTTTGTGTGTGCATGTGTACACATAGCCATATTCCCATGCCCTGCCCACTGAGAGGGACTGGGAGGCCTCCCTCTAACAGCAGTGAGCACACCAGCATCCAGATCTTGACTTCTAAATACCACTTTAACTAAAACCAAACCAGGTTCCTTGGAGAAACGGCTGATTCCAGGGCTGGGCCAGGAAAAATACAAGATGAGCCTAGAACAGCTTGTGCTAGAAAGCTCAAAGAATGACGGATTATAGCCAAAGGACACTGCAACCAGCCAAATGGAAATAATTTCATTAACAAAATAAGTAATGAGAGTAATGGATGGTAACCGATTGACTCCAGGAGTCCATGCAGACATAAAAATATTATTTGCCCAACATCACAAGGGGGTAAGAACACTCACTCTTTTTTCTTCTTTTTTTTTTTTTAATGCCGTGAGTGGAAAGGATATGACACATAGAACAAACTGGAAGCCAAAAAAATTCCTAGAGAGACTGTCCAGGACATATGGACTTTTGAGATCTGTCCAGTGTCATTTCCTGTTGGTGGGAAGGGAAGATGCAAGGTGCCCATGAGGAATGGGATATGGGGGTGAGGGTAGCAGGAGAGGGGGGCTGGGCCCCAGGCACTGAGGAGCTGGGAGGTGGTGAGAGGCATCCTGGAGTGGCCTCTGCCCTGCAGAATGAGGTGCCCCACATCTGGTTCATATCGCCGGGTAAAGGCCAACGGGTTTCTTAGCTGGAAGAAGCCCAGCATCACCTCTTCCGAGGGTCACCAGTCCTGGCCAGCCCCCATGGGCCCATAGAGGGGATGCCTTTGGAATGAGGCCATCTTCTCTGCTTAGAACCACGTTCTCTGGGCCCAGCTCTGCCTAATATATAAAACAGCCTCATCATGTGTCCAGAGGGGCTGGCTCTGTGACTTGCAGATGACTAATTTCAGGTCTGGAATGACGCTAGAGCTGCACACACACCACATGTAACCATCTCCACCCACAGGGCTTGTCTGTGCTTCTCTGGATGTCTCCCTTGGCTGGGAAGGGACAACTGTTTGCTGTGGAAACTTGAGCAACTTTCTTAGCTTCTCTGAGCCCCGGTTTCTCCATCTGTAAAATGGGAACAATTCTTTCCTCACAGAACCATGGTTAGCCTATTAGAGCTACTAAATATGAGGCAGTTACAGTTCCAGAAAGCTCTCAATTAATGTCCACCATTCCTACTGGTCATTTGGATACCAGTCTTACCCTTCTAGAGGATGATAAAATCTTGGGGGGAACAGATTTTTTTCTTCCAGGCTTTGTAGCCCAACAATTAGTACCATCTGTGGCAGCCTGAGGCAAGAACAGACAGCCAACAGTTCACTCTCCACTGTTGCTCTTTGGTGGCTGTGTGACTCTAGGAAGCTTCCTTAATCTGAGTCTCCATTGCTTTCTCTGTAGAAGTGGAATTCTTGCCCCTGCGTCCCAGGTGTTTGTGAGAATTGAGAGAGGTAATGCATGTCAGGGGATGGTTTGTGTTGTAAACTATTTTCCTTCCCAGACTCATTTTCAAAGCCCAGAGAACTCGAAGCTGTTGGGTTAAAGGGATGCTCATCAGGGAAGCTTCTCTTTAAACCATCAGCTTTGGCCCTGTCTCTGCCCAGCATTAATTCTTTCCTCTTCAAAAATTGGCAGCAGCCAGAAGAGAGCTGATTCATCCTGGGGAGAGCTCTGAGGCCCAGCATCCTGGCCAGTGCCCCTTGAAGGCTTCAGCTTCCTTCCCTGCGCTTGCCTGTTGCTGTGTCCTCAAACTTATAAAAGGAAATTGCCCCTTTGCCAGATGCAACCAGCTTGCTCTTCCCCAGTGCCCTCTTGGGTGGTCTCAGGGAGCCAAGCAGCTTCAGTCGGGGTTCTTGTCCATTGCAAAGAGCCCTGGCCAGGAGCCAGGTCTGCAGAGCAGAGTCTAGGTTCCAAACACCACCTCCTTTTGTCCTTTGGAGAAGATGAAACCAGAGAAGCTAGCTACACTGTGGCAAATCATTTGACCTCATTATGCCTGTTTTTTCATCTGTAAAAAGGGCTTATAGACACTATCCACCTTATAGAGTGTGATGAGGCTTTCCTGAGAGGTTGCAGTAAGGGGTGTACTTAGTACAGTGCCTGGGACATAAGTGCTCAGCAAAGGGTCACTCTTATGATTATTGCCTCTCATTTGGAATCTCTCTGGCTCTAAATAATTCCTGCTGAGCAGCTCAGAAGTTGCCAGGGTTCAAGTTCAATTCTAACATAGCAGAGCTACTGGAGGAGAGAAACAATCTCTACTTCTATTCACAAGTGAAGAATCTGATATTCCATCAACATCTAATTCACTCGTATAAAACCAGCCAGACAAGCTAATCTGCAGATGGATCCATAACACAATCCAGTGATGAAAACTAAATTCCTCCCTTGCCCTGGCTAGTGTGGCTCAATTGGTTAGGCGTCATCCCATGCACAAAGAGGTTGCTGTCCATTGCAAGTCAGGGCACATGCCCAGTTGTGGGCTAGACCCCCAGTAGGGGGTGTGCAGGAGGCAGTCGATCTGTTTCTTTCTCATATCAATGTTTCTCCCTCTCTCCTTTCCTCTCTCTAAAAATCAAATCTTAAAAATCTTTAAAAAAACAAAACTAAACTCCTCTAGTCTGATGACCTAGATTTCAACACACCCAATTAACCCCTCTCCTCTCCAAAACTTTTTATCACCCATTGAAATACCAGCCATAATATAACTACCCACCCCCAACTTGAACACTGTTCAGTGTAATCAACACCCAAATTGAAAGCTTTTGCTTAAAGTTCTGTCTTTGAAACCTTGAATAAGAAAAAGAGCAAAAAAAAAAAAGCAGCCTTCCCCACCTCTATGGAATCCTAACTGAAAAGCCCAGAATAAAAAAAGATAAATTAAATACAAAATTATAATATATAACATTACATGATTATATTACGTTAATAAAATAATTACATAACAGATCATTTCCATGTGTGTTTGTATACACGCTACCAAAGGCTAAAAGAAAGCTTGTCACCCTCAAGAGTGAAATGGAACGAATTACGCATTTTTTTGCATGACAAGGAAAAGCTAGAAGAGTAACATTGCGGAGGCCACTGTTTCTCTGAAGCAGCTGTTGGAATCTGCTTCATGACCAAGACTGCAATGTGAAGACTGGGGATAGGCTCACTGAGTAACTGTTTAGAGAGGTTGTTCTCAAAAAAGTTTTATCTAGCTATCATCTAGCTATCAGAAATGTGTTGCCCTCAACAAAATAGAAACAGACTCATACAGAGAACAGACTGACAGCTGTCAGAGAAAGGAGGGTTAGGTGGCTAAGTGAAAAAGTTGAAAGAATTAAGAAAAAGTCCTCATAGACACAGACAACCGCATGGTGATTACCAGAGAGAAAGCAGGGTGGGAGAGGAAGAAGGGAGTGAAAGGGGGATAAATGGTGATAGAAGGAGACTTGACTTGGAGTGGTGAGCACACAATACAATATACAGATGATGTGTTATAGAATTGTACACCTGTAACCTATATAATTTTATTAACCAATGTCACCCCAATAAATTCAATAAAAACAAATAAAAAAGCAATCCACCTTGCAACTTATATTTTACATTCCACTGCTCAGCTTGAGACTAAGTCCCATTACAGTACAGTAACAAAATGTAATCAATTTGTCTAAAAATAAATACATAAATAAGTTAATTAAATTTAATTTTTAAAAATTTGTTGCCATCCTGGCTAGGTGGCTCAGCTGGTTGGAGCATTGTCCATACACCAAAAGGTTGTGGTTCAATCCCCAGTCAGGGTGCATATAGGAGGCAGCTGATCGATGTTTCTCTTTCACATTGATGTTTCTTTCTCTCTCTCTCTCTTTTCCTCTCTAAGAAATCAATATAAACATATCCTCAGGTGAGAATTAAAAAAAAAAAAAATTGTTGCCCTCACCCTAAACTTCTACTTTTCAAAAATTGAGGTATAATTGGCATATAACATTATATTAGTTTTGGTTGTACAAGGTAATTTTTGTTATCTCCACAGTAAGTCTAGCTGACAGCCATCACGATACATAGTTACCAAAATGTTTTTCTTCTGATGTAAACACTTTTAAGACCTACCATCTTTACATCTTCCAAATATGCAATACAGTATCCTACTTTTTAAACTACCACCAATTGAGAGCTTACTCATGGAGCTAATCTCGTTCACCCTGAAAATATCCCTGAGTTGGATACCACTTTTATCCCCCTTTTTGCTGCATTGGAATGAGAGCAGTTAAGTAACTTTCTGGAGGTCACACAGCTGTTCAGTGCCAGATTCCGATTCAAACTCAAATCTGATTCTGGAGCCCATGCTGTTAACCACTGGGCTCTACTGCCTCCCTGTGGCAGATTTTCCAGTTGGGAGGAAGCTACTATTTTCACAAATCTGGACCCTCCCACCACTTAAGACAAAGAGCTCAGTATCCCCCAGGGCGCTTTTCATAGCAAATCCCACACCCTGTGTTCACAGTTTCAACATGCATTAAGTATTAACCCACTGTGAGAAAAAAAAGAATGCATTGGTTTGGTTTTCTTTTCACCAATAACTTCTACTCTCTCTCTCAACCATTCTAAGGAAAGCATTGTTTTTCACCTTCAGCGTAAATCCAAAAGAATGAACTCACTGTGGGCTCACAGCGCATTGTGGAAGCCATTTGGAATCTGCTGCTGCCTGGCCTCAGTTCCAGAGAATTCACCCAAATTTGTAAACTCGGGAGATAGGTCGTGTCTCCCAAGTTTTAGAAGCATCTTCGTTCTTCATATCAGTGCTTCAGACTCCTCAGGTGGCAGGAAGGCAGGTTTATTTTTCTCCTGTTAACACTCTCAATGTTCAAAGCAAAAGCTTTTGGCCTGGAAGGTTAGTTTCATTGTGTGGTAGGTTTGATTTAATTGATGGAATTGGAAGCAAATGTAGCCCCATTAACTAGATTAGATGGGATCTAGGTGGGATGGATTGAATTAAGGTTTGATTGGGCATTTAGTTCCTTACTCTTTACCCAGTAATGTGGAGGCAACAAAAAACAGCCAAGGAAAGGGCAAAGGAGTGAGTAGGAGGGGATGACCCACTGGTGGGATTCTGAGGCCCAGAGTTAAGTGTTAGGACAAGGGAGGTGAGCTTGCAAATAGGTAAAATAAAATCATTAAACAGACGAAAATACTGTTTCCTTTATCTTTCTCAGCTATCTCTGTCTCAGAATCAAACTTTCTGTGTGAGTTTGCTGAGAACTTGTGGAGGTTGTGGAAGGCAAAGACTATGCCACCCTGCCAACAGCTGTTACTGAGCGCTTGCTGTGTGCCCCACACTGCCCTAACCATTTCATCTGCACGAAGTCATTTAACCTTCACAACAACCCCATAAAATGGACACTGAGGCCTCCCTGATGGCTGGGCCTTGAGAAATGCAGAAATAAGTAGCTTCTCACTGAACAGCCCATCAGAGAAATGAAAATACCTCACCCTACCCACTGCAGGGACAACAGGACCTCGAAGCTCTGGGGCCCGACTGGGAGCAATGCAAAAAGTGGTTCCCTTTCCAGAAAAACTACTCACAAGATACACAATGCATGTGACTCCCAGGGAACATATGGTGCAAAGAGAGGCAGGAGTGTCTCCCATATCCCACGGCTTAGGGAAATGTCGTCACCTGCAGATGCATCCAGGGCAGGGCAGGGCTGGGCCAGGAACCCAGGATGGTCCCAGGAGCTTAGAGTCTAGATCTGAATGGGCTCAAAGGTCAACATAAGATCTGGGGCTGAGAGAGAGGACACAAGCCAACACTGAATCTTTGAAACTTTAGACAACAGGCTTTGTCTGCCTTGACACTATTGAAATTTCGGACCAGATAACTGTTATTGTGGAGGGCTGTTCGTGCATTACAGGATATTTAGCATCCCTGACCTCTGCCCACTTAGAAGCCAGTAGCATCCCTCTTCCCAAGATTTGACAACCAAGAATGTCTCTAGACGCTCAGATTTTCCCTTGGGGGTTAAAATTGCCCTCAATTGAGAACCACTGTTTTAGATGAAAATTAATCTTAAATGGTTCTTTTTAAAAAAATTATCTGACATCTTGCTCAAAAGTCTAAATGACCCAATTTAAACACCAGTATCTGAACTCCACAGAATGTAGCAAAAAGCCAATCAAAGAGGCAATTAATTACATGGTGCCTCACTTGCTGCTTCTTTGCAGTTTCAATGGCATGAGGCAGTCGGTTTCCTTTCCACTGTTTGAATTGTTGCTGAGGGTAAAGAAGGCAGCTGGTTCACCTCAGAGCTGGCACATTTCAATAGCAGCTAGGAGGACTCCCATGGGGCTTTCCAAGATTAATTAGTTTTTATTTGTAAAGTTTCTTAAGAAGCTCAGGCCAGGATGCTATGGGAAGTCCAAGTTACTAGGACTCTTGCCACACTCTAAAAAGAACATTTCTGCAAGAAAAGGCTGGGAGAGTCCGAAAAGAGCTCCTTAGGAGTGTGTGTGTGTGAATAGTGGAGTCCTTGTGAAGCACATTTGAGAGCAAAAGAAGGAGAAATACTTTCCAACTTTCTGGCTCTCCTCCTATTCTCTAGAGCAGGGAATTATTTCAAGTATTTCCTGAACAGCTGAAGTATGTTAGAAACCTGCTAGCATTCTCTACAGGAAATAGACGCTGAAGAATTTCTTCCCAACAAGAAACTGAGCTCTACTGCCATTGCCACCTGAACATGTGTGTGTGTACTGTCACTCTGGAAACTGGAGACTACAATCATCTTAGATTATTTTGATGTCATACTGTCCCAAAGAACATACCCTGGAGAACTCTTCTAGCATTGTGTGTGTGTGTGTACATGTATATATGTATGGAGGGAGAGGAGGAGGGAAAACTCTTCTAGCATTGTATGTGTGTGTGTGTGTGTGTGTGTACACATGTATATATGTATGGAGAGAGAGAGAGAGGGGAGGGAGGAAGGGAGGGAGGGATTGATTTTCTTCACCAGAAATTTAGCAATGTAATGGTTTGCTAGTTATCAAGTTATCCTCCGTCTTTGGTGGAGGGTAAGAATGAGGTCAATTTCTTCTGTTTTAGGCCAAACTCCAAAATGTCCAGCAAAAAGAAACTGATTACACCCATCCCACCTCCCAAGCAAATCAATGTGGGGATGTTGGGGTTGGGGAGGAGGAACATGGGACTGACAGCCATCTGTGAGCCAGCTGACTGGCCAGCAAATTCCTCAGTTCTATGAGAAAGGCAAGCATGCTCAGCACAGCAGAAATACCAGAGGAAAATGGCAGTCGTTACCTCCAAAGCAAAGGACAAGGCCCAGAAAGAAAGCCAGTTCATGAAGACAATGACAGACCTGATTATGCTGAAGGCCGGGGAGTTCCCTGTTGTCTAACAGTTAGGAGCTATTCATTCTCCCAGGTCAGCAGGGCTTGGGATCCAACATCGGGAAGTGTGTGATTGGCCTCTCAGAGACTTGGCTGTCAGCAGGAGGATGAGGAGCCAAACATGTCCTGTGTTACCGCCCATCCTCCAGGGCCTGCAGGAAAGCCCAACTGAGGCCAAGAGAAGAACCACAAGCCCCTGCCATCTTCTATGGACAAATACACCATTCTTGTGGAATGAATGTCAACCAAATGCTAACATTTAGGGACAGCAGTTATGACTCCTGTTCAACTAGAGTTCTTTAGTCAAATTACAGCTATATTCATTGGTCTGATTTCTTAAACTACTGTCTGAAAGCAAGCTCAGAGGGTGAATTTTTAAAAAGCACACTACACATGTGAAGAAAATAAATTGGAAAGATCTACACCTAAAGTTTGTAATATTCTCAAGGTGGCTCCACCTTTGAGAACCTAATTTTCATCAGGCCATGAGCCCATCTCAGAAAAGCTCACATGCATGTATTTCACAGTAAACTTTGCATCGTTTCAGGTGTTCATGGGCCCCCTGAAGGCCTGTCCTGAATCTCAGGTTACTCAGATTCAGAATTCCTACCTATGAAAAAATGTACAATTCAATGGAGGAATTTTAGACTATTTTTAAATGTTTTTATTAATTTTAGAGGGTGAGAGGGAGAAACATTGATGGGTTGCCTCCCGCATACCCCCTACTGTGGATTGTGCCCCAGTAGCCTGCAACCTGTGCTCTGACGGGGAATCAAACGTGGGAATCGAATGTGACCTACTGGTTCATGGGACAATGTTCACCCAACTGAACCACACTGGCCAGGGTAGCTATTATTTTAACCTTTGTGGCATTCTGTGTTTTTAAAATTTTCTAAAATAAGTACTACTTCTGTAACTAGGAAGTCACTTCCCAAAGTTACCAAAAAAACACAAACATTGGTTGAGAGGATGGGCAAGAAAGGGGTCAGAGATAGTTATCTGCCACCTAAAATTTTGGTGTAAGTCAGAATTATGAAAAGTCTTATTTTATGTTTTCCCAAGTATTTTTCCTGTAATCCAAGTTTTGCTAAAAATGTAATTTTTGTAGCTACATTCAGAAACTGCCATCTGTTTATCATACCTTGACTTTTCATTCCTTTTGAATTTTCTTATTCATCCAATTTTTCCTCTTCCCTTGTTTTTATGAAGGAGCTTCCAATATTTCTGCCTGAACCTGTTCAAGCTCTAAACAGCAAACCTTTTCCAGAGTAAAAAATACAGCTTTGCTTTGCTATTTCAGTCAAGCTTCGTATCACTACTGAGCAAAGGCCTATCTGTTGTTTATACTGACAAGCTTCCAAGAAAACCATCAACACATTGGAGTTGGGTGGCTCAGGTGGCTGTTCTCAGGGCCAGTGAAAAGTTGGATGAGGAGGTGCTCCAAAAATTTTGTCCAATAGAATTAAGAGAAAGGTTAATAGTGGACACAAAAAACTCAGAGTTCTCACTGGATAGGTGCAAAGGCTAAAAGCTGGTGGGCCTTAGGCCAGTTCTGCTGTTCAACAATCTATGTCAAGCCTGTAAAGAGCTGATGGCTAACAAAACATCCAACTTTTGGATAGAATCCTATCCTGAATAAAGAAACAAACCATGTGGTGAGCTCATGTTGATTTATATCTGTGATTAATAAGAAAAAAAAAAGTAATAATAAGTAGTCTAGAAGGTAAAATATATAAAAATAGAAATATGTAGAATAAAAGAGAACTTTTGATGTTAAATGCTTGGGAAAAGCTGTTCTATATCTATAATATTTACCTGGGATATTAACATAATAATGAATATCTAAAGAGTACTTATTTTACACTAAGGATTGTGCTATCTTTTAACAGCCCAATTGTCACCAACTTGGGCAGATATGGCTCCTAACATGAGTCCATTCCACTACACCCCATCCCAGGAACAAGGATGGGAAAGACATTTGTGATTGTGAAAAGCCTGGGAGGAATGCATAAACTGATCAATTTAAAAGGGTTTGGTGGCCCTAACCGGTTTGGCTCAGTGGATAGAGCGTCAGCCTGCAGACTCAGGGGTCCCAGGTTCGATTCCGGTCAAGGGCATGTACCTTGGTTGCGGGCACATCCCCAGTAGGGGGTGTGCAGGAGGCAGCTGATCGATGTTCCTCTCTCATCGATGTTTCTAACTAACAAGGATGGGAAAGACATTTGTGATTGTGAAAAGCCTGGGAGGAATGCATAAACTGATCAATTTAAAAGGGTTTGGTGGATACAACTCCTACATAGTGTTATGAAACTGTCCCAAATATTTAGGAGGAACTGGGTGTTTATATAGACACCAGAATTATGCTTTCAAACTATGCCAACAACATGCCATTTAACATACAAATGTTCAAAATTAAATTGTTCTGCCTTCAAAAAAAGCCCTACTTGATAGCTTGAGTGTTTCTTATCTTTATTAGCTGGGGTTATGACACATACGTATCAGTGATGTCGCTAAAACATTTTCACTTACACTTTCCCTTGGGGAATGGAGACACTGCATGATTTAGGAAAGTTTTGTTAATCATAAATGAGGTCAACAGCCCAATCTCAAAAGAAAGCACCATTAGTGATATTTTCATGGCTTTCCAAAATCAGCCAGCTGAGTTTTGGCAAGCTTCAACAGGGTGGAGGGAGGAAAGGAGTAGCCAGCTACACTTCCACTAATGGCCTTCTGAACTTGGGATCCTGTGTCTCACAAGTTTTCCAACTGCCCATACAAACAAAAAGATTTTGCTTTTACCACTATTGATAGGAGGGAAGGGACCATCCCACTTTGGGGAACACATTTTTGTTCCTGGGAAAAATGGGGGGGGGGGGGGGGGGGGGCAATTTAAGAAGCCAAATGCTGAAGTAAAAATCCTACTTAACAATGAGGATTTACTGTTACAAGAAATTATCCAGAGTTTGGCCCACCCACGGAAAAATTTGAAATTGCGGGGGGCGGGGGGGGGGGGGGGGATCAAACCACCTTAGGAATGTTTATTTCCTACTTTACTCTAAAAATAGTCAGTAGCTTGCTTAGATTTAAAGCCAAGATACAATGTAGCAACTTAAAGAATTAATATTTATGCCCAGTCGGTGTGGCTCAGTGGTTGAGCATTGATCCATGAACCAGCAGGTCACTGGTCAGGGCACATGCCTGAGTTGCAGGCTCAATCCCCAGTAGGGGAGGTGCAGAAGGCGCTGATTGATGATTCTTTCCCATCATTGATGTTTTTCTCTCTCTCCCTCTCCCTTCCTCGCTCTGAAATCAATAAAAAAACTTTAATATTTTGTGAAATGTTTAATACTAAAAGTCATTCTTTTAATGATACTTTAAAGATTTTTGTAACAAGCAAAATATGCATCAGCAATTTTTGCTTGGTATTTGCCTCATTAAAATTTGTGTTATCTTCCCATCCTTACTTTCTTACCTACAATACAAAAATGAAAGTTATAGGCAAAGATTTATCATTTATTAAAGTCTTAAATGGGATTTAAAACTGCTAGGAGCTAAAAAAAATTTAGTGCATCAACAAAAGCAATTAGATATTAACACATGAAAGAAGAAAAATTTGGCAACTATATAGTATTCTTTTCAGATTTTTAAACATCAAGCTGAATATGAAAACTCATTCTCAAAGTCAAAAATGTTATCCAGTTATGCCGGAAGCCGGTCCATCCTTGCTGCTTGACACAGTCGCTGCAGGAAAGAAACATCTGCACAGCATATGTTTCAAGGGACCTGGCATATATAGCATATTGTTCTTAATATGTTTGCTCTCCTTAGCGCCATGTGTTTTAACCAAGGTCACCTCTCCGAGAAAGGTTGTTTCCCCAGGTGGGGATTTTTCCCTGAGGTTAGGGAGGGGATACAACCCCTTAATTAAGTGCCAGGCGGGTAGTTAAGCTACATAATCTTTACTCCCTGGAATGGAGATAAGAAACGCCCTAACCTTTGTAATAGAAATTGACAGGATTAAAATCGGCTGGTATAAATACGGATGTAACAAGACAATAAACATCAGATCCTCGTCAGTTCCTAACCAGAACTCCGACCAGAACTTTGGCTGGAGATCCTGGCTAGAGGTCCTGACCAGGCTGCTGATCAACTGAAGGCTGTCTTCGTGTCATTCTTTCTTCGCCGACTCCGTCCACACCTTTGGGGACCCCTGGACCCGCTGGGATTGGACCCCAGCACAGTTAAGTTCAATGAAAACAAATGCCTCTAAGAATTTCAACTCCAAGAAAACCAGCATAACAATTTTATCTAAAATGTGAAAATGTATTTTTGGAAATCAGCTGTCTCTTGTCCATTACTTCATATTGAATCACGCTTTTACTTTAACAAACCCAGACCTTATACTGTTTACACTAGTCCCTCCGAAGCCATTGAAGCTCCACCTATCTTTAGGGCAAAAGTCTAGAGCAGCAGTTCTCAACCTGTGGGTCGCGACCCCTTTGGGGGTCGAACGACCCTTTCACAGGGGTCGCCTAAGACCATCAGAAAACACATAATTACATATTGTTTTTGTAATTAATCACTATGCTTTAATTATGTTCAATTTGTAACAATGAAAATACATCCTGCATATCAGATATTTACATTACGATTCATAACAGTAGCAAAATTACAGTTATGAAGTAGCAACAAAAATAATCTTATGGTTGGGGGTCACCACAACATGAGGAACTGTATTAAAGGGTCGCGGCATTAGGAAGGTTGAGAACCACTGGTCTAGAGGGTCCAGATTTATTTTCACATTACCTTTTCTCAAGTTAAAAGACTTTTGGATCCAGCATCCAAGAAGGGACTTATGTTTTAGAAAGAGTAGAAATAAAAAGGAGGGAGCAAGAAGTAGCTGGGAGAGTGCGGGCAGTCTATAGAGCTGCAATTTTACTTCTTTTTCCTCCCCCCCACTTCATGGGAAAGCCTTTGAACAGAGAAAGCAAGAAAAGGACTACAAAATGTCCTATTCTTAGGGGAAACTACATGTAACATGGTTAGTGTTCCAGGTTAGAAACTTGCGTTCTTTTTCTGCACCCAAACAGGATAAGCACTACATTCTATTTCATGTAGGAAACTTTAAAAGCCCATTACCTGCCCTGGCTGGTGTGGCTTGGTTGGTTGAGCATCATCCCATGCATTGAGAGGTTGCCGGTTCAATTCCTGATGAATGTTCTCTCTCTCTCTCCCTTCCTCTCTATAATCAATAAAAACGTATTTAAAAATAATAAAAGCCCATTACCTGCAAAAGGTAAAATATATTTGTGACATAGTTGACATTTCTCAGTAGTTCCCAGGACATGCCTTCAGTGGCATCTGTCTTTGAATTTTGCAAATTATACTGTAATAACTTTTCAAAATGAAAAGTAGCAAATTAAAGTGATTTTATTGTTTCCTAAAAAAAAATAAAGTATTTACATGTACCTTGAATTGGGGGAATACCCTTACTGCTCAGAGGAGGTAAACAAAAATTTGTTACATTACTACTAACTTGAAAGACTACCTTGCCCTAGCCAGTTTTCTCAGTGGTTAGAGCATCAGCTTGCAGACTGAAGGGTCTCAGGTTCAATTCTGGTCTAGGGCACATGCCTTGGTTGCAGGCTCGGTCCACAGCCCCGTGTGGGGGGAACCAGTTGATGTGTCTCTCACATGGATGTTTCTCTCTGAGTACAGTGCCCTTAAAGGTCATAAATCACTTGTGATTTTTTTTGCAGTTTTATAATTTTATTCAACAATCAGCAGTTAATTCTTATCTACATTAACTGTAGATTTTTGAAAGTGGTGACACTTATGTAGATGACCAATGCACAGACCTTGTTTGGTCAATCTTCACACTCGTTACATTTTCTGAACAATGGCACCCAGATACGGTATGGCACATTCCTTATTCCTTTGGCCCAGTTTATCTGGAGTTCTCATCTCCTTCTTGGCAAATTTCCAGATCTGAGTGCCTGAGGGGCACAATTCTTGAAACCCACCCCATGCACATGCTTGTGAATGTTGATAGTATATTCTCTGGTCACTATCACAGTGACAGAACAACCCTTCTCCCACCCTTCTTTGCGGGAGCCATTTTGCCATGCCCACAATGGGAAGTACAAATCACTTTTAACTTGAGTCTCAACCCAAATCCCCACTTCTACCACCATGGCTTTTATTTTCTATGGGGGAAATGGCAGGCAAGGCTGTCAGAGGTCAGCAGTGGAGGCTTGACTCATCACTTTTCTAACTCATCCAAAAAGCACAAACAAGACTACTTTTTAAATCATTTCATTTTCCTCAGACTTATGGATACTGTAGTTAACACTCCCACCACAACCACAACCACCTCAATCCATTTCCTATCCTGCTAACAGCGTAACTATTTCTTAGAGTAGTGGCTTTCAACCCAGACTATATGGAAGAAGCACCTGGGGATTAAATTTTAAAGAGATTAATAGTTGGACCAACCCCTTACCAAATAAACATAAATCTGGGTAAACTTTGCAAGGTGCCAGGTGCAGCCTTGAAACTACTTTCAGCCTTGAAAGTTGGAAGAAATGAATGTCGCTTGAAACTCCCAGAGACTCATGATTAAATTTAAGTTTTTATTCCCCCTCCCTGGCCACTGAGGCTAGAGGAGACTGGCTGAGGGCTCATTCCTTTGTGAAAACTCTTGAAAAATATCTTTCTGGCTGGTGCCATTATTACTTACCAAGAGGAGAAGCAGCCTAGAGCAAAGCCAGAACTCAGAAGCAGGCAGGAAAAGCTATCACCCATGTATCCTTACATCAAATGATGTCTGTAAACAGAACTACACCTCTAATTAGTCACATCATTTTGGTTCATTGGCAATGTAAGAGCTCCAAATTGGAAAACAATACATAGGCATGGTAAATGGTGGAATTTAATCTTTATTTACAGGAGACTGCAAGATGTGCAATTCCACATAGAAGAAACTCACTGAGAGTAGAAGCTTCATACAGTATGTACAGTTTGGAACTGTTCAAGTATAGATTCGTTGTAAAAAGTGCTACAATAACAAACCACATTTAAAAAGAGTTCTTAGTAGAGAAACAGTAAGACGTACTTATACCAAACATAGTACACAACAAACAACTTTATGCCTCAGTTGTACAATCTAAAAGTTAAAGGTCCCAGGAGTGCCATCCTGAACTTGGAATGTATAACCTTCAGAGGTAGTTTCTGGCACAACATTTTGATCTTCCTCTTCCTGGAAACATTAAAATAAATAATTCCCATAAATATGGCATAATAAATAAGTAAATATTCCCATAAATATGGCATAATAAATAAGTAAATATTCCCATAAATATGGCATATCTCTAAGTAGTAGCCTGCCTAGAAGTTTGTATTTACTCTTAAGGTCTTCATCTGCATATTTCACCTTTAACCCTGCACACATTTGAAATAATGGAGGGAGGGTAGGTTGCTGAAACTTGCCAGTTTATTAGTACCTGGGAGGGGAAGGTTCTGAATAGGTTCAGAAATGCTACTATGATAACAGAAAAAGAGAGATTTCTTCTCTACCTATCACTTTAATAGGCAAGGGAAAAACTGCTTATTATGCCCAGAGTATAGCTATGGGGTTGGTTGACTTCTCTACTGACTCTCAAGATAGTTCTAAGACTCCCAAGGCCATTCATTTGAAAGTAAATTGGTGATTTTTTTTTTAAATCTCAAGTTAAAAAGATATCATGACAGGCCCGGCCAGTGTGGCTCAGTGGTTGTGCATCAACCCATAAACCAAGAAGTCACTGGTTCACTTCCTGGTCAGAGTACATGGCGGGTTGGGGGCTCAATCCCCAGTAAGAGGTGTGCAGGAGGCAGCTCATCAATGTTTCTATCTCTCTATCCCTCCCCCTTCTTCTCTATAATCAATAAAAATAATTTTTTTAAAAAGATATCATGCCAAACATTTGAAGAGCAAATATATACATTATGTCCCACTTACACTAATATTTTGTTATATTTAATAAGGATACAGGGTTTATTGAAAAAGTATGACAAAAAAAAAGTCCATGGGCTTGACCTTAAATGTCCCTTTTCCAAGTTCTTAATGTTAACAGGTTACTCACCTCTACAGAAAAATATTTCTCAATCAAGTTTAGTGACGCTTTGTACACCGACTCATTTTCATGGTTTTGTAGAGCTTCAATTTTGTCCAAACCTCCACATTCTTCAATCATTATACTCAGTTTCTCAGTTTCACCTAGTTTCTCAGCAGCCTAAAAAAATTCCAATCTATGTTTGAGTGCTAATATATTATCAGACAGAAATAAACACTTGACACTTCCTTCAACAACCCTACAAGACAAACACTATCTCCATTGTACATTTTTTAAAAATTTAAGGTGATCAGATCTGTACTTGCTCTCAGCAACTACTTCTATAGCATTGAGCTACAGAGTTTTGAATAATTCTCAACCTT
Source organism: Myotis lucifugus (assembly GCF_000147115.1). Taxonomy (NCBI): domain Eukaryota; kingdom Metazoa; phylum Chordata; class Mammalia; order Chiroptera; family Vespertilionidae; genus Myotis; species Myotis lucifugus. The sequence goes on along the minus strand of NW_005871148.1, from coordinate 3,918,528 downwards.
TTCTGTTCATCACCACCTGGGCAACTTTAAAAATGACACTATATTTAGGTTCAACTGGTCTGTAATGGAAACAGAAAATTTCTGTTTTGTAAGAGCACCCCAGATAATCCCATAGTGTGGTCAAGGTGGAGAACCAGCCCGGCCGGTGTAGCTCAGTGGTTGAGCACTGACCCATGAACCAGGAAGTCATGGTTCCCTTCCTGGTCAGGGAACATTCACAGGTTGCAGGCTTGATCCCCAGTAAGGGGGGGGGTGGGGGGGGGGCCCCAGGAGGCAACAAATTAATGAGTCTCTCTCATTGATGCTTTTCTCTCCTCCCTTCTTCTCTCTAAAATCAATAAAAATATCATTTAGATAAATAAATAGCCCTAGCTGGTTTGGCTCAGTGGATGGAGCATCGGCCTGCAGATTGAGGGGTCTTGGGCTCAATTCTAGTCAAGGGCATGTACCACAGTTGCAGGTTCAATCCCTGGGCTGGTCTGGGTGTGTGTGAGAGGCAACCTAGTCAATGTACTTCTTTCACATCAATGTTTCTGTCTCTCCCCCTCCCTTCCACTCTCTAAAAATCAATGGAAAAATATCCTCAGGTGAGGATTAACAAAAAAAATTAAACAGTAAGCCAATTATCATCAAACCCAAACACAAATGATATCTTCATAAGACTTACCTGAAATATATTTGAAATGGCATCCAGAATAACCAGAATAATTTTGGTATCTTTCGCAGTTAAGAGGTTCATCAGTGGTTCTATTATGCCACAATGAACGAGGTATACAATTTGTTCAACTGTTCCACCACTTGTATAGTTGGTCACAGCCCATACAGCTTCCTTTTGTGTCTTAAAGTCTGCCTAATAAACATAAGGAAACAAGTTTATTTCAGAATGGTTGTAAAAAGAAGATTCTAAAAGTACTGTTTTAGAAAAAGTGACTATTGAACCTTAAATGAAAGAGATTACTGGCCATTTTAGCAAAGGACTGTAAGTAGAAGCTAACATCAGTACATCAAGAATCCTATCAAGCACAGCTTTTCCAATTGCCTGTCCATAAACACTAACAATCCTTTGATTAAGGCCTAAGACTCCATTACCTTAGAAAGAACAACAATGAGGAATGGGACTAATCCATGATTCACAACTTGCTGTATCTGGTCCTGGCGGCCAGCTGTGATGTTTGACATTGTCCATGTAGCTTCCTTCTGAATATTAGTTTTGGAGTTCATTAGTAGGCTGGGAAAGATGGCAAGTGCTCCTGCATCTATTACAACCTGCGTCTGTTCATCTGTCCCAGTGACAATATTTCCTATGGCTCTTAGCGCAGGAGTCTAAAATGGGGGGGAAAAAAGTTATGCTGACAGTTATCTTTTATTTTCTCCAATATTGCTCAAAAACACTATACCCCAAAAGTTTTTTTTTAATTTTTTAAAATATATTTTATTAATTTTTTACAGAGAGGAAGGGAGAGGAATAGAGAGTCAGAAACATCGATGAGAGATTAACCTCGATCAGCTGCCTCCTGCAGAGCCCCTACTGGGGATGTGCCCACAACCAAGGTACATGCCCTTAACTGGAATCGAACCTGGGACCCTTCAGTCCACAGGCTGACGCTCTATCCACTGAACCAAACCAGTCAGGGCTACCCCAAAAGTTTTGACAATAGGCTTATCATGGCCTAAAAAGGCAATGTCAACATTAGTATCAACTGATTATGTTCCTTATATTTTATGTTCTCATCTGAAAGTTAGTAACTTACCACAATTGGCAATTCAGTAGCTCCTAGGAGCTTCACAAGTTGGGGCACAACTCCTGTTTTCACAACCATTTCAATCCGTTCATTTGGACCATCAGTAAGGTAGGAAATGGCCCAGCAGCTATCTGCTAATACTTCTGGATCATCATGATGCAGGAGACGAACTAAAGTAGGAAGAATCTGCTCAACAGCATCTAATGGGGGTACAGGATTCTTGTTGCGACAAAGGTTTGAAAGTGTCCAGGTCAGATTACGTAAGTAACCACACTGCAGGAAAAGAAAAATGCAATGAAAAGTCCTGTTTTCTGAGGTGGTGGGAAAATTAGAATCAACAAGTGAGTAACTTACTGCTAAAGATGACATATCAGGAACTGCAAGAAGAGCCAACAGTGGGTCAACTGCACCATACTTGATAACCAAGTCTCGGAAAACTGAACCATCACCTGAAAAAAGGGCAAAGTTAATCCTATCTACTTTTCTAGTACCATCAATGGTCAGTGAGTGACTCAGTGCACCAATTTCTTAACATAAAGACAATACTCTCAGAAATTCCCTAACTTACTTAGATGCCACTTTCACACCTAATAACCACTGAAAGAAAGCAAGTTCAAAACACAAAGGTCACTTACTTATACCAAGCACTTACCCCAACCTCAGCATGATTAGAGACATTCTGTCAAAAGAACTTAAAATGCCAAGTACCTGCAATATTTCCTAGAGCCCATACGGCTTGTTCACTGATGTGAGCGTGGGGAGATGCCAACAGAGAAATGAATGCTGGAATAGCACCTCCATCTACTACAGCCTTGGTCTGTTCCGAAGTCCCAGAAGCAATGTTAGTGAGGGCCCAAGCAGATTCAAACTGGATGGGACTACAATCAGTTCTGCCCAAGAAGGACACAAATTTTGGGATCAAACCAGCCCGGATTATGTTGTCTATGGGTGGCTGTTTTTCCCTAGAAAGCAGTTTCCTATGGGTGAACAAAAAGATAAACAAAAGTTGAAGGTGATTAACAAATGAAGTTTGTGTAAAAAGCGATTAAAAATGCAATTCAAGGATTTAGAACTTTAGACAGCCTTTTACAGTGAAGCACTAAATGCTCAGATATCCTGGATTGTAAAAGGAGCTAAACAGATTGGCTGCAGGGTACTGCCATATGTGGTGTCTTTACTACCTTTTTTCCAAAATAAAAATATTACCAGTAGCGTAGGTCACCCTCCTCTACATCCCTGCAGAAATCTACTTTAGATCTTGTCAGTTTTTTTTAATCTCTCATTGTTCTTTTAATTTGTATTTCTCTGACCAAGTAAGGTTAAACATCTTTTCCATGCTTGTCATTTAGATTTCTGCAGTCAAGCTCCAGAAATTATTAATCCTTTCTGTGATGGGTGTCACAAATATCTGTGTATGAGAGATAAGTCTAAGTATACGAATTTTCTAAATGGGTGTGCCAATCAAAAACTTTGTAATTTTCTTTAAAAGTACACCAAAGTTGCCCTAGCTGGTTTGGCTCAGTGGATAGAGTGTCAGCTTGCCTGCAGACTGAAGGGTCCCAGGTTCGATTCTGGTCAAGGGATGCCCGGGTTTTGGGCTCCATCCCCAGTTGGGGGCATGCAGGAGACAGCCGATCAATGATTCTCTCTCATCATAGATGTTTCTATCTCTCTCTCTCCCCCTTCCTCTTTTAAATCAATAAAAAATACATATTTTTTTAATTTAAATTCTTTGTTTAAAGTATGTCTCCTTTTCCCCCATTGACCTCTCCCCAGCCACTCCCACCCCCCAGCACATGCCCTCAACCCCCTACTGTCTGTCCATTGGTTATGCTTATATGCATGCTTAACCATTCATCATCCACACCATCTATCTATCTTTTTCCCACCAAAACAAACAAAAATCTAAAAAAGCTAATTTCTAGGGTTACCCATGCTACAACAGACAACACTTACCTTGCAGCCTGAGTAGCTTGGAGCTGGCTTTCCAAATTGTTGCTATTTATGCCTTTGACAATGTCCTCAACAGACCAATTTACAGTGCCCTACAAAAGCAGTGGAATTTTGCAAATTATCATTTTTTAGATTAGATAAAAATAAAATCCCTTATTTGCCATTTTTTGGTTTATAGTCGGTTACTAAGTGTTCATTAGCCCTACATTTGTTTGCCTGTTAATTAAATATCAATTATATAGAACAGTCTCAAACAAGTACAAAAAATAGAGACTTAAAAAAAAAAAAAAAGGTAGGAATAGACCAGAAAGTAGCTCTGGACACACTTTCAGTTGGTACTGGAATGAGCCAGGTTAAGTTACTGAGCTGGCAGCTGTAAATGCAGGGAAACTTACTAGTAAAAGAGATCGGAGCTAAACACCTTGCAATCAACTTGAGTAGATTATGGAGAGTGGGTAGGAAAGAACGAATTCAGAGCAGGGGGAAAAAAATCTTCAGATTTTATAGCTAAAACCGTAACACTAGCAATGTTTTTAAAGACTGAAGTCCCATATTGGCTCTCTGGCTTTACCATAATTCATAAGCTAAAATATATTTACCTGGTTGTTGCGGTTTTCCTGCAGTGGAGACGTAGCATCATCGGGAAAGGAGCTCACATTTCTCCTTTTCAGCATCTGGTCATCCTTCTTAGCTTTCCTCAGCTCCACATTAACTTCTATTCGGCGCCGCCTCATTTCCTTGGAAAAAGAGAACATGTCATTTCACCCATCATTTCGGGTTTTGTTGCAAAATGAGGGCTTTCTTATTATTTCCAAATTCCCTCAGAGTTTTGATCCCTTCCCAATTATCTTCCCATTTTAAAAATACCATGTGATGGGGAGGATGAGGGGACAATGGGGGGATAAAGACACATTTGTAATACCTTAATAAAAAACATTTTTTAAAAATACCACGTGAAAGCAACAGAAGGTACTCACTGTACTGTCTTTCCCCTTGTTCTTGAATCTGTTAAGGCGGGCAGCTGGCGAATTAGCATTCTCGTTGGTGGACATGGTTATGAGACAAAGGGAGAAGCTCTAAGACGGGGGGGGAGAGAAAAAGAATTTCCCTTTTTTATCATTTTGCTTTGTCAGTAAGAGTGTTGATGGCTACTTCACATTCTTTTTTTCATACCAATTCTTCAAAATCTTGCGTGTCCTGTAAGCTTACAGCACAGCTCAAGGCTCGGACTTGCCACAGGCATTTGGTAACTCCCCCACGGGACAGTGCAGCTCTAGACTCTGCCACATGCAGTCCCCAGATAGAGAACTGAAGACAAAAAAACGGCGCCTACAGTTAAAATCTATGTCCCAGGTGCAATATCCAGAGCCTCTGGTCTTTTAATGGCCAAAATAGGCACATTCTTCACATTGAGAAATGAAAGAGAAAGTTGGTTCATTTTTTGCGTTGTCTCCCATAACTCCTGTCAACCCTGAAATTCTCCGAGCAGCTCTGCATCTTCAACATCCCGATAACATGTTCCTTTCTAGGAATTTCGAGGGAATGCCCTCCATTAGGCTCCTATTAGCTGACATCATTCAGACGCGGATACTTACGAGCGCTCTCCACACGATGACAAAATTTACTTGAGTCTTTCCGACGGATTTTTATTCCATTACGTTAGTTCACAAAACTGACACAGCCAACCCAAAGCCTACGTTTTGAGAGAGAGTTCCAATGGCCACCTCCACCTCCAGTCCCTTCCCCTGCCCCCCCCCCCCCATCACACACCCCGGAATATGCAGCGGCCCCCGGGTCCCTCCGGGACTTTGGCCCGTAAGCCTCGCTCTGATTCTGCGAGTCGCGAACCGCAAAGGCTCCCGCTGAGGTTGTCCCGGGCCCAAAGCCCGCGGACTCGCCTCGCACGAACAGCCTCCTCGTCAACGAACGACGCCCAGGAGGCCTGGTCATCGAAGGAGGCCGAAGCCAGGCCAGGCGTGTCCCCGGGGCCTCCCCTCCCGCCACCCGTCAGCAGAGCGCGGCCCGCGGTCCCGCCGGTACCGCTCCGGCGGGGCTGGGGCCTGAGTTCTTACCCACAAGCCGCTCAGGCTTTCACAGGAGACCGTGAGCGGAGGACGGGCTGCGGTTCGGTTGCTCCGAGAACGTCTACGGCGGCTCAGCTCTCAGACGGTGTGGCTCGCGCAGCCGGCCGGCGCGATTTAAATTTCCCGGCGGCTCCGCATTCTGATTGGCTGGTTCGAGCCGATGATGAGCGTCTATTGGTGGATTTGAAAAACACGTTGGGGGCGGGGAGTTATCGGGCCTAGCCGCAGAGAGCACAGCATCGCGAGATGAGGGAGCGGACTGGCGATCCCAGAATACCTCGCAGCTCGGAGGGTAGAGACTCCAAAGCCGGGCAGGGAGCGCCGGAAGGGCAGGTTCTCAGCCCGGTCTGCGCCTGCGACCCGGGCCTTTGGCAAAGGAATTGCGCGTTCTTGTGAAGTCGATGGTCCTTTCCCCCCAGGCTGCCTTAATCAAGTAATACGAATGATTCCCAAAAGTCATTCTCTTTAAACTTATTGATATAGAAATATATTGCTGCCCTAACCGGTTTGGCTCAGTGGGTAGAGCATTGGCCTGCGGACTGAAGGGTCCCAGGTTCGATTCCGGTCAAGGGCATGTACCTTGGCTTGTGGGCACGTCCCCGGTGCGGGGTGTGCAGGAGGCAGCTGATCGATGTGATGTTTCTCGCTCATTGATGTTTCTGGCTCTCTATCCCTCTCCCTTCCTCTCTGTAAAAAATTAATAAAATATATTAAATATACATACATATATATATATATATATATATATATATATATATATAAATATATATATATATATTCTATGCACAGTTCACCAGAGGAACTTGGCAGGCGTTTCTGGCCATTCTGGAGCGGAGGGACAAGGCAGATAGGTGCGACAGGTTTCCTTTTAACTTGCATCATACTGTTACAGGCACCTCTCACCGACACTAAATCGGATCCAGCAATATAGTCAAAAGATCATACACCATGACTAAGTGGGATTTATTCCAGGGTGTGTATGTGTTCCCCACGTCCCGCGTGGTTCAGGGTTTTCAGGATCTGGAAGAGGACCCACACACAAACGAAAGAGAAGAGACAAGAGATAATTTGGAAATATTGGGGGGCCAGACGGGCAAGTCCAACTCAAGGGTAAGGACTTCCACCGGTGCCCAGGCCTCGCCAGCCTTTTATTCAATTTTGATTACACATAAAGCCCTTAGGCAGGCAATTTTGGTAGCAGACAGACTATCTTAAAGGTCAGTAAATATTAGGATTTACTCAGACTATTTGATCAGGAAATAGCTTGAGCCCCCATTGTCAGGACTAGACAATTGGTGCATAACTCAGGCCCTTGCCATGGGTTCAAGGTTCACCAGTGTTCCAGGATCCTTGTTTGCACTTCTCTGCTAGTGAAGACAATGGGCAGCCTCCTGCACAGGGATGCAAGGCTGGTACAATATTCGCAAATCAATAAACGTGATACATCTAAACAAACTGAAAGACAAAAATCACATGATCATATCCAGAGACCCAGAAAAAGCATTCGACAGAATCCAACACCCCTTTTTGATAAAAGTCTCAACAAAGTGGGAATAGAGGGATCATACCTCAACATAATCAGGACTATATATGACAAATCTACAGCCAACATCATACTAAATGGGCAAAAACTAAAACCATTTCCCCCAAGAACAAGAAAAAACAGGGACGTCTGCTTTCACCACTCTTATTCAACATAGTACTGGAAGTCCTAGCCACAGTGATCAGACAAGAAGAAATGAGAGGTATCCAAATTGGAAAGGAAGAAGTAAAACTCTCATTATTCACAGATGACATAATATTGTACATAGAAACCCCTAAAGACTCCATCAAAAACTACTAGATTTAGTAAATGAATTTGGCAATATAGCAGGATACAAAACCAACACCCAAAAATCTATGGCTTTTTTATACACCAATAATGAATTCTCAGAAAGACAAACTAAACAAACAATCCCATTAATCATTGCAACAAAAAAATTAAGATAGTTAGGAATAAACTTAACCAAGGAGGTAAAAAACTTATACTTGGAAAACTACAGGACGTTGAAAAAAGAGATAGAAGAAGATATAAACAAGTGGAAGAATATACTGTGTTCATGGGACGGGTAGAATCAACATCATTAAAATGTCCATACTTACCCAAGGCAATCTACAGATTCAATGCAATCCCTACTAAAATACCAACAGCATATTTCACAGATCTAGAACAAATACTCCAAAAATTTGTACAGAACCAAAAAAGACCCCAAATTGCTGCAGCAATCTTGAGAAAGAAGAATAAAGTTGGAGGAATCACAATACCAAATATCAAGTTATGCTACAAAGCCACCATAACCAGCCTGGTACTGGCACAACAACAGGCATATAGATCAATGAAACAAAACTGAGACCTCAGAAATTGAACCAAGCCTTGATGCTCAGTTAATATTTGACAAAGGAGGCAAGAACATACAATGGAGTCAAGACAGTCTCTTCAATAAATGGTTTTAGGAAAATTGAGCAGTTACATGCAAAAAAATGAAACTAGACCACCATACACAAGAATAAAAATCAACATGGATGAAAGACTTAAATATAAGTCATGAAACCATAAAACTACTAGAAGAAACCACAGGCAGCAAAATCTCAGACATCTCTTGTAGCAATATGTTTACAGATACATCTAGGGCAAAGGAAACGAAGGAGAAAATAAATAGGACTACATCAAAATAAAAAGCTTCTGCACAGCAAAAGAAACCATCAACAAAACAAAAAGGGAAGCCCACTGTATGGGAGAACATATTTGGCAATGATACATCTAATAAAGGGTTAATATCCAAAATATATAAGGAACTCATACAACTTAACGAAAGGAAGACAAATCCAATTTAAAAATGGGCAAAGGACCTATATAGACACTTCTCCAAAGTGGACATACAGATGGCCAAGAAATTTATGAAAAAATGCTCAAAGTCACTGATCATCAGAGAGATGCAAATTAAAATGACAATGAGGTAACACCTCACACCTGTCAAAATGGCTACTATAAACAAATCAACAGACAAGTGCTGGCGAGGATGTGGAGAAAAGGGAACCCTAGTACATTGCTGGTAGGAATGCAGACTGGTGCAGCCATATGGAAAACAGTATGGAGTTTCCTCAAAAAATTAAATATGGAACTGCCATTTCACCCAGTGATCCCACTTCTAGGAATATATCCTAAGAAACGGGAAACACCAATCAGAAAGAATGTATGTACCCCTATGTTCATAGCAGCACAATTTACAATAGCTAAGATCTGAAAACAGCTCAGGTGCCCCTCAGGAGATGAGTGGATAAAAAAGCTGTGGTACATTTACACCATGGAATATTATGCAGCAGTAAAAAAGAAGTATCTCTTACCCTTTGAGACAGCATGGAGGGACCTGGAGAGTATTATGCTAAGCGAAATAAACGAGTCAGAGAAAAACAAGTATCACATGATCTCACTCATATATGGAATCTAATGAACAAAATAAACTGTTGAACAAAAGACAGAAGCATGGAACAGACTGTCGAACCTCAGCCAGAAGGTGGGGATGAGTGTACTCAAGGGTGGAGATTTAATTCAATTATACATTCTTATAGCATTATCAAGGACATTCTTAAGTGAAGCTGACTCCCCCCCAAACACACACTTCCAGTGCATGAAAGTGAAAATACCATTTGGTGCCACTGTCTTAATTCATAAGGTGACAGTTTTACCCACCATCACTTCTGCACCATCAGTGCTGGATGATTCGTTCATTATTATTCACTAATAGTGTCTTAGTTTCCATGAAAAGCATTTCCTGGATGGCTCATGACCCACAGATCAAACAGTGACACACAGACAAGATTTGAACTCACCAAAACTTTAAATAGTGCTTAACTCTGAATGGTAGGATTAGTCATTTTCTTTTTTTTTCTTTTTTTCTTTCGTTTGGCTTATCCATGTTTTATAGTTTTACAATGTATTATGTGTCCAAGAAGAAAATGCAATTGTGTTGTTCTGTAGTTTGGTGGTAATTTTGATGTGGCTGTGGGAGGATGCGAGTACCACATTTACCTACCCTGCCGTCGGGACGAGAAACCTCTCCATTTTCCCTTTCATCCGGAAGGAAGGAGGAGAAAAATAAATGTAGATAAGTGGGGTAGCAGGGCAGATTTAAAGGAAAGACTGTTTGCCCTGGAATCCCCCAACAGTCCACAGCACATAGTAGTTTATTAAGTTAACGTTCCTTGAATAAACGCAGGAAAGAAGGAGAAAGAAGGGCCTGCGAGGGATGGGAAGGTTGCGGTGGGGTGCGGGTTCTTCACACCAAGTGGCAGAGAAAGGTCCAGGGGAACTTTGTAAAATGCAGACGCCAGGTCCTGCCCAAGTCAACAGAATTAAAGTTGGGGGGGCGGGGCACAGCCGGTGGAATTTTGCTTAAAGTTCCCCAAGTGCGAGTAATGTGCACCCAGGGAAAAGAACCTCTCCAAACCCAGCAGACAGGGAGCGACCCGGGCATGGAGACCCACGCGCAGGCGCTCCAGGATTGGCCCCAAGTCTAGGCCCAGGGCGCACAAGGGCGCAGGCGCGCGCGCTGCCGCCGTTGGGGCGGCTTCTAACACTCACACCGCCCTACGCAAGGCCGCGGAGCGCAGGGGCGGGGCGTGATGATGGCATCGCGTAAGAGGGCGTTGTGAGGGAGCTGTTTGTGTGGTGACCCAGTGGCCTAATGGATAAGGCATCAGCCTCCGGAGCTGGGGATTGTGGGTTCGAGTCCCATCTGGGTCGTACAGAACTTTATTTTGGCGGAAGGAAAAAGGCGATGTACTGAAATCAGTAAAAATAGATTCTGAAATATGGTTACCAGTATTTCGATCGCTGCAGCGATCTCTGGGAGGGTTGTCTTGACAAATCAGGAAACGCATCTCCGTGTTTTAAAGACATTGCAATTGAGGATTTGTAAGTGAAAGCCAAGGAGTGATCCAAAAGTGGGGGTTTTCATCTTGCTTAACTTTTCTAAAAGAAAAAAGCCGTCTGGACAGATGGCTCCACTCCTTTTTCTGTCTGCCTTTTCAAGGTGAGCTTCACCATGGGCAGCCACACACGCAAAACTTTCTCCTCATCCTTGTCCCAAGGGGTATGTGAGCAGATCCAACTGTGCTGGCTCCAAACATTTATTTCAAGTGCTAAGTTGAGTTCATAGAAAAGCAATTGTGCTGTTACAACACACAAATATAATAGGCGTAATTTATGGTTTCTGTCTCTAAACTATTACGAACAATAAATTGTAGTTAAAACGTATGGGTTTGGGATTGAGGGATGTCTCTGTGTCTATGTTTTATTTGCAAATTTGTGTGATGAAAGAAAATCAGAATTTAAGCTTTTCAGGCCGGGTCAGTTGACTAGCTTGAAAAAGTTTAAACTCTTCTTGCAGAACTTGTACAGGAAGACTATCACTGAGTTAACTGCTACTCTTGAAAAACTACTAAACACTAAATGCAATGTAGTATCCGGAATTTGAGCCTGAAACAGAAAAAGGACATTAATGGAAAAACTAGTGGAATCAGAACACAGTCTAGAGTTTGGTTACCAGTAATGTACTAGAGTTGATGTCTTAGTTGTGACAGATGTGCATGGTACATTTCAGCTGTTTGCTGTTTTATTTCAGTTGTACTTCCTTCCTTTGTATGTTGACTGGAGTAAAGGTGACCACCATGCCAAGTGAGAACACCAGTCTCCACTTGGCCACAGGGACAGTAGCAACACCACCAGTTTTGCAGACAGACATCCTGGAGAGGCAGACACAAGGTCTTATCCAGTTGGATGAGTTGCTGGCAGGATGCAATCAGAGCTTCAAGCAACGTGGTTCTGCTGGCATCGACATCTTTACAGGTGAGTTCCCATGCCTGCAACCAAGGCATGTTAGCACTTGACGCCAGCATGTGGTCACCATCCCAACCAGGAACTGGCGTAAATGTCAGTGTGTCAGGGGAGCCAGTTTTATGTGGGTGCTGACTTCCTTAACATTTTTCTTATATCTCTTCTGGCTGTAGGGCAGCTCAGTGGAATCCATTTTGTTGACACCAAAGGGAAGAGTAGGTCCAAGATGCTTTCAAACATAATTCTGGGGATGCTCAAGGTAAGTGGGGATCCTTGCTGAGTTTAGGGCCCAATCCTGGAAGCCCAACATCACCAAGGGAGCAGGCTGGCACATGAGGAGACAAACGCTGGCAGGGCCCCAAAACGTTGGAATTCATGCTATAGTGTATAGGCTAGTGTTTGTCCCCAGTAGCAATATATGACTACAGCCCCAATTATTTGGAGAAACTCATTTTCCCCACAGGAAGATATATTATACCTATAATCAAAGATAGAATCCTTGATAAATGAAAGAATATGGCAAAATTCAGATATTTGAAGTTTTTGCATAAATTTCTCCTTTCCATTTTGACTGACCCAGATAAATATCATGTGTTTACTAGAATCGTGCTTTGTTTTTAATTATAGGCTATTCTACTTTTCGGTTAAAAAATGACTATCAACGTGTAATATTCATGCAGAAAAGTCACATTTCATGTGTGCAGTTCAGTTATGTTCAAAACTCTGCACACTTGGAGAGCCGGCACCCAGGTCAAGAAATGGGGCATTGATCACTGCAGAAGCCCCCCTTGAGTTCCCTCCATCACTACCTCCTCCCAGGGTGACCAGGAGCCTTATTTCTATTGTTTAATTTTGCTGGTTTTTATACTGTATTCACTTTGGAATTTTTAAATCTTGGATACATAGAAATATTTATTAGTATTTAATTAGTTCAAATGTTCAAAACTCATTTTAGAATTTCAGAAAATACACCAGAATTAATATTAAAATGCAATCTATTGTATTAACATTCAGAATTGTCATACTTCACGTTTTACCGGGTTGCAGTATTCAACATGCAGTAAAGTTGCCATTTTTCTCCATTCCTCTTGGAAATCACATAAAAGCAACAAGGGGGATGAGTGGCAGAAGCACAAACACCATCCGTGAAACCAGGAGATATCTGAAACTCTTCCAATAAAAGGGGAAAGCTACTAAAAGCAATGAGGAACAATGGAAGAAGATGCTCTAGCCTCGGATCTTAGGAAAGGCCAGCAGAGGGCGCTTCTCCAAAGCGAAGGTCAGATTCCGAGAGGTAACAATAATCCCTTGTTTGCAAGGACAAGACTGCGTGTGTGGACAGCGCCTCCTCCTCACAGGGGCAGACCCGTGTTCTGGCTATGGATTTGCTTTCCTCGCTTGCAAGGCTTCTGCTAGCATCACCACTCCTGGATTGAGCCATTGCCAGATTGCACGTCGAGCCTGGCCCCTCCCACTATATCCTTAATGATTCACTGGGAGAATGTTTTCCTTTCCTTACCAGTGATCTGGGACTCAGTAGTTTCAGAGGTCCTAGAGCCCAAGGGAGAAATATTTAAACTAGGACACACTGTCATGGTTCCATTCATGGGAAGCTGAGGCTGCCCGTTGACCATGGGACTCTTCATGGTGCTGAATCAATAGACAGAGAAGGGTCATGGTTTATATCACCCCAAAATCTATATGTTGAAGCCCCAACCCAAATTTTTTAAAATGTATTTTTATTGATTTCAGAGAGCAAGGGAGAAGGAGAGATTGAAACATCAATGATGAGAGAGAATCGTTGATTGGCTGCCCCCTGCACACACACCCCCCCCCCGCATGTGCCCTTGACCGAAATTGAAACCGGGACCCTTCAGTCCGAGGCTCTATCCACTATCCACTGAGCCAAACCGGTTTCGGCTAAATCTTATAGTGTTAGGAGGTGAGCCTTTGGGACTAATTAGGTTTAGATGGGGTCATGATGATAGAGGCCCCAATTTGGGATTACTGTTCTTATGTTTCTTACTAGAGGCCCAGTGCACGAATTCGTACACTGGTGGGGTCCCTCAGCCTGGCCTGTACCCTCTGGCAATCCGGACCCCTCAGGGGATGTCAGATAGCTGGTTTCAGCCCAATCCCCATGGGCCCGATCCAGACAGGAGGGAGCCCATTCCCCACTGGCCCAATCAAGACAGGAGGGAGCACGATCCTGTGCATTGTGTCTGTCCCCTGGTGGTCAGTGCCTGTCATAGCAACTGGTTGACTGGTGGTCTCTTAGGCTTTTATATATAAAGATATTAAGGGGAAGAGTCCCATTTTCTCTTCCTCCCTTCCCTTCTCTGCCATGTGAGGACAGAGCAAGGAGGCAGCCATCTGTGAGCCAGGAAGGGCGTACTGGCACCCTGTTCTCAGATGGCCAGCCTGGGGAATAAAGATCTGTTGTTTAAGCCACCCAGCCTATGGTACGTTGTTACAGCAGCCCCAACCCCAGCCAAGATGGCGTGGTCAATGTGATTACCCAGGGGAAAATGGCTCTGCTACTCAATGGAGGAATGAGGCAAAGTCTGGAACCCAAGGATTCATGGGGGGCACATCTTAATGTGCCCTAGTCCCAAAGAGCTGGTTAATAGGAATCCAGCACAGCAACCCAACAAAGACAAAACCACCAGGAACGCAGGTCCTGCAGGAGTAAACGTGTGGGTCTTCCTACCAGGCAGAGAGCACTGGATCACAGCTGTATCACCTTGGGCAAGCTACTTAACCTTTCTGTGCCTCAGTTACTCATCTGTAAAATAATATATTGAGCTATGAGTACATACTGTGTTTATATTGAATGTTTACAAATTTGGAATTAGAATTTTCTTTAAAACCCTCAAAATTAACTTATAAGATTATTTTCCGCCAAAACCAGTTTGGCTCAGTGGATAGAGCGTCGGCCTGCGGACTGAGGGGTCCCGGGTTCGATTCCAGTCAGGGGCATGTGCCTGGGTTGCGGGCACATCCCCCGTGGGGGATGTGCAGGAGGCAGCTGGTCGATGTTTCTCTCCCATCGATGTTTCTGACTGTCTATCTCTCTCCCTTCCTCTCTGTAAAAAATCAATAAAATATATTTAAAAAAAAAAAAAGAATTCTCAATCAACTTTTACGAAAAAAAAAAAAAAGATTATTTTCCAATAGTAGTTGGTTTAGTCACAATAGGAAAAAACATCCAAGAGAATGGTAGAAACCTCAAGTTGAGCATAATGATAACCTCTGGGAAGAATAGGAAAATGCATTAGGAAGGGGCATAAGGGGCCTTCAACTGTGTATTAGTTACTTATTGCTGCAAACAACAAATTACACTAAAATTTAGCAGCTTAAAACAATAAACATCTAATAATCACACTTTCTGTGGCCCAGGAATCTGAGAGTAGCTAAGCTGGGTGGTTCTGCTCAGGTCTCTTAGGAAGTTTCAGTCAAGCTGTGGGCGAGGGCTGCAGTCTTATCTGAAGGCTCAACTGGAAAGGATCTGCTTTCAAGCTCACTTACTGGTTGTTGGAAGGTCTCAATTTTTTAAAAAAGTTAAAATTTGACAAAAACTGGGTCATACTTAAACAAGTATTCATTATATTATTCTCAATCATTTTCTGAATGTATGTAATCTTTTGTAATAAAAATATCTTCCCTGATTGCCAGATGGGAGGGGCGTTGGGAGGCTTAGTGAAAAAGGTGAAGGAATTAACAAGTACACATTGGCAGTTACAAAATAGTCATAGGGATGTAAAGTACAGCATAAGGAATATAGTCAATAATATTGTGGTAATTTTGTATGGAGCCAGGTGGGTACTAGACTTATTGGGGTGATCACTTCATGTTATATAAATGCCTAACACTGTTGTACACCTGAAACTAATATAATATTGAATGCCAACTGTAATTGAAAAATAACAAATGTTAAAAAATAAAAATACCTTCTCCTTAAAAATGCTTGGAGGAAGAGTATACCTCAAATTACCATGACAAAGAACTGTGAAGACAGTATCAAGAAACAGTTAGGCATTCTCACAAAAGTACAAAAGAAATGGTCCTGTGAATCAGGAAACTTCAGAAGTGAGTAGACTCAGATGAAAGAACAATAGGAAGAATCAAAATAGGAGTTAACTAATAACAATTCCTTAGCATTAAGTCCTTATTGGAAGGAACCAAGGCAGAGTTGATACTACTGCAAATGAAATCAGTGACATAATGTACAAATTCAAGAACCTCTCCTAGAATGAAAAGGAAAAAGAGATAAAAATGATTAGAGAAAAGACACAATATATAAAAGACACAATCCAAGCCCTAACCGGTTTGGCTCAGTGGATAGAGCGTCGGCCTGCGGACTGAAGGGTCCCAGGTTCGATTCTGGCCAAGGGCATGTACCTTGATTGCGGGCACATCCCCAGTGGGGAGTGTGCAGGAGGCAGCTGATCGATGTTTCTAACTCTCTATCCCTCTCCCTTCATCTCTGTAAAAAATCAATAAAATATATTTTTAAAAAAATAAAAGACACAATCCGATAATCAATGTTAAGAAAGTCACAGTAGAATAGAAATATTTCTCAGATTCCTAAGGTAAAAATGATGTGGGTGTACAGATAAATATAGCTCAATGTACTTAAGCAAATCAAATCTTTAGTCACTTTGAAAATGGAACATTTGAGGTGTTTTCTACTAATGAGAAATACCACTAAACAAAGATGATGACTATGACATTATTCAACAAAGTTTGGAAAGTTCTCATCGATGCAATAAAAAGTTAAATAAATATTTCAGAGGAAGAGGCAAAATATCATTATTTATAGAGTATATGGTTTTTTACTGGGAAAACCCAAGGGAATCAATTGAAAATAGTTTGGACTATTTTTGGATATGCACAAATTGGGGTATAAACAGTAAGTACAGATATACACACAAATCCATCCTTTTTCTATATACCTAGAAAAACCAGTTAGAAAATATAAAGGAAAAAAAGATCTTCCTAAATTGCATTAAAAATATAGAATACCCAGGAAATACATTTAACAAGAAAAGTGTAGAGCTTAGATGAAGAAGATGATAATATTCTGACAGAGGGAAAAGAAGATTCGAAGAAATGTAGATATTCTATTTTCATGGACAGAAAGACAATACAGAAAAGCTGTCAAATCCTTTACAAGTTAATCCATACATGTAATGCAAATTCAATAAAACCAACAGGATTCTTACATTTTTTAAAAAAATATATTTTTATTGATTTTTTACAGAGAGGAAGGGAGAGGGATAGAGAGTTAGAAACATCGATCAGCTGCCTCCTGCACACTCCCTACTGGGGATGTGCCGGTAACCAAGGTATGTGCCCTTGACTGGAATCGAATCTTTGACCCTTCAGTCCGCAGGCTGATGCTCTATCCCAGTGGTTCTCAACCTTCCTAATGCTGCGACCCTTTAATACAGTTCCTCATGTTGTGGTGACCCCCAATTTCATTGTTACAAATTGAACATAATTAAAGCATAGTGATTAATCACAAAATAATATGTAATTATATGTGTTTTCCGATGGTCTTAGGCGACCCCTGTGAAAGGGTCGTTTGACCCCCAAAAGGGTCGTGACCCACAGGTTGAGAACCGCTGCTCTATCTATCCACTGAGCCAAACTGGTTAGGGCCAGGATTCTTAAATTTAGCAGAATAATTCTAAAGTTAACTTGAAAGAAAAGCAAACACTATCATATAGAAAACAAATTTTTCAAAGAAATATCTATAATAATAAAAGCGTAATATGCTAATTAGGCCAGATAGCCAGACGACCTTCCAGATGACCTTTCAGACGAAGCTGGGGCTTCGAGGGCCGAGGCAAGCCGCAGCAGCTGCTAGGGCTGAGCCCCTTGCATGAATTTCGTGCATTGGGCCTGTAGTATGTTATAACAATATGATAACTATAACCATGCCCCACTGTGGACATATATGTCAGTGACTTTCAATCTATTTCATCTCATGGCACACATAAACTAATTACTAACATTCGGCGGCACATCAAAAAATATATTTTTTGCCGATCTGACAAAAAAAATAGGTCTAATTTTGATTCATTCACATTGGACGGCTATTGTTGTGTTGGCTGTTGTCATTTTTTTATTTGACAATCTGAGGGAAGACAGGCCAACGCCTGTAATTAAGTAGTCAGGTATGCATGTTTTAAAAATTCTTGTGGCACGCTGGTTGAGAATCGCTGCTTTATGTTAAGGGTGACATCTCAATGCTGGGAAAGGATGAATTTATTTGGCAATTGGATGAGACAACTTCCTAGTTATTTGAGAAAAAATTAAAATTAGATTCTTACCTCATACTACATACCAAAATAAATTCCAGATGGAATCGTGATTTTACCACAAGCACTAGAAAAATATAGGTTTATATATATTTTGAGATGGAGAAAGACTTTCTAAGCATGACAAAGACAGCAGGGACATTGTTAAACAAGAGATTGATGGATTTTACTGTGTGAAATGTAAACGTTCTCTGGACAAAAAAATTGCTAAGAAGTTACAAGTCAAATGAAATTGTGTGAGGAAATATTTGCAATCTATACAGGGTGGGGCAAAAGTAGGTGTTGTGAGTTCTTGATAGAGTTTATTCTTGTGTTATTATTTAGTAATTAATGTATTCTTTTCTGTATAAACAACTGTAAACCTACTTTTGCCCCATGCTATATAATGGACAAAGAGTTAAAATTCTTAGGCTATAAATAGTTCTTAAACTCATAAAGGACAATATGAACATCCTAATAAATAGACAAGGAATATGAACAGGAAATTAAAAGAAATCTAAATGGCCAATAAATCTATAAAAAAAAGTGTACAATATCACCCGCAATAAAAAAAAGGGGGGGGGGCGGGGAATTAAAGAGAAACCTTTTAAAAAAAAACCTCTTCAGGGTGAAAAAGGTGGAAGGAGTAAGAAGCACAAATTGGTAGTTACAAAATAGTCATGGGGACGTAAAGTACAGCACAGGGAATACAGTCAATAATATCGTAATAATGATATATGGTGCCAGGTGGGGACTGGACTTATCCCGGGGAATCACTGTGTAAATTATGTAAATGTCTAACCACTATGCTACACACCTGAAACTAATATAACACAATATTGAGTGGCAACTGTAATTGAAAAAATATTTTTAAAAAGAATTTACATGGAAATTAAAAAAAAAAACCTCTTCAGAACAGCAAGGAGCTCACACACTGATGTTTCCCACCCCGATGTGGAGAAAGGCCTCCGTGCATGCCTGCGCTGAATGCCGCTCAGTGCACACTGACAAACATGTCTGGGGACCGCTCAGCAGCACGCAGCAAAAATACTGAAGAATCCTATCCTTTGACTCAGCAATTCAATGTTGAGGAATTCAGTCCATAAAAATGATTATGGAATCCTGTGTTTATTGAAATGGAAAGATGCTGACAAATCATTAAAATTAAAAACAAACAAACAAAAACAAACATGTTGCCCTGGCCAGTTAGAACAGTGGCCTGCACACCAAAGGGTCAAGGGTTTGATTTCCAGTCAAGGGCATGTAACTGCAGGTTCTATCCCCAGCCCAGGTCAGGCGGGTGCAGGAGGCAACCAACCAACGTGTCTCTTACACATCGATGTTTCTTGCTGTCTCTGTCTTTGTGTCTCTCTCTCTTTCAGTCTCTCCCTTTCTCTCTCTCAAATCAATAATAAATATGTGTACACCACGATCCCACTTTTACAGAAAGAAATTATGTAACATATTTACATGTACATATATGTGTAGAAAAAGTCTGAAAATGGGCACACCAGAATATTTATAATAGTTTTTTCTAGACAATAGAATTACATTTAATTTTTTTATTTTTTCTTATCTGTAATATCTAATTCTGGAATGAATATGTATTACTTGTATAAATTTAAGCTTTTATAAAGGGATGACAGATGTTATAAACTTTATGACATCTTTTTTTTCAAAATATATATATTTATTGGTTTCAGAGAGGAAGGGAGAGGGAGAGAGAGAGAAACATCAATGATGAGAGAGAACCACTGATTGGCTGCCTCCTGCACGCCCCCTACTGAAGATTGAATCCTGCAAGGTGGGCATATGCCCTTGACAGGACCCTTCAGCCCATAGGCCAATGCTCTATCCACTGAGCCAAATCGACTAGGGCATATATGACATCTTTGACTATATAAACTAATTTTACGTCTTATTTAACATATCAAAAATTAGTAAGTCAAACTCTAGAAAACTTTAACACCAGAGACTCCCCTCCCCCAGTATTCTTTCGAGTCAAGACCTACTCCCAAGAATAACCATTATCCTGACTTGTAACTCCATAGATTAGTTTTGCCTATTTGTGAACCTTATACAAAGGAAATTGGACTTTTTGTTACTTGACTTCATCTTTATGAGATTCATCTCTTTTTGCTTTTGTAATTGTGGCTCATTTATTTTCATTGCTGTATTAGCAATGAATATGGTTCGTGATTTTGCCCCCAGGAGACATTTGGAGACAGTGGGGGTTGTCACAGCTGGAGGCAGGGTGCTATTGGTATGCGGTGGATAAGGCCGGGCATACCGGTCAAAGTCCTACAAGGCACAACAAAGAACTATCTGCCCAAAATGTCAATAGTACCTGCTCTACAGTATTTCACTACGTCACGCGAGAGCCGGCCATTTCTCTGTTGATGGAGACACAGAAAGTTTTACAATGGCAAAAACTGAAAGCAGCCTAAAACATTCCAAATTATGGTTTGTCTTGAAGTATGGTAGCTGCCATCTACAGTTTAACTCTAACCCTGCTGTTTGGCTTAACAATAGAAAAGTTACTTTGATTTTCTGAATTGTATAAATCATCCCATTCGATTGAATGCCTTATTGATTGTAACGTGACTATCCCATTGATTGTGATCTTACTGGTTTTAGAAAGCAAATACCTCTGTACCTGGGAACCAGGACAGCACAATTATCCCAAGACCTGAGGGTTCCAGATAATGTTTCCCTGTCAACTCAGTGGTCCCAAGACCCGAGGGCTCTAGATAATGTGTTTCTGTCAACTCAGTGGTCCCAAGACCCAAAACTATAAATATTCTTTGTAGATAACTAATCAGTTCATTCTCGCTTCTGTAACTGCTTTGTGCAAACCAGGGTCCTCATTCCAAACCCTGGGATGTAATCAATACCTTTGTGATTTTTGCCTATATAAGTCTGGTTTTGCCACCATCTTATTACTATGAGATTTGGGAATGTCCCCTCATAGTCCCGGATTGCAATAAATGTGACTCTTTAATTCGACTTCTTGAGGCGTCCTTCTGTGATTCGCGGGGTACATTACAACAGTCTGAAAGAGAACGTGTTATGCAGTTATGAGATTTCACGTTTACAAAGAGTTTGTAATAATACTTTAACAATTTTAATTAAATAAAAACTGGCAACAAACCTGGGGGTTCTCACAACCCCCCTCAGATTTGATGGTTCTCTACAATGGCTCACGGGATTCAGGAAGATGCTATACTTACGACCAGTTTTATTGTAAAGGGTACAGATCTGGGACAGTCAAATGAAGAGACAGATATGGTGAGATCTGGGAGGGCCCAATTGCAACGCTGCCTTGTTCTCTCTCCATGGGTCAGGCGCAGCACCTTCCCAACACATTAATGTGTTCACCGAGCGCCACTGACTTTTCTTTTCTTTCTTTTTTTAATTTTTTTTAAATTTATTGATTTGAGAGAAACATTGATTTGTTGTCCCACTTATTGGAGCATTCATTGGATGTCTCTTGTATGTGCCCTGACCAGGGATCAAACCTGCAGCCTTAGTGTATTAGGACAACGCTCTAATCAACTGAGCTACCTGGCCAGGGCCAGCCACTGACTTTTCACTGGGGTTTGCTGGTAGGCAGGATGGGTTAAATCACTGCCCACCCAAGTGAACCCAATCTCCAGCCTCTCTCCCCTCTTTGGAGGTCCTGTTGGCTCAAAGTCTTGACCATCTAATTGCATGGTTGTTCTTTCTGGTCCCAGCTCCCATCCTGAAGCCATCAAAGGGATCTCTCCAAGAGTCCCCTCATTAGCATAAACTCCGGTGTGATCCAGGAAGCTCATGAATAACAAAGACCCTTCTATCACTTGGGAAATTCCAAGGGTTTTAGGAGCTCCATGCCAGGAAGCTGGCACAAATTCTTTCTTATACACATAGTAGACGCTCAACAAATATTTGCTAAGCAGAAAGATGCACTCGAAACACCAGAAATTGGCAGGAAAGAGGAAGGCTCTTGGATACTGCCACCTGCCACACACACACACACACACACACACACACACACACACACCTATTATGGAGATGGACACATTAGGCTATGAGAAACCAATACCGTTAAACATTCCAATCATATGACAAACTCCTCGTGCTCTGGTTTATATTACCAAGCATCGTGATGATAATTTGGCTTCCCACGTGGCTTGTGTATAGGAAGAGAATGTCAGCCAGGCTGACATGAGCATGCACACTTGCCTGGGTTGATCTCTTGTAAATTAGTAAGTGGCATTCTGGCTTACATAGATCCGACTCTGAGCTCTTTGTGCCTCCCACCGTTTGTGTGGCTCGGAAGTTGCAAGCCAGCTGCTGCCCAGCCCTGGACCCTGCAAGTTCTTCCAGGCTGGTGCCACCTGGGAGCCCGTAGGCCATGTGGGAGCCATGCAGCTGGTCTCTGCCTCAACATTGCAGGGTGTGGGCTTTGGGGCATTCACAACATTCCTGCAACAGAAGAGTTTCTGGAGCACCAACACCCCAAATTGGATCTGCGTGACTTGAATATAATCTCCAGCAGGTATGTCTGAGATGTGGTTGTAACTGAGAAAGCTGAAGCCTAATTAATTCTATTTCACTTGACTTAAAGAACAAGAAGGGGAGCTCAGGACATCGGTAAACTGGACGCCCAAAAGCACAGATTTCACCGAGTTTATGTGGTCCTGGCCGGAGGTTGGAGACACTGACTGGTGTACTCAAGCCTTGCAGTGACTGGAGAGGTGTGAATGAGAAAGATTAGCCTACCTTCAGCTGTAATTCAATTTAGTGCTCAAAACACAACCTTCTGATTAATCATTAGACCTCGGAATCACCTTTACTATAGCCCCTCCATTGCCTATTAATAAATAACATTCTGGTTTATACATCTGCTTTTGACGAGTTCGGTTAACATGAGTCAATCCCATGAATCTGATCCATGGACATCCTCTGGGTTACAAACTGAGGAAAGGTGAGAACCAGACTAGGAACATAGGGGCCCCTCCAACATACTGCCAGCCTGTGGCTAGACAGCTCCTCTCCAGGGGACCACATTTACCTCACTGTATCCCTCAAACCACAATGCACCTCATGCAGGACACTCTCTACAGCATCCCCGAACGATGCTCTCTCTGAGCGCCCCCAACGGCCAGGAGCTCACTGTCACCACCCTTCAGTCTGCTCTCTTGGAGATCTCAGTTGTTACCATATTTTCCTCGATGGAAGTTAAACTTGTCCCTTCATCACTTTAACCTACGGGTTCTTTCACCAAACACAACAAATGTTCTTGTGTGTCTAGGCTGCCAATCCTGCGTTCCTCCAAAAGAACGTAAACACGATGGAGTCCAGCCCTCTCACCGCGCCATTGTTCTCCTTCTAGCTGTCCAGTGTCTTTCTGGAAAACTCGACCCCCCCCCAGAATCTGGTCAGTCCACGCGCACTATTATTTCTGAGACGTGAGATGTTAGTGCAGCAGAAGTTGGCTGTTTCTTCCAGCTGCTGCATCTCACTGTTGGTTCAGAGGCTTCTGAGAAAACGCCTTCATCTCAATGCATGTCCCCTTCCTTTTGGGTTTGAAGCCATTGAAAGGAGATACACGCGGGGCCGGCTGTGGGTTTACGAGGCTGAGCCTGTTTCTGCCCTCGGTGAATATTGTTTCGGTGCAATCTGAGGAGGAGGTTCCTTAGCCCAGGACGGTTTCAGAATTCAGCCCTCAGCAGCGACTCACCTTTCTGCAGGAGATGAGCCATCACTAGAGACCTGGGAAGGTGTTTGTTCACCTTTGTACCCGAGCACCTGGCGGGGGGAAAAGGCTTGATGAATCCTGCCAACTACATACCAGTTTCAATGGGGGTGCGGAAAGGAAGAGGACAAGCTATTTTGCGGACTGCTTTTGTCCCTTCTGGTTCTAGAATATAAAAGTTGTAGACAGAGTAAAATCGTTTAACCAAACCTAGGATGTGGTGACTTGTTTCTCTTGGAATCCCTGACACATTCTGCGAGGAACTTTGTCATCTGAGATCTCCCTGCCACCAGCCCAAGCTGTCTGGGGCGCTAATGTGCTTATTTGTGGCAGGCTTCATCGAGAACAAACTCCCTCTCACTCGTTCTCCCCCGCCCTGTCCCTCACCCCTGAACACCCTATTCTCTCCACTGGCCAACCCACCCTCTCCTCCCCCCAGCCAGCCCGCCAACCCTCCGGGGTTTAAAGTTTAGGATTTGATGTTATCGCTGCTCAGAGGCCGCAGGACACACATTCGCAGGGACGACTTTGGGAGGCCACGTGCTGTCCCCCTCAGGACGTGGGAGAAATCCCTGCGGCTCCCTGTTGTTCCGATGGTCTGTCCAGTGAGTGATTCCCGTTTCCCCAAAGGCTGCCTCTCATTAGCATGAAGGGGGGTGGGGGTGTGAAGCAGGGGTGGGGGGAGAGAAACAGCAGAAAGCCCTGGCTCGGTGTTAGAGCCTGGGAACCGTGTCTGCAAAAATGACAGCTAGAGCTTTCTGGCTCCTCTGCTTGGTCATTGGATCATCTCCCGAAGCCCCAGTGGCGGAGGGAAAAGGTAAGAGCGATCAACTGCTGAGCCCTGGGAGAGGGACTGGGATCCCGGGCCGGGGGGAGGGGGGCTGGGGAGGGGGCGCGATGAAGGGAGAGACGAGGAAGGGGTCAGAGTTTGCAAGAGAGGAGACTCCGGGTCCGTGTGCGTGTTCGTCGGGAGCAAAATGGGTCCCCAAGATGTTGTGTGCCTCGGCAGCCTTTTCGGAAAGAAGCCAGTTAGCTACTGAAATGATCACGGGCGAGCCGGGCGGGCTGCAGGAAACTTTGCATGTTAAGTAGCTGCTCCTTCACCGAGCAGGGGACGTGCCAGGAGGGGTCGCGGCGTGCCCGTGGGGAACCTTGCCCGCCCCGCTCGCAGGACGCGGCGGCAGCAGGCGCCCCGGAGAGCGCGGGGTCTGACCTGCGCCCGAGCCCCGCGGGCGGTCATCGCAGCGCTGGGTGAGCCCCCCGGTTGCTGAGGGCGCAGAGAGCAAATACCCAACCTTCCTCCCCTCTCCCTGTGGCCCCAACGAACGGCCTTGTCACACCTGAGTCTTTAAGACACACATTTCTGTGCACGGCATTGAAATTGAGTGACAATGAGTGACGGAGGGAATGCATTTTCTGTGGCGAGGTTGAGGTGTTTTTGTTTTGCTGGGGGGGGGGGGGGAGTGTTTTGTTCGATTCACTATCTCTGGGAAAAGAGCTTCCGCACCTCACAGGGCAATTTACTCTGGGCTATTTTTCCACATTGAATGACTTCAGTGGCATTTAACCCAAATATCAGACCATCTTTCCCATGACAACAGATGGTGATATCAATGGGGAAGCAGTTGGGAGGTCAGCAGTTGACAGTCAGGAATTGGATGGCCACCAGGACTTTACTCAGCTGTGTGTGGGACAACGTTGGCCACGATGAGTCAGAATCAGCCTCTTTGCAAAAGCATGAACCATAACCAGCTATTATTGCTGGGTGAAAGCTGATGTTAAAGGAGATAATCGATTTGGCAAGATAAGTCACTTTAAATGAAGTGTTGCAAGAGCTGCAAACAAGGGCAGACCAAGCTCCTCCATGCAAGAGGAGAGAAATGCTGAAAAACAGCCGGTTAAAACGACAGACAGAGAAAAAGAGAGACGGGTCCTCGAGCCTGTCTGGAGGGCCCTGGGACCCAGGCAAACGGGGAGCTCATCTTGTGTAACTGGGCATGGAAAGCTGCCCCGCTTCCAAGTTGGCTGAAGTTTGCTCACCAATCTGTCTGGAGCCCTGGGGAATATCATTAATAATTTTTAAAAAAAATTTGTTTACATGCCATACCATGTAGGAGTTTTTTTCTCCACCATCAAAGGAGGGGAAATTGCAAGCAATGTGTGTGCTTTTATACTTCACCAGGGGCCTCTGCCTCCCAGCCGGGCTTCAAAAATCTCTCCTAGCTGTAGTTCGCCAGTAAGTGGTGTCCAAGAAGCCAGATAAAAATCCACTCCCAAACGCTCGATTCTGGAGACCAAGATGACAGTGTAAACACGGATGGGAAAACCAAATAGTCTGTTGTCAGGGGCGCTTAAACAATTGGGAGAACCTGTAATATGAGCCCTCGCCCCCTGGGGTTTGCTCTCTGTACTTTCTCTACAAGCCGTACACAGCAAAAAGGCGGATGTTTATCTATACATTACAGAAAGGGCAGCAAGAGCTTGTTCCTCGGCCAGAATTGTCAATTATGTTTAGTCCTAGGACAAATAGGGGGTTGTCATTTTAAAAGCTATCGATTTGGAAAGGTTCCTTAAAAACAATGAAATGTTCCCACGTGGTGAGAAAGTTTTCTTAGCTGGCCTCATTCTTAGAGGGCAAGACCTTCATCTCCGCCTTCCTCTGGGGCCCAGGAAACGGACCAGAAGCGGAGGCTTCCCTCCCCCGACCACCGGGGCGCCTTCCTCTCGCCCTCCCTTCTCTTCTCTTCACTCACGGGTCTCCTGGCCTCCCCAGCCTCCTCCCGCAGGTGCTTGCTAAGTCTGCATTGCCCCCCATCTCCTCTCCCCTCCCAGGGCCCTGTCCTCTTTCTCCCCTCCTCCTCACCTCGTCTGCCAGCCTCCCTCCCTCAGCCTCCCGGCCTCTCCTCTGTTCTCCCCACAGCCTCGCCGCCCCGCGACAGGAGCCCCGATCTCGGCGGCGGTCAGAGCGCGGAGGAGCCGCCGGGGCCGCGGGAACAGCCAGTCCCCGAGGCCGCTCCTCCCGCCTGGTCGGACCCGCGGCGCCGGAAGCCTCCGCCGTCTGCCGAGAACCGGACTGGCTTCCGGCAGGCCGCGCGCGCGCCCGCCGGCCCGCCGAAGCCCGCGCCTCCCGCAGCGGAGAACGCGCGTCGCCGCGCCGCGAACCGCGCGAGAGGATTCCCGCCTCGTGCGCGCGCCCTCGCTCTGGCTTTCTCGGCGGGGGCCCGCTGGGTCGGCCTCCGAAGGGCTTTGCTCACTCAAAGCGGGCGTGGCGTCGTCGGGCAGGCCGGGAGCCCG